>NC_053036.3:19825265-20136482 GCF_002575655.3 Aegilops tauschii subsp. strangulata
TTATTCATTTAAGTTAGAGAATAATTGCTATTTTGTTTTCATGAATAAAACCCTCTATGGTTATACACCCAATGAAAATGGTTTTATGGATCTTGATCGTAGTGATACACATATTCATAATATTGAAGATAAAAGATGCAAAGTTAATAATGATAGTGCAACTTATTTGTGGCACTCCCATTTAGGTCATACTGGTGTAAAGTGCATGAAGAAAATCCATGCTGATGGGATTTTGGAATCACTTGATTATGAATCCATTGATGCCTGCGAACCATGCCTCATGGGCAAAGATGACTAAGACTCCGTTCTCCAGGAACAATGGAGCGAGCAACCGACTTATTGGATATAATACATACTGATGTATGAGGTCCGATGAGTGTTGAGGCTCGCGGCGGGTATCGTTATTTCCTGACCTTCACAGATGATTTGAGCAGATATGGGTATATCTACTTGAAGAAACATAAGTCTGAAACATTTGAAAAGTTCAAAGAATTTCAGAGTGAAGTGGAAAATCATCGTAACAAGAAAATAAAGTTTCTACGATCTGATCGCAGAGGCGAATATTTGAGTTACGAGTTTGGTCTTCAATTAAAACAATGTGGAATAGTTTCACAAACTCATGCCACCTAGAACACCATAGGGTAATGGTGTGTCCGAACATCGGAACCGTACTTTACTAGATATGGTGCAATCTATGATGTCTCTTACCGATTTACCACTATCGTTTTGGGGTTATGCATTAGAGACAGATGCATTCACGTTAAATAGGGCACCATCTAAATCTGTTTGAGATGACACCATATGAACTGTGGTTTGGCAAGAAACCCAAGTTGTCGTTTCTTAAAGTTTGGGGTTGCGATGCTTATGTGAAAAAGTTTCAACCTGATAAGCTCGAACCGAAATCGGAGAACTGCATCTTCATAGGATACCCCAAAAGAAAATATTGGGTACACCTTCTATCACAGATCCGAAGGCAAGACATTTGTTGCTAAATTTGGATCCTTTCTAGAGAAGGAGTTTCTCTCGAAAGAAGTGAGTGGGAGGAAAGTAGAACTTGATGAGGTAATTGTACCTTCTCTTGAATTAAAAAGTAGCTCATCGTTGAAATCAGTTCCAGTGATGCCTACACGAATTAGTGAGGAAGTTAATGATGATGATCATGAAACTTCAGATCAAGTTACTACCGAACCTCGTAGGTCAACTAGAGTAAGATCCGCACCAGAGTTGTACGATAATCCTGTTCTGGAGGTCATGTTACTAGACCATGACGAACCTACGAACTACGAGGAAGCGATGATGAGCCCAGATTCCACGAAATGGTTCGAGGCCATGAAATATGAGATAGGATCCATGTATGAGAACAAAGTATGGACTTTGGTTGACTTGCCCGATGATCGGCAAGCCATAGATAATAAATGGATCTTCAAGAGGAAGACGGACGCTGATAGTAGTGTTACTATCTACAAAGCTAGACTTGTCAAAAAGGTTTTTGACAAAGTTCAAGGTGTTGACTACGATGAGATTTTCTCACTCGTATCGATGCTTAAAGGCTGTCCGAATCATGTTAGCAATTGCCGCATTTTATGAAATCTGGCAAATGGATAACAAAACTGCAATCCTTAACGGACTTATTTAAGAAGAGTTGTATATGATGCAACCAGAAGGTTTTGTCAATCCTAAAGGTGCTAACAAAATGTGCAAGCTCCAGCGATCCATCTGTGGACTGGTGCAAGCATCTCGGAGTTGGAATATACGCTTTGATGAGTTGATTAAGGCATACAGTTTTATACAGACTTGCGGTGAAGCCTGTATTTACAAGAAAGTGAGTGGGAGCACTACAGCCTTTCTGATAAGTATATGTAAATGACATATTGTTGATCAGAAATGATGTAGAATTTTTTGGAAAGCATAAAGGAGTATTTGAAAGGAGTTCTTCAAAGAAAGTCCTCGGTGAAGCTGCTTACATGTTGAGCATCAAGATCTATAGAGATAGATCAAGACACTTGATAAGATTTTCAATGAGTATGTACCTTGGCAAGATTTTGAATTAGTTCAAAATGGAACAGTCAAAGAAAGAGTTCTTGCCTGTGTTGCAAGATGTGAAGTTGAGTAAGACTCAAAGCCCGACCACGGGAGAAGATAGAAAAGAGAATGAAAGTCATTCCCTATGCCTCAGCCATAGGTTCTATAAAGTATGACATGCTGTGTACCAGATCTATTGTATACCCTACACTAATTTTAGCAAGGGAGTACAATAGTGATCTAGGAGTAGATCACTGGACAGCGGTCAAAATTTTCCTTAGTGGAATAAGGATATGTTTCTCGATTATGGAGGTGAAAAAAGGTTCGTCGTAAATGGTTACGTCGATGCAAGTTTTGACACTGATCCAGATGACTCTAAGTCTCAATCTGGATACATATTGAAAGTGGGAGCAATTAGCTAGAGTAGCTCCGTGTAGAGCATTGTTGACATAGAAATTTGCAAAATACTTACGGATCTGAATGTGACAGACCCGTTGACTAAAATTATCTCACAAGCAAAACATGATCACACCTTAGTACTCTTTGGGTGTTAATCACATAGCGATGTGAACTAGATTACTGACTCTAGTAAACCCTTTGGGTGTTGATCACATATCGATGTGAACTATGGGTGTTAACCACATAAAGATGTGAACTATTGGTGTTAAATCACATGGCGATGTGAACTAGATTATTGACTCTAGTGCAAGTGGGAGACTGAAGGAAATATGCCTGAATTATTTATTTCCTTATTTGATGATAAATGTTTATTATTCATGCTTGAATTGTATTAACCGGAAACATAATACATGTGTGAATACATAGACAAACATAGTGTCACTAGTATGCCTCTACTTGACTAGCTCGTTAATCAAAGATGGTTGAGTTTCCTACCCATAGACATGAGTTGTCATTTGATTAATGGGATCACATCGTTAGGAGAATGATGTGATTGACTTGACCCATTCCATTAGCTTAGCACTTGATCGTTTAGTATGTTGCTATTGCTTTCTTCATGACTTATACATGTTCCTATGACTATGAGATTATGCAACTCCCGTTTACCGGAGGAACACTTTGTGTGCTACCAAACGTCACAACGTAACTGGGTTATTATAAAGGCACTCTACAGGTGCCTCCGAAGGTACTTGTTGGGTTGGCGTATTTCGAGATTAGGATTTGTCACTCCGATTGTCGGAGAGGTATCTCTGGGCCCTCTCGGTAATGCACATCACTATAAGCCTTGCAAGCAATGTGACTATTGAGTTAGTTGCAGGATGATGCATTACGGAACGAGTAAAGAGACTTGCCGGTAACGAGATTGAACTAGTATTGAGATACCGACGATCGAATCTCGGGCAAGTAACATACTGATGACAAAAGGAACAACGTATGTTGTTATGCGGTTTGACCGATAAAGATCTTCATAGAATATGTAGGAGCCAATATGAGCATCCAGGTTCTGTTATTGGTTATTCACCAGAGACATGTCTCGGTCATGTCTACATAGTTCTCGAACCCGTAGGGTCCGCACGCATAAAGTTCGGTGACGATTGTATTATGAGTTTTTGTGTTTTGATGTACCGAAGGTAGTTCAGAGTCCCAGATGTGATCACGGACATGACGAGGAGTCTCGAAATGGTCGAGACGTAAAGATCGATATATTAGACGACTATGTTCGGACACCGGAATGGTTTCGGGGAGCTTTGGACATATACCGGAGTACCGGGGGGTTACCGGAACACCCCGGGGAGTTTAATGGGCCAAGATGGGCCTTAGTGGAGAAGAGGAGGGGCGGCTAGGGCAGGCCGCGCGCCCCCTCCCCCTCTAGTCCGAATTGGACAAGGATGGGGGGGCGGCGCCCCCCTTTCCTTCCTCCTCTCTCCTTCCCTTCCTTTCCCCCTCTTACTCCAACTAGGAAAAGAGGGAGTCCTACTCCCGGTGGGAGTAGGACTCAAACCTGGCGCGCCCTCCTCCTGGCCGGCCGCCTCCTCCCCCTGGTCCTTTATATACTGGGGCAGCGGGCACCTCTAGACACAACAATTGATCTCTTGATCTCTTAGCCGTGTGCGGTGCCCCCTCCACCATATTCCACCTCGATCATATCGTAGCGCTGCTTAGGCGAAGCCCTGCGTCGATAGCACCATCATCATGCCGTCGTGCTGACGGAACTCTCCCGTGAAGCTCTGCTGGATCGGAGTTCGCGGGACATCATCGAGCTGAACGTGTGCTGAACTCGGAGGTGCCGTACGTTCGGTACTTGGACCGGTCGGATCGTGAAGACGTATGACTACATCAACCGCGTTGTGCTAACGCTTCCGCTTTCGGTCTACGAGGGTACGTGGACACACTCTCCCCTCTCGTTGCTATGCATCACCATGATCATGTGTGTGCGTAGGAAATTTTTTGAAATTACTACGTTCCCCAACAGATGGTTGCTAAGTCAGCGAATTTCAGTATGCGGCGGCGATTGATGGCTTTGAGGATTCCTTCGTCCGCGCAATTTTTGCAGAACGCTGATGTTGCGTCCTCGTCACGGCAATCTTTTACCTTGTCCTTGACAAGGAGGAATCTGGCCCAGGAGTGGTCGACCGTTTCCTGAGACTGCTGTTTTATGCTCATGAGAGCGTCTATGTCCGGGTGGGTGGGTGGAATTAAATCCGAACCCCGACCTGACCGATTATCCGGAGTCTGACGACCTTCCGGGCTTAACAGTCCGGGTTCGGGAATATCTTCTGATTGTTTGGGACCGCCGTCCGATGCTATGTTCGGAGGGCTGGTCGCATCCTTTCGCGGGTGAGTATCCGGCTCTTCATGAACCGTGATTCGAACATAGTCCGTCTTCGATATAGAAGAAGACTCGTCGTCCTGTTCCACGACTACCGCAATCTGGTGGGTGACCGGTGGAGTTTCAGTTTCTCCCTGATCGGTTTTAGGCCCGATCCGATCATAATCTGTGGCGATTCCCAAAGCGGCGATGCGATCTAGGAGCTCGTTTAAGGACGAAAACTCAGCCGGATCCATCTGCTTGGAGTGCTCGGAATTGATGCGAAGGGGGTTTTCAATGGCCCAAGAGGTCATCATCGGCTCAATGGCCGAACGGGCGATCATAGTAAAGTCGCCCAGCCGGAGGGTTTGGCCCAGGGCCAGAGCTACCCCAGCGGTGATGTTGTCTTTAAGGACAAGGCGAGCCATCAAGCCTTTCATCGACGACAACGTGGAACTCTCAATGAAAGCACCAATGTCGGTGTCAAAACCGGCGGATCTCGGGTAGGGGGTCCCGAACTATGCGTCTAGGATCGATGGTAACAGGAGACGGGGGACACGATGTTTACCTAGGTTCGGGCCCTCTCTATGGAGGTAATACCCTACTTCCTGCTTGATTGATCTTGATGAATATGAGTGTTACAAGAGTTGATCTACCACGAGATCGTAATGGCTAAACCCTAAAAGTCTAGCCTATATGACTATGGTAATGTGTTCTCCTTTCCGGACTAACCCCTCCGGTTTATATAGAAACCGGGGGGGATCTAGGGTTTGCATGGAGTCGGTTACACAAGAAGGAATCTACAATAGTCGGTTGCCAAGCTTGCCTTCCACGTCAAGTAGAGTCCAATCCGGACATGGGTACAGTCTTCGGTCTTCACAGCCCGTCAGTCTGGCCCAATGGATAATAGGTCGGACGCCCAAGGACCCCTTAGTCCAGGACTCTCTCGGCGTTCTCGTCCGCACCTGCCTGGGTATCTAGCTCCGCCTCCGTATCGAGCTGCCCCGCCTGTGCGTTGCGAGTGGCCTCGTAGAGCGCCTACCCGATGAAGTTGTGGTTCGCCGTGGCCATGGCCGCCACGGCTTCCTCGTTCGCTCATCGTAGATCTGGCCCTCCGCCTCCAGGTGCTGCTTGAGGAGTATTAGGTTGTACCGCTGCTCCTCCTGTGCCTGCCAGAACAGTAACATAGGCACAGGCGTCAGCTGCTCCTTAGCCATGGCAGCGTTAAAGTTCGCCTGTGCTTCCTCCATTGTCAAGCCGGCATGCCCTGGCGTAGGATCCAGCGCAATCGTTGTCAGAGTCATCTCCATCATGGTGTCAACGTTAAAGACCTCAGAAGAGCTGGCCGGTATGTCGGCTGCTATCCGCCTGGTATGGCGGCTCTTTTAGGCGAGCGCATGGGCGGCCACCTCATGCTTCCTCTCCGTTGAGAGGCTCTCCCTTAGGGCGTTCCTGCTTGCGGTCATGGCGGATGTGGTGCACGGGAGGAAATGTGGAGCAGATAAGTGCTCCTCGCGGGGTGTGGCCGTCTTTAAATAGTGGATGCCAGTGAATCCAAGCATCCTGGTGCTTCAATGCATGGCCGCCAGAGTTGATTTCTCGGCCGACGAGCCTATTTAATAGCTGCAGACGAAGGGATGGGCATTGAATGAGCATGGTAGATATCTGTCCCATCCCATCCAGTAGACGTCTCTCCTGCATTGAACAGACATGGAGACCGGGGACGCGGTGTAAACGGTGCCCTCGGCCGGTGAGCCACTTCAATGTCGGCGCCGGCGCGAGTTCACATTTGCTCTGGGACAGTGTCAATTCGGAGCGGCATGAATGTGGGCACCTACTTTGAGCGGGAGTGCGCGCGTGCAAGTGAGATGGTTTTTTGGTGGGCCATCTTAGTCAGATGAAGGCGTGGCAGCGGTCTGGACGCCCGCAAACCTCCGTTCCCCTGTCTCCGGTTTGCGGGATAAAGTGCATCCGGACCGCGTCGGATGGCGAAACACGTTCGGAAAATGCGGTCCGACAGTTGCGGATGTTATGAGGGTTGGCGTTAGAGATGCCCTTAGTATTTGTGAGATGATTTTGAATGGAATATGACCCGATTTGGCCTTGGTGCTATTGATTCCTAGCACCCGCCTCATTGCAATATTGAAAGAATCTTTGTGAAATGCCCTTCCTCCTATTGTGCCCGCCCAGTTTGCTCCTATTCCATTCCCGTTCTTAACTTCTTTTCTTTCCTTTATGTATATCTTCCTATTTATGTTTACTTTTGTTTATCCTCTCTCTTAATCCGTTTCAGCTTATTTTGTGTTTGCTCTTTTTCCTATTGTAGTTTCTTATTAAGTTTGTAATAACAATAATTTAATATTTCTTGTATTCACCAATAAATTATTTAGATGATAATTTTGGATGTTTATTTACATTCTTTTTGTGAAACATTTGCATTTGGTTACATGGAGAATTTGAAAATACACAAACATAATTCATGGATCTAGAACTGTTTTGTTTACTAAGTGTTTTATCTATTGAAACAAAATTCACAAGTTGAGTTATCATTTTTTATATTCATGCATGTTTCATTTGATATACATATTTTTTCCATAGATGATGGAATATTTAATAAAATACACACGAAACAGTTTTTTTGTTAGTTAAAAAACTGTAGAAGTCACGTGAACATATTTATTAACATATGTTGATATTTTATGTCACCTATATAAAAAGTCATAGCGAATGAAACATATTTCAAAATTATTTTGTATGAAATTTTTGTGTAAATATGAGATTTTATAAAAATAATTACAAACATCATTTTTCAATTTAAAATCTGTAGATAATAAATGGTAGTTGCCTAGTTGGCCTCTTTCTTCATCATGTGTTGCAGTATTATTTGGTCGATTGGGAAGTCGACTGTGATGCCGAGGAAAATGGGTCGATTGGGAAGTCCACTTATCTGAGTAAACTTGGGGATGTTAGCGACCAGGGGAAAGGTGGGGGGGGGGGGGGGGGGGGGGGGGGGTGTTAGAGTAATGCAATGCAAGATTAGAGAAATGGATCTGGTAACCGAGAAAAATAACTGATACTAAAGTATACCTAGAGAAAAAAACTCTAAGTAAGAATCAATCTAAATTTACAAAAAAGTTTCCTATTTCCCTCAGGTTTATCCTCTTCGCTACACATTGGAAATATACACAGTCGGCACTTTATATTAGCTTCCGAAGGTGTAGAATTTTCGGGTCTCAAGATGCACTCTATTAGAGGCAATAGCACAGGTTATGTTCAATAGATTTGGATGGCTGTTTAGCAATATGATTTGAGCTGCATAGGTGTAGCATTCGATTCAAGTTACGGTTGTCACATCTTTGATGAACCTTTTATTTTATATTCACATTTTAAAGACTTGATATGTTGCAATAAAAAATGGTTGCGATGTATATGAACCGATGTAGATAGGCCAGGAGCTTCTCTTATTCTCGAAAAAAAGAAAAAGAATTAGAAATTAATCATAAAATAGTCTGGATATATAGGGTGTACAGCTATGGTACATGAAGCACAGGCGTTTACTTTAATCAATGGTGTTCAACTTTTGTTCATTCGTTAATTCAGCTTTGATAATGTACAACATATCCGGAGGAATTGTTAGATTCCACGAAGCTACCTCCAAATTCCATCTCTCTATCATATATGTTCCACCGTATATTCCTCATGCAAATCACACATAGTAACAACCGATTCACCATTTTTCGCATCAGGGGACGGCTATACCAAGATACTGGATCATGCTTAGTTCACGGTCATTTGTCATATACATGGCGATACAACAATATGCTCCTTGAAGTTTCCTTCATACACTCGCACATAGGGTAACTAAGCGTGGAGGCTATAAGAAAGTGTGGCTTTTATATACAGCTTTGGATCAGTATCAACAAACACGCCAGCGCCTGCAACTTTTTCACCATTTCATCGGTGCAGTGCAAATGCCATGGCGGCAGCCAACACAGGCATTGATGGCACGGAAGCAGCTCAAGGTGCTCCATGCCCTCGACATTGCGACGACGCAGGTGTACCACTTCACCGCCATCGCAATCGCCGGCATGGGCTTCTTCACTGATGCCTACGACCTCTTCTCCATTTCCCTCGTCACCGACCTCCTCGGCCGCATTTACTACACGGACGGTGTCCTCCCTGTCGGCGTCTCGGCGCTTGTCAACGGTGTTGCACTATGCGGCACGGTGGTCGGGCAGCTCTTCTTCGGATGGCTCGGCGACAAGGTGGGCCGGCGGCACATCTATGGTGTCACCCTGAAGCTCATGGTCATCTGCTCCATCGCCTCCGGCCTCTCCTTCCACCGTTCACGCAAGAGCGTCATTACCACGCTCTGTTTTTTTCGTTTTTGGCTTGGCTTTGGCATCGGTGGCGACTATCCACTCTCCGCTACGATCATGGCGGAGTACGCAAATAAGAAGACTCGTGGCGCCTTCATTGCCGCTGTATTCGCCATGCAGGTGCAACCATACAACACGATTGTGTCTTAATTTTTGGTTGTGTAAATCAATCAATCTCCATTTTGCAAAAAAGATCCCTTGATTATATTTTTATTTCTCTGTTGTCTTGTAATTGCAGGGTCTAGGAAATCTTGCTGCTGGAATAGTTGCCATAATCGTCTCACAGTCATTCAAGCATGCACCAGGATATGACCATGACCCACACTGGCACGCTGACTATGTGTGGCGTATAATTCTCATGGTAGGCGCCATCCCTGCTATCCTGACTTATTATTGGCGCATGAGGATGCCCGAGACGGCACGCTTTACGGCGCTCATAGCTAAGGACATCAAGAAAGCTTCTTCAAACATGGCCTTGGTCCTTAACATCGACATCGTGGCTGAAATAGAAGAGGCTGATGTGTTCAACAGAGAGCATGAGTTTGGTTTCTTCACCATGGAGTTCGTCCATCGACATGGCCTCCACCTCCTTAGCACCATGATCTGTTGGTTTATGCTTGACATGTCATTTTACCTGCTCAACCTGTTCATGAAGAACATCTTTACCGAAGTTCGATTCATCAAAGATGCAAGCACAATGAGCCCGCTTGACCAAACATACAACATAGCAAGAACCCAAGCTCTCATTACCGTCATTGGCACGTTGCCGGGCTTCTTCTTTGCAGTCAAGTTCATGGACAGAATTGGTCGAATCAAGATGCAAATTGTAGGATTCATTATGATGAGCGTCTTCATGCTCGGGCTTGCTATTCCACAAGTGTTATCGAAAACGATATGGTATTCTCGCTACGGGAACATCTACTTCATTGTCATTTACTCGGCAATAATGTTCTTCACTGACTTCGGCCCCAACTCGACCACTTTCATCCTTCCAGCAGAGATCTTCCCAGCACGTATGCGGTCAACATGCCACGGCATAGCCGGTGCTGGCGGGAAGGGTGGTGCTATCACTGGTGTGCTTTGGTTCCTATATGCCAATAAAGGTCTCCCAATTATTCTCTTCGTGCTAGTTGGTTGCAACATAATTGGCTTGGTGTTCACGCTCATCTTACCAGAAACCAAAAAGAGGTCCCTTGAAGAGGTCACTGGTGAAAGAGGAAATGATGAGGACCAGGGAGGTTTTTCTCTTGTGAGAACACCTCTATTTACTATATAGTGCCAAAGAATATACCATGTGGCCCTTTGATGTAAAACGAAAACATGCAAGTAGCTATTTGTTCTTCACAGTAGAAGTCCATTAATTAGTACTCCCTCCATTGCAAAAAGCTTGACCAAGATTTGTCTAGATACGGATATATCTAGACATGTTTTAGAATTAGATACATTTGTATCTAGATAAATCTAAGACAAAATTTTTGGGACGTAGGTAATAATTAATGAGATTGTTGGAATTCTGGAAACCACAAGTATAAAACGATATGACTATCTAAACCTTTTCCTAATTTAAAGACATTATAACTGCGCATCTTTCGAGCCCTCTCAGGCCATTAGGCTCCACAGCCGCCCGATCATCACTTGCAGGTGTTTCTGGCCGTCAGATTAGCTCTTAATCCCACACCTCTTTGCTTTAATCGCTACCAACGAGCGCTAACCGTGTTGGGCCGCTGCTCTACTGACTTTTTTGGCGGTCTCGTATTAAACCAAGCCTAATGGGCTTCGCACTGTGTTTTCGGGACTCTACGCGACCATCTCGCTAGGTCGCAGTCCTCGCGTGGCAGCGGCCGATGGCGGGAGCGACGACTCCCAACTCCCAAGAGAACGAGGGGCCCGGTCATTGTGTCCGAGAGAGGCGAGCAGGACGAGGCGACACAAGTGCTATGATCGCGCCATCATGGACTCGTGGTCGCGGAGCAAGTTCGGCTGTCCGGCTGTTCGACACAAGTGATATGATCGCGCAAATCAGCGTCCGGCTGTTCGTCTGTCCGGTGAAGCAAATCCTCCACTCGGGTTTGAAGGAAGCAATAATTCTTCAGTTTCCATAGACAATGATGGCGGATGAAGTGCGCCACTCACCGGCGGAGTTTAATTGAGGTTTGCCTTTCTGTCTTCCCAACATGCTGATGCGTCAGTATATAAGCTTCCTCGCCCTAGCCCTCTCAGCCTTAATGGATTCGGTCGTTGAGGCAGGCATAGGATGCGTGCGGCCGCCGGCCAGAGGAAGCGTACAAGAATTTCTAAGAAAGTAATAGCAGCGCTGGCCTCATACGCACTGGAGAACAGACTAAGTTAATCTTGAGATTTTTATCTGTAGTTCTTTAATTTACTTATAATTATCACCTTGACATGTTACAGTCACTGATGCCTCTGCCCACTTACAGGAACAGTATGATCTTCATGTTATTTGTGGCGTCATTATGTATCTGGCCCTGTGTACTGCAAGGATGCTGACAAACCCATTTTCATACTCCATCACATTCATGTTAATTTTCTGGCAAGTCCAAGAGATAGAAATCCAAAACTCTTCCAAGCTGCAAATCCCGTAGATCAACCTTGTGAAGAAACACTAACAACACAACCAAATGATTTCGATATTTGATAAGAAATTTTGTAAGGCAACTCCAGGACCAGCAGAACTAATGGTATAGTGAAATACATCTACAAATCTACCTATTGCATGGCTCGATCCATGCATGCTAACTACTCTTACCAGCACACTCGAAGAAGATTCCCTGCTTCCTAAATTCCCGGTCGCTCGCTCCGCCTTGGTTGCTGTTGGCAATTGGTTACCTTGCGAGTACTTCACAATTAGGATGATACATTCCTGTACTTCTCTTATCTCTTGGTGCTTGTTCCCGTACTATTTATTCAAGTAGACGGATGTGTTTCTTGCCTCTGTTCTGAATCTAATTCTTATGTAAGGAGGCATATAATATGTTTTTGATATTTTATATCTTGTAAAATATTCATTGGATGTAAGGAGGCAAATAATATGTTTCTTGCCCCTGTTCTGAATCTAATTCTTGGATGTAAGGAGGCATACAATATGTCAACCAAAGGCAACCATGTTGCCAACGGCCACAAGGAAATCTAATTATGTCATTTTTTGGCATAATTTAGTTGGTGTGGCCAGTAAACCATGGGAGACTTTGAGCACTCAGAAGCAGCTAACCAAATTCAAGATTCACAAACAAAGAAGATTTCGATCAATGCACTATATATGTATACTGTTACTTGTTTATTTCATATTTGTGTTATTGCTTATTATCGACCTTGACCATACTGATTAGCTATATTTACTAAGTGTACATTGTTTTACTGTCAGATCAAAGCCTAATTGTACATATGATATTTTTCTCGATTACCGACTAGACGTCTATATTTGTCCAACTTTAACATGTTTCATGCATTTATATATTTATTATACAAAGAGACGGGCGCGGCAACGCGCGCCATCAATTATCTAGTAAGCATAAATAAAAAGCATATTTGTCTTTTTAGCAATAGGCCAAATCCCAATAAGCATAAATAAAAAGCATCTTCTATCAATACAAACACAAAGAATCCCCATGCGGGTCTAGGACTTTGGGGATTCGCTAAAGCCCCCACATTGCCAACCCCGGGTGACTCCCCATGCCGGCAGCCACCACGTCCCCTATCCCTCACTCTCGCCCTGCCGGCATCCGTGCAAGCCGCCGATCGAAGCCTGGTGGCCGCAACAGCAGTGGGGCTCTTATTCGTAGGATCGGTCCAAAGTGCGACCGAGTTGACGTTGATAGACTTGTGCGTGCTCTGCCGCTCGTAACCTTTTTTTCCTCGATAGAGTAAGGCGCTATCTACAACACGTACAGTGGCTGCTATCTTCCATGTAAGTTCCCATGCTTCATATCTGAATTACAATTGCGGTGTGTCGGGAGAATGTCTTGGTTGAAAATTACAACATAGAGGATGCCTGAAGATGATGTGGAGGGGCTCCTCCGAGGTTCTACCGAGCAAGATCAGGACGGGACGGACATGCAGCTTAGCGATCTCATGGCACTGTGATGGCATTTGATGGTGGCATGCGACACAATGGTCGCTCCCTGGATTTTTCGGCTATGTCGTGCTGCTAGTTTAGCAAAATACAGCCTGCCGATTTTTTATATTTTGAGAAATTTCATTAAATGAGAAAATCATGAATTGTAAACATTTTCAATTGCTTCAAAAACTTAGAAATTTAAAAAATTATCAGAAATTAAAAAAACATGAATATGAAAACATTTGGTGAATTTTAAACAGTTCATGAATTTGAAAAGAATTCAAGTTTTTAAAAATGTTCATGAACTTCATAATATACATGGATTTCAAAATGTTTGTAGATTTTAAAAAATTGTGGATTTTTTTAAAAATATCATGAATATGACAAAAGAGTTCACACATTTGAAAAACTATTCATGAATATGGAAAAAGTGCATTGATTTTTAAAATGTTCATGGATTTGAAAAAGTTCACAAATTTGAAAAACTTTTCAGATTTGAAAATAAATCATGATTTCGAAAATGTTCATTAAATTGAAAAAATGTTATTATGTTCAGGGATTTCGAAAGGTTCACGTTTTCTGAAAATTCTTCAATTTATAAATATGTTGACGAATTTAAAGTGAAAAAGGAAAAGGGATAGCAAATACCAAATGAAAAGTTTGATAAGAAACCTATAAAAAAATCAACCAAGAATAGAAAAACCTAGCCAAAAGTTTCTGCTATGTGAGATGAGATTGAGAGATCGATCATTTGTGTCCACTGCATACAATTGTCCGTACGTATGTTCAACCGGCGGCGAGAGTGGCGCATGAGCGCTTCGCTGCCGAGAGGCCGGTCCCTCCGGACATGCGGACGTAATGACGTACGTCCGTCAAGATTGCTGCGGGGCTGTGTACGTGCTGTGGCATGCAGTGTGCGTGCAGTGTGATCTACAGTATATAATACGGTGCAAGTCCCTGTACACGACAAAGTGTGTGCTCAACTGGCTAGCCTACGGCGGCAGCTGAAGCGAGGTTCTTTGTTCTATTCCTGCTTGTGTGCAATTTTGTTTCCTCTAATTTTTTTATTTCACACACTGCTCAGACCTGGACCGCATAGCCAGAGAGAGAACATGAACTGAAGGCGCCACATGGACAGTTTGACCGGTTAACTAGGAAAAATACGACGCAATACGGAATACATTTTACTCTAAAAAAAGGCACGAACCTTTTCTAGGCTAGGCACCGTCAGCGAGTTGTAAATGTTCATGGGCTAAGAAGCATCCCGCGCGGGCCGAGGGCGGCACCGCCACAGCTTTGGCAGCCTACCACAAAGCCTACTAGGCTATAACGAGAGGACCGTGGTCCTAATTCACCTATACCTATCAAATCACATGAAATGAAATAAATGGAACGACTAGAACGTGTGGCCCTCTTTGCCACCTCTACCTCTAGAGAGAAACACAATATCTCATATATATATCGCTTGCCACAGAACTTGTTTAGGCTCGCTAAGCTTATGAAATAAATATGTCCAATGAAGTTCTGTGGCGCACCCTAGGTGGAAATCACAAGCTTGACATGCACGAACCTAGTCTAATTTTTCATTTCTTTATTCTTCACTTCCGTTTTCTTCTGCCATTTTTGCTACTACTGACTCACAAACGTACAGCCTTAGTTCAGGATGAGACACGACAAAGAAGGAAGAGAAACGAAACATTTTTTCAGCCACGTCCCCTTTTTAGTTAATTCTAGTAATATTAAAGTCTAATTAGTAAGCCTGAGTTGTTCTTTAAGCAATGAGAATCAAGTCAGAGGATGGGTCCCGCCAGGGTTATTTCTCGCCTATACGAGAGTCTAGTGGGTCTATCCTGTATTGTAGCTACCCTGGCACGAGTTTTCTATACGTATTTTTTCTGATCAGCTTTCACTGTTTTCATCTGTTTTTCTTTGGTTTTCTTAGGTTTTTTCTTTTTTCTTTTTCAGCTAAATTGTTTATTTTTCTTGTTTATTCGGTTTGCATGTTTCTTTCTTCGGTTTTCACAGGCTTCCTTTTGTTGTTTATTTTTATCTTTTTTGAACACATGTCTACCTAGTTTAATGCATACTGTACATTTTTCGTATAGACGAGCAACATATTTTTCATACACATTGACCATTTTTCATACATGACGTACATTTTTCAAATACATGTGTTTCAACTCTTACCGAATACATGGTAAACATTTATCAAATATGTTGAAGTTATTTTACTGTCACAAACATTTTTTAATATTGTACTTTTTTTTACCATGAACACATTTCTGAAATGGGTGAGTTTTTTTACATTGTATAAACAATGGATCCTGCGATAATGTTTTTATAAATTTCAGGAAAGTATTTGATTAATAGTAAAAAATCTTGAATTATGTGAGCATTTAAAAAAATAATACACTCATTTTTTGAATGGTACATTTTTCTTAAATGTTACACTTATTTTATTTGAGACACATATAAATTTTTAAATTACACAGTTGTTTTTACATATTAAAAGTATTTGAACCTGGGATGAACACTTTATAAATTTAAATAAAATATTTTTGCACTTTATAAATATAACTAATTGAAATAAAACAAAAATAAAAAAATCATTGGAGAGCTACAGCTACTTCTACACTGGGACGATTCATTTAGGGGGGTGGCTGAGGCAAGCACATCATTCACAAGTGAGGCGCTATAGCAGAAATGTGGCTCTTAAACTGGCCCTTGAATTTTAATGGCCAGCTTTCTGCTATACCGAGTGAGGAGGCTTGTATGGGCCGCACATCTAACGTTCCTATCACTCCTTCGCTTGATGGCGTAGTTCTCTCTCTCTTTTTTTGCAATCGCTTCCTTGTTTGCTCCCTCAGCACGGCTCGGTCACTCCTTGCATTTTTCTTCTGTGTCGTGCTGCTAGTTTAGCAAAATAACAACCCACTTATTTTTTTTAAAGAAATTTAATGAAATAATAAAATGATGAATTGTAAAAATGTTCAATACTTTAAAATGCTTAATTTTTAAAAAAATATCACGAATTTTTAAAAGAAATGAATAGGAAAACATTTTATGAATTTGAAAATAAATCAAGTTTTAATTTTTTTTCATGAACTTCATAATATACATGGATTTGAAAAGTGTTTGCAAGTTTAAAAGGTTTGCAGATTTTTGAAAAACATCATGAATATGAAAAAAGATTTCACGCATTTGAAAATCTATTCACGAATATGGGAAAAGTGCATGGATTTGAAAAATGTTGACGGATTTGAAAAAGTTCATGAATTTGAAAAAGGTTGCAGATTTGAAAACAAATCATGATTTCGAAAATTTTCATTAATTTGAAAAAATGTAAATATGTTCATGGATTTCGAAAGGTTCATGATTTCTGAAAAGTCTATTTATAAATAAAATTGACTTTCTTTTGCCCTAATATATAATTTTCCACCACGAAAAAACTAGTGTTGACTTCAGGGCGAAAAAACAGAAAATTTGGTCAAAATAGTATGAATAGTGTCATGTATATAGCAATATTTGTTTTTTTTTGCTCTGAAGTCGACGCTGGGTTTCTATTGGCGGAAAGTTACATACTAGTGCAGAAGAAATTCAAGTTTATTCCAGAAAGAACTTTATTTTTTTATTTTTTGGGTAATAATTAATTTTTTTTCCATCACCTAGGAACAAAACTTCCGCGCCCGCTTAGGTTGTGCATACATACAAGCCGTAGATTAGTGGTTGGATATACCGTTATGCAAACCAATCACACAGGTTTAATAAACAAGGGCTTGACCATTTATTGAATATCAAGTTTGATGTGTAGTGGTACTACTCATCTCTACTCTTATAAAAAACAGAGTTGGTGATGATGGTGTGCCTGCCATCCTGTAATATAGGCCGTCTGATTTATATCTGACGGATAGGAAGGAAACTATGACAATTGTAAAAAGATACTCACACCCCTCTCCACATTTGCAAATAAGGCCTTCCCTCGTTCATCCTTTTTCTCCCACAAGATAAACTACTCATACAAATGCATCTTGATGTTCCGTGCAACGCATGGGCATCTTGCTAGTCAAGATAAAAACTTGGTACTCATTAGTAAAATCTTTGAGGATCATTGAGTACAATGCTTGGTGTCTAGTGGGACTACATTCCAGGATAAAATTGGCAGGTGCTGCATAGCTGCTTCGTTGGGCTGACATTTTCGACGTCGTCACCCACAACTGCTTCGTTGTGGGTGTAGCTATGTGCCGCCCGCAGCGACGCCTACGCACGCCACGCCTCCAGGGAGCCGGAACTAGGCCGGCCTAGTAGCCACACGTCGTCATGCTGGAGTCATGCATGTTTTCTCTTCCCATTTTTATTTAACTTTTTTAGATTTTGAAATATTCTAAATATATATATTACAAGAAAAAATTACATATATTTTGAAAATGTTAATCCTGCTTTTGATAAATGCTAAACGTGTATAGAAAAATGTGTCTGATGTATATGAAAAATTTATAATGTGTAATTAGAAAATATTAATCATGTGTATGAGAAATATTTGTGGCAATTAACAAATGTCACACTTTTCAAAAAAATATGCACGTGACATTAAAATATTTCTAGGATGTAAAGAATGTATGTTTCGTTTCACAAAATCACCGCAAGTTCCAAAAATGTGTTTGTGACATTGTCCAAAATATTTGTACAATGTACAAAAATGCTTGCATTGTTGAAAATATACCCTAAGGCAATAATAATTGTATTATTTATTTTCAAGTTTATAATTAAATGTTTATACTCTATGCCTGCTAGTGTTCTTGAATATGTGATTTAGAGGCAAACTCATAAGCACGTGTAGAGTTATAAAGGGTAAACCTTGATTCCTAGTCTTGCCTCTAGGACTAGCTCTAGTGTTGCATGATGGTTATGTTTTCCTGATCATAGACATAAGTTAAGTGTAACAAGGATGCCGATAACTTTCAGAATATGATGTTAGAAGAACAATCGTATTGAATTGAACCAACTAGTTTGTTACGCTAAGAGATGGCATCGTCACAAGTCTATAGTCTATAACATGGAGAGTTAATTTATGCTCATACATAACCCATTGATCTACAATTTCCCTTTCATTATTAGTTGAAGATGTAGTGGCAACGTTCCTTTATTGCGGTTCAGTTTCATCAAATGCCATAACATTAGTGCTCGTTAAATAGGAATTGTGTACTGCAAGAAAAAAATGCAATTATGTATGTAGCAATAGAGATGATAAACAAACCCAAAAGAAAGATTAACATGGTAACTACCCTTGTTTAGTTTGTATTTTACTTCAACACCATCAAATTACATTGCTATCATTCGAGATGCAATTCCTAAATCTTCCCTATATTTTTCGCTATTAGAACTCAATTTAGAAGCAATAGATCACTTTCACACAGATAAACATAAATAGCAGAATGTACCTCTGCAAGGGTGCATGAGTTGGCTGATGAAACTTCTATGAGCATCCAAGATGACGAAAACAACTCCAAGTACTAAAGAACTTTTCAATTCAGTCAAACAATGCGCCGTGTAATGTATTAGGACATGTTCATGCTTTTCTTTCATGTATGATGCAATACCATTTAGACATTGTGGATCTAAAATGTTAATCCGTTTCTCCTTCATATCCTACACATAAGTTGACCTAACCTGGTGCATCGGCACACCATTTATGAACTGAAATTATTTTGCAAAATGAGAAATAATCATTACAGTTCAATAGGATAAACCAACATTTCATCTGAATGGAACATATTAAAGGAAATATCATTTTTGCAGACGTAATATCATAGTCCACATTCTTTCCAATAAACACATTTTCTATTGACTTCACCTTCGTTATATCAATCTTAGCAAAAGCCAAAGTCTACACATTCTTTCAAATATAAGTTTGAAAATAAATATTTTTGATAAATACTGATATATTGTAATAAGAATACTTGCAGCAAATTCCGGTTCAATGAAGATCCTTGTGCGATCTAGATCTGTTCATGTATAATGTTTGCTATCCATTTGAGATGTCCTTTGAATATATGAAGTGTATACCTCATGATTCATTGTGTTTGGGAAAACTAGTTGCCAATCTATATTAGTTCCATAAAGTTACAGATACCTTGGTTCATAATGTTTTATGCATAAGCTATAAGAACAACGATAGATAACAATAGCTTTAATATATAAAGTATGATATAACAAAAATATATATTAACTTGCCTGTAAAATTAAACTTTCTCTGTTGCAACAATTGATTCCTCGAGAGATTCTCGTTGTAATTTAGTTGGCAGGTTTGACCTCATAATATCAAATATTTTATTACATTTGAGTTGAAGAGAATTAACTTGTCTCTGCATAATCTCACAGTCAGATGAATCACCAAAATTAACATGATGTGCTTGAGTGATTTCAATTTCTTTGTAATGCATGTTAAATTTCTTGTACAAAGTCTAAACCAAAACGGTAAACATTTTTGTCCATAGTTGACACACTTGATGTATCAGAATTGCCAACATCATCCAATCCTATTTCGATACTTAGATTTTTACTTGGATCATACTTAGTAACTGACGTCTCAGCATTTAAACATGAACTACAAGAATTACCTAAGAAAATATCATTGTTAATAGAGTAACTAATAATTATAGCTCAGAAGACTCTTACCATCTTTCACCCTTATTGTACCTTCCCCTTCAGTCGTTCCCTCAATATTTCGTTGCATTTTGTCCATAAATTTTCTCTTAAAACCAGTTGCATTATTAAAAGTAGAACCTTCATCTTTATATCGAGCAAATAATGAATCACAATTATGGGAAGAGACTAAAATCAACAAGTGATTGAACAAATATTACCTTCTGATCTTGCAACATTATTACTGACAATAGAAACTTGCTTCAACATACTTGGCTGATTTTCATTATCTAAGACAATGAAGTAAGATAGATATCAATGAACAATAATGGTGAAAGGGAAGTACAATACATAATTTATTTATTTTGCTAATCCCTGCCGCTTTGTTTTTCATGCAAACATGGATTCATACCTCTTTGGGTGCAACACATGAATGTTTTGTTTAACAATTAGAACACTATATCTATAAACTAAATATCTTCTCTAATTATATCATCCTTATTCATATTCCATTCATGAATTACTTAAGCATGCCTCAATTTGAATTGTTGAGTTACATAATGTCGCACCTTCAAATATAATATAAATAAGTGCAAAAAACTTAACAACATTCAACATTTCTAAACTATATATATGGAAATTTATGATTTGTGGATAAGTATCTCTAACATGATCATTTAACTTTCCATCAAATATATATTTAGCATTTGATGAGGGTAAGCAAAATTGCATGTTCTTTCGAGCAGCTTCAGATATTTTGATATCCGCATTGTTCTTCAGTGATTCTTGAGATGAAATATGACCAACATATCAAACTGAGTGTGATTTCTCTGGAACCACTACCTTTTGGACTTTTTTTAATAAAAAAGTTGGTTTGATTCTTCTCAATGATGCTCCTCATATAACATACAAAGTTCAGGTCTTTCAATCTACAAAGTGACGTAAAATACAGATTCTTGATTAGTTAAAACAACATTTAATGCGAACAACTATTTGAAAAACACACTACATACCGTGGTTGCATTATACATATCGAACGCTATTTTCTATAGCTAATGGAACTTAAAAAACCTTTTACATACATATCTAAGTACATGTATCTTTATTTTCGATATAATAACCCATATTTGAGACTTCATTGTACAAGTATTTAGTAACTATGTGATCCGAATTATTCTAAGTGTATATGACAATACATGTGCTATGTGTGGTAAGTTTTAGTTTCCTTAATTAAGATAATCGCTTAAGTTCCACTGTCCGTAACTAACTTAATTGCCAAGTTTCTAACTTTTATTATTGACTATTTACTATAAAGTCATGTATTCGTCAATGATAGACGACTATGATTATGTGTGCTTTTGTGAGGTTGAGCATGATTTTTTTTTCTTACAAACAAGATAGGATAAGCAAAATATCTGATTCTTGAAACACAACAAACAAGTAGAATCAATAAAGAATAAAGATCGATTAGGCAACAACCATACACACAATTTTTCCTAGGAAAAACATTCGAAGAAGATCCAAGATACAACATCGACTAACCTTTGCCGGATAAACTCATGGCTCGGTTTTTGTCTACAGCAGTGCTGATAGAACACAAGATTTCTAAGAAGAGAAGCAGAGGGTGCTTGAACAACACAAAGGCTAAGAGAAGCATACACTGAACGCATCCGTGACGGGTATAACCATTTAGTAGGGACTTTTAATAGGAACTGTTCACCGGAAATATCTATACCTCCTATAACGATCCCACAGAAATAAGTATAATACTTTACCTTTACCATGTTAATACATATTTATATGAACTGTTATACGAGGCGGAATATAAGAAATACCTAGACAGATGTGCAAATCTTGGCGCAGATCGGTGGCCCAGAATCCGCGTGTCCCCACACCTGCGTGCCAAAATCCCCTCCCTTGCAGACACTAGTAGAAAAAGGGCCTAATGTGAAGCACATTAGTCCCGGTTTGTAGATGAACCGGCACTAATGTGACCATTAGTGCCGTTTCCAACGGCTAGGCGGGCGGCGATCAATAGTAGCGGTTCGTGGCGAACCTTTAGTACCGGTTCGTGGCACGAACCGCTACTAAAGAGGTGGTGGCAGGCTTGTGTCAGGCTAGGGCCCCACCAGCACCTTTAGTACCGGTTGGTTATATGAACCGGTACTAGAGATGCACGTTTAGTCCCGATTCGTATAACCAACCGGTACTAAAGGTCATCCTATATAAACCCCTTCGTCAAGCCCAAGCGCTCTGTTCTTCCCCTTTCCCCTCTCCTCTGTTTTCTTCCTCTTCCTCTCGAGCTCACACTCCATTTTGGCCAAAATTTGTGAAGATTTGAAGGCACCCCCATCCATCCAAGTAATCACAAAGGTTAGAAACTTTGTCCTTTCATCTCTCATTGCTAGATTTGCTCTTGCAATGCTCTATAAGTATAGTGATTTGTGGGTTTTATTTTGGGAGGAATTATATGTGGTAGTATTTGATTATATGAGGTCAAAATAACTCTTAGTTTTCATATGTAGGTGTGGTTTACTTAGTGCCTTCCCGTCTCCGTCCTAACCACCGTCGATCGCCCGCACCGTCCCGTCGCCGGCACCACCTTGTGGTGAGCATCTTGTAGTTCTTATCTTTTTTTTATATAAAAAATCATGTTTGTGTGATTTAGATATATAGTTACTCGTATAATTATCTTACCCGTACGTTGTTTGTTATACATTGTGCCATGGTTTTGATATCCGTCCCCATCGGCCCTCGTCCGGGTTATGATTCGGATGTGGTATATTCTCTTTTATAACTATTTGTTGCATTTCGTGTTTATGAAAAATTATGCCCATCAAGTTGACATACATATTTTTATCTAGGAGGTATGTGAACCGGAAATTCCAACCGACCCTATTGTCGTGAGGTTAAATTTACTTGAAAGAGAAAACGAGTATTTGAAAGAAAAATTGAAAAGAATTGAGGGGGAGAAGATGGAATTGGAGTTGCATGTTGCCGATGTCGTCGATGATCACAAGATCAAGATGGAGAAAATGCACTTGAAGATTAGAAAGATTAGAAAATATGCCATTGATAGTGAGGCTTGGTATCATTATGCTGTTGGATCAATTGTTACCTTAGTTGCGATCTTGATCGCATTTGTTGTTGCATTTAAATGCTTTAGCTAGAGAGTTATTTGTATGTTTGTTTTATGAGAATAAGTGTTGTATGAACTTTATGTATGAACTTGGTATATTCAGTGCTGTGTAATGAAGATGAGCCGGCAATGGATGTACGATGACCGATGCTCTCCCCAGTTCGTTGATGGCGTGCATACTTTTCTGCTTGCGGCCGAGGCAAACAAGCGGACGGATGGTTTTATGCCTTGTCCATGTGCTGGTTGTAAGAATGATCGGAATTACTCTAAGTTAAAAACCATTCACGTCCACCTGTTTGAGTCCGATTTCATGCCCCACTATAATGTTTGGACCAAGCACGGAGAAAGAGGGGTTATGATGGAAGACAATGAAGAAGAAGAGGATGACGACAACTATCCTGGCCATGGGTTCCCTGAATATGATGGTACAACAATGGGGGAAGAAGCTGAGCCGGATGAGCCAACTGATGATCCAGGTCGGGCCATTGCCGATGCAGAGAGAAATTGCGCAAGTGAAAAGGAGGAGAAGAAGTTGCAGTGCATGTTAGAGGATCACAAGAAATTGTTGTACCCGAATTGAGAAGCTGACAAGAAAAAGCTGGGCACCACACTGGAATTGCTGCAATGGAAGGTAGAGAATGGTGTATCTGACAAGGGATTTGGAAAGTTGCTGGTAATGTTAAAGAAGATGCTTCCAAAGGACAATGAATTGCCCGAGAGTATGTACGAGGCAAAGAATGTTGTCTGGCCTCTAGGGTTCGAGGTGCAGAAGATACATGCATGCCCTAATGACTGCATGCTCTATAGCGGTGAGTACGCGGATTTGAACGCGTGCCCGGTATGCGATGCATTGCGCTATAAGATCAGCCGCGATGACCCTGGGGATGGCGAGGGCGAGCGCCCCAGTAAGAAGATTCCTTCCAAGGTGATGTGGTATGCTCCTATAATACCACGGTTGAAACGTTTGTTCAAAAACAAAGAGCATGCCAAAGTGATGCGATGGCACAGAGAAGACCGTAAGAAAGACGGGAAGTTCAGAGTACCCGCTGACGGGTCGCAGTGGAGAAAAATCAAGAGAAAGTACAGGGAGGACTTTGCAGGTGACGCAAGGAACATATGGTTTGGTCTAAGCGCAGATGGCATTAATCCTTTTGGGGAGCAGAGCAGCAACCATAGCACCTGGCATGTGGCTCTATGTATGTATAACCTTCCTCCTTGGTTGTGCATGAAGCGGAAGTTGATTATGATGCCAGTGCTCATCCAAGGCCCTAAGCAACCCGGCAACGACATTGGTGTGTACCTATGGCCATTAGTTGAAGAACTCCTACAGTTGTGGAATGGAAAAGGTTTACATGCCTGGGATGAGCACAGACAGGAAGAATTTGACCTAAAGGCATTGCTGTTAGTGACCATCAATGATTGGCTAGATCTCAGCAACCTTTCAGGACAGATAAACAAGGGATACCGCGCATGCACACACTGTTTGGATGATACCGATAGTATATATTTGAATAATTGTAAGAAGAATGTGTACCTGGGACATCGTCTATTTCTTCCGAGCAGGCATCCCGTAAGAAAGAAAGGCAAGCATTTGAAAGGTGAGGCGGATCACCGGATGAAGCCTCGCCACCGTACTGGTGCTGATGTACATGATATGGTCAAGGATTTGAAGGTAATCTTTGGAAAGGGTCCTGGCGGATAACCTGTTCCGAATGACGCTGACGGACGCGCACCCATGTGTAAGAAGAAATCTATATTTTGGGACCTGCCCTATTGGAAAGACCTAGAGGTCCGCTCTGCAATCGACGCGATGCACGTGACGAAGAATCTTTGCGTGACCCTGCTTGGCTTCTTGGGTGTGTATGGGAAGACAAAAGATACACCGAAGGCACAGGAGGACTAGCAACGTATGCATGGAAAAGACAGCATACATCAGGGTCATGCCAGCTACGCTCTTACCAAAGAAGAGAAGGAAATCTTTTTTGAATGCCTGCTCAGTATGAAGGTACCGTCTGGCTTCTCGTCGAATATAAACGAAATAATAAGTATGGCAGAAAAAAAGTTCCAGAACCTAAAGTCTCATGACCACCACGTGATTATGACGCAACCGCTTCCGGTTGCATTGAGGGGGCTTCTACCGGAAAATGTTCAATTAGCCATTGTGAAGCTATGTGCATTCCTCAATGCAATCTCTCAGAAGGTAATCGATCCAGAAATCATACCAAGGTTAGAGAATGATTTGATGCAATGTCTTGCCAGTTTCGAGTTGGTGTTCCCACCATCCTTCTTTAACATCATGACACACGTCCTAGTTCACCTATGCGAAGATATTAACGTTCTGGGTCTTGTATTTCTACACAATATGTTCCCCTTTGAGAGGTTCATGGGAGTCTTAAATAAATATGTTCATAACCGTGCTAGGCCAGAAGGAAGCATCTCCAAGAGCAATGAAAATGAGGAGTTCATTGAGTTTTGTATCGACTTTATTCCTGACCATAAACCGACTGGTGTTCCTGAATCGCGGCATAAGGGCAGACTAGGTGGAAAAGGCACGCTAGGAGGGGATGAAATAATATGTATGGACGGGCATTACTGTTCTACAGAATTCCGCATTGGTGGCTCCACATATGGAGGAACACAAGAATTTTCTACGCTCCAAACACCCGGAGCAGTCTGACGACTGGATTACACGTGAACAAACGGGGACTTTCGCTGGTTGGTTGCAGACACATGCCATGCATGACGCCGCTATCGAAGATGACCTGTACTTGTTGTCCCAGTTACCATCTTCGAATATAATGACTTTCAAAGGGTATGAGATAAATGGGAATACATTTTACACTATCGCCCAAGATAAGAAGAGCACCAACAAAAACAGGGGTGTTGGTGTACAAAAGAAGTGGCGCACCTTTGTACCCCTTTACCTGTGCACGGACAGTCGGAGCCGCGCCCACGGCCACACCAAGAGAACAGGGGAAGTGAACCGAGGTGAAACCGAAGCACCAAGACAGCCAGAGCAACGCCAAGGCCAAGAACACAAGGAAGCAGAGGGGCCAGGTAGGTTCCCCCGGCAAGACCCCTGCCAGGGCAACCTCAGCAGCCCCGGCAAGGCCCTTGCTGGGGCGGCTCGCCCACACCAGCGGAGTGAGCCACCCTCGAGCCCACGGGTTCCAACTCAACCAACCACGTTGGAACTAGGGCTCGGGAGGCACCTCCATAGTGGCATGCAGATCTTTGTGAAGACAAGGAATATTCAAGATCAGATGAGGAATAAAAGACAACGATCCTCGGCAAGATCCTTGCTGAGGAGAGCCACAAGACCCCCGGCAAGATCCTTGCCGGGGACGACAGCACGCCACGGCAAGACCCTTGCCGGGCCACCCGGCAAGGCCCTCACCAAGGGCGTCAGGCCCGCACCAACCAAGTCTCCACCGCCGTTCGCATGCAGCCGCCAGCCCAACCAGCTGGGCAGGCACCTGCATGGCAACATACATCTTCCAGGCCAACTCAGCGCACGCCTGCGTGGCGGCATGCAGATCTTCATGAAGACCCTACCACCGCGCCACCTCAGCTGCATGCCTGCCTACATGGCGATGCATGCGTCACTGGCCAGGACGCGTGTCGAAGCAAGGAGGAGCGGCGGCGGACGGGAGGGGCCTCGTTCCCATCCTCGATAAAGCTAGGGGACACCTAAGCTGCGCATTAAATGTGTCTTGCCCCGTAATACAAGCGATAAGCTCATAGCGTTGTAGGCCTTTCCACCTCTTGTGTGCCACTGTGGCAGCCCCTTTCGACTATAAAAGGAGGCCCTTGGCATACTGGAGGGGGATTCGGCTCTTTGAAACCACGCATCCACCATAGCTAGTTCGAGAGCTCAAGAACGCTCAATACATACACCAAAGCAGGACGAGGGTATTACACATCCTCGCGGCCCGAACCTGGGTAAACGATCCTTGTGCTGATTACTACTCCTGCTCTTCTTGCAACCCTGCGCCCCGGCAACCGTAGAAGGGATTCTCGTGATCCCATAGGTGTCATTTCCCACCGACATCTTTGGCACGCCAGGTAGGGGGCGCAAATTGTGAGAATCTGGTCTAGTAGTTAGCCTAGCAGTTCTTCATCGCCATGGCTCCCAAGAAGGAGATGGCCAGGAGAAATAGGGCGCCGCCTGTGAACGCGAAGGACGCCAGCGCGGCAACAGAAAAGCTAAGTCATTCAGAGCCTTGAGTTACTTCCTTTTATACATAAGGTTATCGTCCTCGGAGATCTTGCATATGTATGAGAAACCTGCACGCAAAGGGGCCCTCCTGCAATTGGCAACGCCCTTGTTTTGTTTCGAGTCCGCTCAACAGCTCAAGCGGCCGCGTCGAGAGTGGCGGGGTAGCCTTCCGCACTTGGCAACGCTCTCGACTCTGACTCGAGTCAAGCTCGACAGTTCGGGCGGCCGCGCTAAGGGCGTTAGGTGGTTCGCCCGATGGCAAGCACACCCGGAAGGCCAATGGGGACCCGTCCCCAAGACGCCGCCCTGGGTTTACACGCCGGCAAACCCTACCCAGTTAACGTAGGGTGAACATACAAAAGAAAATCGAACAGGAAAATAACATCCATAATATTAAAAGTGCTGAAGAGCCGTATTACATCAAATTGTTGCTGCGGTTCTAACTAAAGATAGAAATTGTCCTGGTCGTGAACCTGCAGCGGTGATAAGAAACGGGGTTCCTAATCCCGGCGCTGGCCCTCCACCCTTAGAATTCCGCCGACACGGCTGATGACGGGCTTGATACGCTGCCTGAGCGGCGCGAGGTCAGTATCCTCCGGCAAGCTCTCCAGCGCGGCGTCGAAGTTGAGGTCGGGGTACCAGTATGCAACCTTGGTGAGAACCTTGGTCATGGCGCCCTGGAAAAGCCTCCGGGCCTCGTCGACCAGCGAGGCCGCCCGGTTGGCGTGAAGCTGCTCCAGGGCCCCGAGAACACACTTGAAGAACAGGGTCAGCTTGGCGTTGGTGGTTCCGCTGCGCTCTGGGGCGTACCTCACGTTTGGCATCCCCATGGTAGCCAACTGCGTGGTGAGCCTGCCGGCTACGTCCTCGAGACGGCCGATCCAGCGGTCCACGCCCTCCTTGAAATCCTTATGCTCGACGGCCTCGTTCTTCTGCAGCTGCTTCTCGGTCTCCAGCTCCTTGGCCAGGGTCCCCTCCCGGGCTTTGGCCTCCGTGAGAATCCCCTCGAGGCCCTCCAGCTTCAGCGTGAGGTCTTTGATGGACTTGTTGGCCTCGGAGAGCTCCCCGGCCCTGCTGATGGCCGCACCCTGCGCCTCCGTCAGGGCGCTGTTGAGCGTGTCCTTCTCCTGGGACAGCTTCAGGGCCTGCTCCTTCAGCCCGTCCCGCTCCACCTCCAGCTCCTTCACCTTGCCGGCGTGAACCAGAGCCTGGGCATCGAGTGTCTCTTTGTGCCTCTGCTCTAGCTCTTGGGTCCGCTGCACGACAAGCTTCTCCACCTCCTTGTCCTTGGCGCGGAGTTTGGCGTCGAGGTCCGCCTCGCGCTTGGCCAGGTCCTCCTCCTGGGAGTTCAGCGCGGCCTGGTGCTGGGTCCGGGCGGCCTCGACTGCCGCGGCCAAGCCCTCCGCCGTCTCCTGGGCCTTCTCGATGTCGGCCAGCTTCATGGTGAACTCCACGTCATGCTTGGCCAGCTCGCCCTGGGCGGCCTTCAGCTCGTCACGAGCCCGGCGGAACCAGTCCTGCGTCTCGACGACGCGCTTCTGGAGGTCCGCCTCCGCTTTCTCCACCACCGCCGTCCTGGACCTAGCTTTGTCCAGGCGGGCACGGTGGAGCGCCTGGAGCCTCCGGAAGTTGGCGCCCATGGCCTGGAGCAGCCGCTCCTCCTGGGAGCTATCACCACCAACGCTCGGCTCATCGACGACCTCGAAACCGGCGGAGGCGAGCACTTCGTCGTCGAACACCTCTCCCTCGACGGGGGCTCTAGTACTGGACGCGCCGGGGAGGTGGACGAAGAGGTCGTCGCTCACCCTTAGGTACTTGCTGGAGCCGGAGGCAGCGGAGGGGGAAGGCTGGTCATCAACCACCTCCTCCTCGGTGGTCGCCTTGCCGGGCTCCCCGGCAGGCCCCTTGCCGGCCTCCCCAGCGGTAGCCTTGCCGGGCTCCCCGGCAGGCCCTTTGGCGGCATCCTCCGCGGCGCCCCTGGCGGCCTCCTCGGCGGCGATCTTCTTGGCCTCCGCCGCAGCGTCCTTCGCCACGTCCTCGATGGCGGTGTCCAGGTCCTCCCGGTCCGCCGAGAGAGGATCTGGATATCAAGAAGAGGGTGGGGTAGAGCCAAGATCATGGTTTCAAAAAGAAGAGAAAAAGCAGGGACGGAAGGTGAGGGGCTTACCCGTGCCAGGCGGAGGAACAGAGGTCCCCTCCCCGCTGGCGTCCGGCGCCGAGGCAAAGCCACCAGCACCCAAGTTCTCCTCCTCCTCCTCCATGTGCGTGGGCTCGGGGCTTGGCGCCCTTGCCGGGGATGCCCCTCGGGGCGGCGTGGTTGATGGGGATGGCGTGTTGGGAGTAGCCCTCTGTGGCTCCTCCTGCATACACGGCAAGGTCAGCACCAAAGCATCATACCCCTGACACATGTTGACGAGGGGTGAGTGAGGAACTTACGCTGGGGGCTGCATCGGGGGCTGCTGTCCGGGCTGCTCAACACCACCAGTGGCGCCCTTGAAGTACCAGCCGAGGGCTGGCCGCTCGCCGAGGTCTTGGCCCTCTTCACCCTCTGGGCCAGCGTCTCCGCGTCCCTGCAAAGATGAAAACAAGTCAAGACAAGAGACATAGATTGAGGAGACAGAGATGACGGGAAAGAGCAAGATACTTACTCGTCGTCCACCTCCTCCTCTGCTGTTTTCCACTTCCTCCTCGGGCTGAGGGATCCGAAGTCGAAAGTGACCCCCGCGTCGGCGTCTGCCGGAGGAGGGAAGGAGGGCGAAGTCTGCGCGCGCTTGGATGAAGAGGAAGCAGATGCTTTCTTCTTCGCCGCCGCGGCCTTCAGCACCTTCTTCGCCGCCGCGGCCCTCATCTGACGCGCGGTCTCCTCCAGGGATTTTGGCCGCCGCGTGACATTGACGGGCCGCACCGGCTCGCCATAAGTGGCCCGCCGCAGGACTCGCCCTCTCCCCGTGGCTGGAGGGTCAACAGCCCTGGCCTCCTCCGACGGCGACTCGTCGGCCACATCTTCAACCAGAGGAGCCTCGGTGCCGGCGCTGCTGGCTTCCCCGGCGGCCACCGCCCATCGGGCGAGCTCCTCCTCCTCCGCGGCCGTCGTGGCCTTGTCCTCCACACCACCAGCGCTGCCGGCCTCCTCGGCAAGCTGCGCCTCCCTTGCCCTGGCGGCGATGTAGTCCAGCTCCGCCTGGGAGGTGTCCTGGACGAGCAGCCGCTCGGCGTCAGCGTTGACGTATCCCTTGTGCAGAGTGTCGAAGAACTGCTGCACCTGGATGTCCTCCGGCTCGACCCAGCTCGGGACAGGGCCGTGTGCGTTGCAGTCCGGCATCATGGCGATGATGTCGGTCCGGTGCGAATTATTGCACAGCGGGACCACTCCCGCCGGCAACTTGAACAAGGTCCCCTTGAAGACCTTGCCGGCCTTCGCGGCGGCCCTCGCGACCTTGCCGGTCCGCTCGACCTCGCCGTCACGGCCCACATCAAGCTGGAAAAGTCACTGGCAGAAATGGGCATGCCCCATCATTGTGAAATTGTGGTCGAGGCCGGGGCGGAGCCGCATGATGTCAGCAGGGTCCGTGAAGAGCCAGGCCGGCCTCCCCTTGTTGTGCAGTGGAGCGATCCGGCGGTGGATGAAGTCCGCCCCGATCATTTCAAGGGTGAGCCCGGCCTCAGTGAGCCGAAGGATCCTGGTGGTGGCGATCGTGAGCTTCTCGTCGTCGGCGTCGCTCCAATCGCTTCTGCGGACCGGCGGCGCCCGGCGAACTTCGCAGAACGCCGACGGGTCCTTCTCTTTGATCCAGCCATTCTTCCCACCTCTCCTTCATGGCGCCATCCGGGTACGCTCCCTTGGACCTCGGGATCCAGGTGATGCAACTAGAAATGGCGCCTCCCGTTTGGATCCGAGGGAAGAAGTAATGGCGGAAGAGCGCCGTGTTGGGGTGCACCACGGCGAAACCTTCGCAGAGATGCGCGAAAAGGGCCATGCACGCCACAACATTCGGGGTGAAATCAAAGAGGCGGAAGCCAAAGGTGTGCATGATATCGCTGAAGAAATCGGAGAAGGGAGGACAAAGCCCGCAGGAAAATAGTCGACAAAGAAAGGGTACCGATTCGGGGCAGCCTCGGCGCAGTTGGAGGGGATGACACGCGTGGCTGGGTGCCCCGTCTTCTCTCCCCCCATCTTCACCTCCGACAGAGGCCTGAAGGCTTCCCGGAGCTCGAACACATCAACTGTTGAGGGGAACTAGGTGGACTGCGTCCGCTGCACCGCCAGCGCACTCTCCGGCGGCTCCATCGCTCCAGCATCCTTGGCCACTCCCTTGCCCTTAGTGGATTTGGACTCCATGGCGGCTGGGGAGGGGGCACAAGAAACAGAGGACGGCGGGAACGCAACGGCGGCGAGCAAGAGCGAAGCTTAGGGAGGAAGGAGAAGGGGGCGGCGGTTCGGAGATTGGAAGAAGGCGCGGAAGGGGTAAAGTGAGCAACGCGCCCACGGTTATTCCTTTTTACGGGGAAGGCGCGGGCCGCCTCCTTTCCCATTAATCACGATGTGACGCATGCATGCGGGAACCGCCCCACGCATGCTGCCCACATCACACGCCACTCCCCCATGTCGCGCATTCAACGCGGGTCGTTTGGAAGAACAGCAGACGGAAAATTACCGCGGTAAAAACCGCCCCTCCTGCCCGCGCACCGTTCTGGGCCTGGCCCAACAACGTGTCGCGCTTATGTGTGGCCCAGGCCCGGGTGCTCCTGTCGGTGTACAAAAGAAGGGCCACACCTTTGTACCCCTTTACTAGTGCACGGACAGTCGGAGCCGCGCCCACGGCCACACCACGCAGAACAGGGGAAGTGAACCGAGGTAAAACCAAAGCACCAAGACAGCCAGAGCAACGCCAAGGCCAAGAACACAAGGAAGCAGAGGGGCGAGGCAGGTTCCCCCGGCAAGACCCTCGCCCGGCGGCTCGCCCACACCAGCGGAGCGAGCCACCCTCGAGCCCGCAGGTTCCAACTCAACCAACCAGGTTGGAACTAGGGCTCGGGAGGCACCTCCATAGTGGCATGCAGATCTTTGTGAAGACAAGGAATATTCAAGATCAGATGAGGAATAAAAGACAACGATCCTCGGCAAGATCCTTGCCGAGGAGAGCCACAAGACCCCCGGCAAGATCCTTGCCGGGGACGACAGCACGCCACGGCAAGACCCTTGCCGGGCCACCCGGCAAGGCCCTCACCAAGGGCATCGGCGGGGCCACTGCCAGGCCCGCACCAACAAAGTCTCCACCGCCGTTCGCATGCAGCCGCCAGCCCAACTAGCTGGGCAGGCACCTGCGTGGCAACATACAGCTTCCAGGCCAACTCAGCGCACGCCTGCGTGGCGGCATGCAGATCTTCATGAAGACCCTATCATCGCGCCACCTCAGCTGCCTGCCTGCCAACATCGCGCCGCATGCGTCGCTGGCCGGGGTGTGTGTCGAAGCGAGGAGGAGTGGCAGCAGACGGGACGGGCCTCGTTCCCGTCCCCGATAAAGCTAGGGGACGCCTAAGCTACGCATTAAATGCGTCTTGTCCTGTAATACAAGCGATAAGCTCATAGCGCTGTAGGCCTTTCCACCTCCTGTGTGCCATTGTGGCAGCCCCTTTCGACTATAAAAGGAGGCCCTTGGCATACTGGAGGGGGATTCGGCTCTTTGAAACCACGCAATCACCATAGCTAGTTCGAGAGCTCAAGAACGCTCAATACATCCACCAAGGCAGGACTAGGGTATTACGCATCCTCGCGGCCCGAACCTGGGTAAACGATCCTTGTGCTGATTACTACTCTTGCTCTTCTTGCAACCCTGCGCCCCGACAACCGTAGAAGGGATTCTCGTGATCCCATAGGTGTCGTTTCCCACCGACAAGGGGTGTCCGCTTCGATGCAGCAACCAAGACAGGAAAGGACACATATTATGGTTACATAGAGGACATATGGGAACTTGACTATGGACGTGGTTTGAAGTGTTGGGGAACGTAGTAATTTCAAAAAAATTCCTACGCACACGCAAGATCATGGTGATGCATAGCAACGAGAGGGGAGAGTGTTGTCCACGTACCCTCGTAGACCGAAAGCGGAAGCGTTGACACAACGCAGTTGATGTAGTCGTACGTCTTCACGATCCGACCGATCAAGTACCGAACGCACGACACCTCCGAGTTTAGCACACGTTCAGCTCGATGACATCCCTCGAACTCCGATCCAGCCGAGTGTTGAGGGAGAGTTTCATCAGCACGACGGCGTGGTGACAATGTTGATGTTCTACCGACGCAGGGCTTCGCCTAAGCACCGCTACGATATTATGGAGGTGTAATATGGTGGAGGGGGGCACCGCACACGGCTAAGAGATCAATGATCAATTGTCTCTAGAGGTGCCCCCCTGCCCCTGTATATAAAGGAGCAAGGGGGAGGCCGCCGGCCAAGGAGGAGAGGCGCGCCAGGAGGAGTCCTACTCCTACCGGGAGTAGGACTCCCCCCTTTTCCATGTTGGACTAGGAGAGGAAGGGGGAAAAGGTGGAGGGGAGGAAGGAAGGGGGGCGCCGCCCCCCTCTCCTTGTCCTATTCGGACTGGGGGGAGGGGCGCGCGGCCCTGCCCTGGCCTCCTCTCCTCTCTTCCACCTAGGCCCACTAAGGCCCATTAAGTTACCGGGGGGTTCCGGTAACCTCCCGGTACTCCGGAAAAGTCCTGATTTCACCCGGAACACTTCCGATGTCCGAACATAGGCTTCCAATATATCAATCTTTATGTCTCGACCATTTCGAGACTCCTTGTCATGTCCGTGATCACATCCGGGACTCCGAACAACCTTCGGTACATCAAAACATATAAACTCATAATATAACTATCATCGTAACGTTAAGCGTGCAGCCCCTACGGGTTCGAGAACTATGTAGACATGACCGAGACACCTCTTCGGTCAATAACCAATAGCGGAACCTGGATGCTCATATTGGTTCCCACATATTCTACGAAGATCTTTATCGGTCAGACCGCATGACAACATATGTTGTTCCCTTTGTCATCAGTATGTTACTTGCCCGAGATTCGATCGTCGGTATCTCGATACCTAGTTCAATCTCATTACTGGCAAGTCTCTTTACTCGTTCCGTAATACATCATCCCGCAACTAACTCATTAGTCACAATGCTTGCAAGGCTTATAGTGATGTGTATTACTGAGTGGGCCTAGAGATACCTCTCCGACAATCGGAGTGACAAATCCTAATCTCGAAATACGCCAACCCAACAAGTACCTTTGGAGACACCTGTAGAGCACCTTTATAATCACCCAATTACGTTGTGACATTTGGTAGCACACAAAGTGTTCCTCCGGTAAACGGGAGTTGCATAATCTCATAGTCATAGGAACATGTATAAGTCATGAAGAAAGCAATAGCAACATACTAAACGATCGAGTGCTAAGCTAACGGAATGGGTCAAGTCAATCACATCATTCTGCTAATGATTTGATCCCGTTAATCAAATAACAACTCATGTCTATGGCTAGGAAACATAACCATCTTTGATCAACGAGCTAGTCAAGTAGAGGCATACTAGTGACACTCTGTTTGTCTATGTATTCACACATGTATTATGTTTCCGGTTAATACAATTCTAGCATGAATAATAAACATTTATCATGATATAAGGAAATAAATAATAACTTTATTATTGCCTCTAGGGCATATTTCCTTCAGTCTCCCACTTGCACTAGAGTCAATAATCTAGATTACACAGTAATGATTCTTACACCCATGGAGTCTTGGTGCTGATCATGTTTTGCTCGTGGAAGAGGCTTAGTCAACGGGTCTGCAACATTCAGATCCGTATGTATCTTGCAAATTTCTATGTCTCCCACCTGGACTAATCCCGGATGGAATTGAAGCGTCTTTTGATGTGCTTGGTTCTTTTGTGAAATCTGGATTCCTTTGCTAAGGCAATTGCACCAGTATTGTCACAAAAGATTTTCATTGGACCCGATGCACTAGGTATGACACCTAGATCGGATATGAACTCCTTCATCCAGACTCCTTCATTTGCTGCTTCCGAAGCAGCTATGTACTCCGCTTCAAACGTAGATCCCGCCACGACACTTTGCTTAGAACTGCACCAACTGACAGCTCCACCGTTCAATGTAAACACGTATCCGGTTTGCGATTTAGAATCGTCCGGATCAGTGTCAAAGCTTGCATCAACGTAACCATTTACGATGAGCTCTTTGTCACCTCCATAAACGAGAAACATATCCTTAGTCCTTTTCAGGTATTTTAGGATGTTCTTGACCGCTGTCCAGTGATCCACTCCTGGGTTACTTTGGTACCTCCCTGCTAAACTTATAGCAAGGCACACATCAGGTCTGGTACACAGCATTGCATACATGATAGAGCCTATGCCTGAAGCATAGGGAACATCTTTCATCTTCTCTCTATCTTCTGCGGTGGTCGGGCATTGAGTCTTACTCAATCTCACACCTTGTAGTACAGGCAAGAACCCTTTCTTTGCTTGATCCATTTTGAACTTCTTCAAAACTTTGTCAAGGTATGTGCTTTGTGAAAGTCCAATTAAGCGTCTTGATCTATCTCTATAGATCTTGATGCCTAATATATATGCAGCTTCACCGAGGTCTTTCATTGAAAAACTCTTATTCAAGTATCCCTTTATCCTATCCAGAAATTCTATATCATTTCCAATCAGCAATATGTCATCCACATATAATATCAGAAATGCTACTGAGCTCCCACTCACTTTCTTGTAAATACAGCCTTCTCCAAAAGTCTGTATAAAACCAAATGCTTTGATCACACTATTAAAGCGTTTATTCCAACTCCGAGAGGCTTGCACCAGTCCATAAATGGATCGCTAGAGCTTGCATACTTTGTTAGCTTCCTTTGGATCGACAAAACCTTCCGGTTGCATCATATACAACTCTTCTTCCAGAAATCCATTCAGGAATGCAGTTTTTACATCCATTTGCCAAATTTCATAATCATAAAATGCGGCAATTGCTAACATGATTCGGACAGACTTGAGCATCGCTACGGGTGAGAAAGTCTCGTCGTAGTCAATCCCTTGAACTTGTCGAAAACCTTTCGCAACAAGTCGAGCTTTATAGACAGTAACATTACCGTTAGCGTCAGTCTTCTTCTTGTAGATCCATTTATTTTCAATGGCTTGCCGATCATCGGGCAAGTCAACCAAAGTCCATACTTTGTTCTCATACATGGATCCCATCTCGGATTTCATGGCCTCAAGCCATTTTGCGGAATCTGGGCTCACCATCGCTTCTTCATAGTTCGTAGGTTCGTCATGGTCTAGTAACATAACCTCCAGAACAGGATTACCGTACCACTCTGGTGCGGATCTTAATCTGGTTGACCTATGAGGTTCAGTAATAACTTGATCTGAAGTTTCATGATCATTATCATTAACTTCCTCACTAATTGGTGTAGGTGTCGCAGAAACTGATTTCTGTGATGATCTACTTTCCAATAAGGGAGCAGGTACAGTTACCTCATCAAGTTCTACTTTCCTCCCACTCACTTCTTTCGAGAGAAACTCCTTCTCTAGAAAGGATCCATTCTTAGCAACGAATGTCTTGCCTTCGGATCTGTGATAGAAGGTGTACCCAACAGTCTCCTTTGGGTATCCTATGAAGACACATTTCTCCGATTTAGGTTCGAGCTTATCAGGTTGAAGTTTCTTCACATAAGCATCGCAACCCCAAACTTTAAGATACGACAACTTTGGTTTCTTGCCAAACCATAGTTCATAAGGTGTCGTTTCAACGGATTTTCATGGTGCCCTATTTAGAGTGAATGCAGCCGTCTCTAAAGCATAACCCCAAAACGATAGCGGTAAATCAGTAAGAGACATCATAGATCGCACCATATCTAGTAAAGTACGATTACGACGTTCGGACACACCATTACGTTGTGGTGTTCCGGGCGGCGTGAGTTGCGAAACTATTCCGCATTGTTTCAAATGTAGGCCAAACTCGTAACTCAAATATTCTCCTCCACGATCTGATCGTAGAAACTTTATTTTCTTGTTACGATGATTTTCAACTTCGCTCTGAAATTCTTTGAACTTTTCAAATGTTTCAGACTTATGTTTCATTAAGTAGATATACCCATATCTGCTCAAATCATCTGTGAAGGTGAGAAAATAACGATATCCGCCACGAGCCTCAATATTCATCGGACCACATACATCTGTATGTATGATTTCCAACAAATCAGTTGCTCTCTCCATAGTTCCGGAGAACGGTGTTTTAGTCATCTTGCCCATGAGACACGGTTCGCAAGTACCAAGTGATTCATAATCAAGTGATTCCAAAAGTCTATCATTATGGAGTTTCTTCATGCGCTTTACACCGATATGCCCTAAACAGCAGTGCCACAAATAAGTTGCACTATCATTATCAACTCTGCATCTTTTGGCTTCGACATTATGAATATGTGTGTCACTACTATCGAGATTCATTAAAAATAGACCAATCTTCAAGGGTGCATGACCATAAAAGATATTACTCATATAGATAGAACAACCATTATTCTCTGATTTAAATGAATAACCGTCTCGCATCAAACAAGATCCAGATATAATGTTCATGCTCAACGCTGGCACCAAATAACAATTATTTAGGTCTAATACTAATCCCGAAGGTAGATGTAGAGGTAGCGTGCCGACGGCGATCACATCGACTTTGGAACCATTTCCCACGCGCATCGTCACCTCGTCCTTAACCAATCTTCGCTTAATCCGTAGCCCCTGTTTCGAGTTGCAAATATTAGCAACAGAACTAGTATCAAATACCCAGGTGCTACTGCGAGCATTAGTAAGGTACACATCAATAACATGTATATCACATATACCTTTGTTCACCTTGCCATCCTTCTTATCCGCCAAATACTTGGGGCAGTTCCGCTTCCAGTGACCAGTCTGCTTGCAGTAGAAGCACTCAGTCTCAGGCTTAGGTCCAGATTTGGGTTTCTTCTCCTGAACAGCAACTTGCTTGCTGTTCTTCTTGAAGTTCCCCTTCTTCTTCCCTTTGCCCTTTTTCTTGAAACTAGTGGTCTTATTGACCATCAACACTTGATGCTCCTTTTTGATTTCTACCTCCGTTGCCATTAGCATTGCGAAGAGCTCGGGAATTGTCTTATTCATCCCTTGCATGTTATAGTTCATCACGAAGCTCTTGTAGCTTGGTGGCAGTGATTGAAGAATTCTGTCAATGACGCTATCATCCAGAAGATTAACTCCCAGTTGAATCAAGTGATTATTATACCCAGACATTTTGAGTATATGCTCACTGACAGAACTATTCTCTTCCATCTTGAAGCTGTAGAACTTATTGGAGACTTCATATCTCTCAATCCGGGCATTTGCTTGAAATATTAACTTCAACTCCTGGAACATCTCATCTGCTCCATGACGTTCAAAACGTCGTTGAAGACCCGGTTCTAAGCCGTAAAGCATGGCACACTGAACTATCGAGTAGTCATCAGCTTTGCTCTGCCAGACGTTCACAACTTCTGGTGCTGCTCTTGCAGCAGGCCTGGCACTCAGCGGTGCTTCCAGGACGTAATTCTTCTGTGCAACAATGAGGATAATCCTCAAGTTACGGACCCAGTCCGTGTAATTGCTACCATCATCTTTCAACTTTAATTTCTCAAGGAACGCATTAAAATTCAACGAAACAACAGCACGGGCCATCTATCTACAATTAACATAGACAAGCAAGATACTATCAGGTACTAAGTTCATGATAATTTTTAAGTTCTATTAATCATATTACTTAAGAACTCCCACTTAGATACACATCCCTCTAATCATCTAAGTGATTACGTGATCCAAATCAACTAAACCATAACCGATCATCACGTGAAATGGAGTAGTTTTCAATGGTGAACATCACTATGTTGATCATATCTACTATATGATTCACGCTTGACCTTTCGGTCTCAGTGTTCCGAGGCCATATCTGCATATGCTAGGTTCGTCAAGTTTAACCTAAGTATTCCGCGTGTGCAACTGTTTTGCACCCGTTGTATTTGAACGTAGAGCCTATCACACCCGATCATCACGTGGTGTCTCAGCACGGAGAACTTTCGCAACGGTGCATACTCAGGGAGAACACTTTTATCTTGAAATTTTAGTGAGAGATCATCTTATAATGCTACCGTCAATCAAAGCAAGATAAGATACATAAAAGATAAACATCACATGCAATCAATATAAGTGATATGATATGGCCATCATCATCTTGTGCTTGTGATCTCCATCTCCGAAGCACCGTCATGATCACCATCGTCACCGGCGCGACACCTTGATCTCCATCGTAGCGTCGTTGTCGTCTCGCCAACTATTGCTTTTACGACTATCGCTACCGCTTAGTGATAAAGTAAAACAATTACATGGCGATTGCATTGCATACAATAAAGCGACAACCATATGGCTCCTGCCAGTTGCCGATAACTCGGTTACAAAACATGATCATCTCATACAATAAAATATAGCATCATGTCTTGACCATATCACATCACAACATGCCCTGCAAAAACAAGATAGACGTCCTCTACTTTGTTGTTGCAAGTTTTACGTGGCTGCTATGGGCTTAGCAAGAACCGTTCTTACCTATGCATCAAAACCACAACGATAGTTTGTCAAGTTGGTGATGTTTTAACCTTCGCAAGGACCGGCGTAGCCACACTCGGTTCAAGTAAAGTGAGAGAGACAGAAACCCGTCAGTCACCTTTAAGCAACGAGTGCTCGCAACGGTGAAACCAGTCTCGCGTAAGCGTACGCGTAATGTCGGTCCGGGCCGCTTCATCTCACAATACTGCCGAACCAAAGTATGACATGCTGGTAAGCAGTATGACTTATATCGCCCATGTTCTACTCGTGCATAACATCAACGCATAAAACCAGGCTCAGATGCCACTGTTGGGGAACATAGTAATTTCAAAAAAATTCCTACGCACACGCAAGATCATGGTGATGCATAGCAACGAGAGGGGAGAGTGTTGTCCACGTACCCTCATAGACCGAAAGCGGAAGCGTTGACACAACGCGGTTGATGTAGTCGTACTTCTTCACGATCCGACCGAGCAAGTACCGAACGCACGGCACCTCCGAGTTTAGCACACGTTCAGCTCGATGACGTCCCTCGAACTCCGATCCAGCCGAGTGTTGAGGGAGAGTTTCGTCAGCACGACGGCGTGGTGACAATGTTGATGTTCTACCGACGCAGGGCTTCGCCTAAGCACCGCTACGATATTATCGAGGTGTAATATGGTGGAGGGGGGCACCGCACACGGCTAAGAGATCAATGATCAATTGTCTCTAGAGGTGCCCCCTGCCCCCGTATATAAAGGAGCAAGGGGGAGGCCGCCGGCCAAGGAGGAGAGGCGCGCCAGGAGGAGTCCTACTCCTACCGGGAGTAGGACTCCCCCCCTTTTCCATGCTGGACTAGGAGAGGAAGGGGGAAAAGGTGGAGGGGAGGAAGGAAGGGGGGGCGCCGCCCCCCTCTCCTTGTCCTATTCGGACTGGGGGGAAGGGGCGCGCGGCCCTGCCCTGGCCTCCTCTCCTCTCTTCCACCTAGGCCCACTAAGGCCCATTAAGTAACCGGGGGGTTCTGGTAAACTCCCGGTACTCTGGAAAAGTCCCGATTTCACCCGGAACACTTCCGATGTCCAAACATAGGCTTCCAATATATCAATCTTTATGTCTCGACTATTTCGAGACTCCTCGTCATGTCCGTGATCACATCCGGGACTCCGAACAACCTTCGGTACATCAAAACATATAAACTCATAATATAACTGTCATCGTAACGTTAAGCGTGGGGACCCTACGGGTTCGAGAACTATGTAGACATGACCGAGACACCTCTCCGGTCAATAACTAATAGCGGAACCTGGATGCTCATATTGGTTCCCACATATTCTACGAAGATCTTTATCGTTCAGACCGCATAACAACATATGTTGTTCCCTTCGTCATCGGTATGTTACTTGCCCGAGATTCGATCGTCGGTATCTCGATACCTAGTTCAATCTCGTTACCGGCAAGTCTCTTTACTCGTTCCGTAATACATCATCCCGCAACTAACTCATTAGTCACAATGCTTGCAAGGCTTATAGTGATGTGTATTACTGAGTGAGCCCAGAGATACCTCTCCGACAATCGGAGTGACAAATCCTAATCTCGAAATACGCCAACCCAACAAGTACCTTTAGAGACACCTGTAGAGCACCTTTATAATCACCTAGTTACGTTGTGACGTTTGGTAGCACACAAAGTGTTCCTCCGGTAAACGGGAGTTGCATAATCTCATAGTCATAGGAACATGTATAAGTCATGAAGAAAGCAATAGCAACATACTAAACGATCGAGTGCTAAGCTAATGGAATGGGTCAAGTCAATCACATCATTCTCCTAATGATGTGATCCCGTTAATCAAATAACAACTCATGTCTATGGCTAGGAAACATAACCATCTTTGATCAACGAGCTAGTCAACTAGAGGCATACTAGTGACACTCTGTTTGTCTATGTATTCACACATGTATTATGTTTCCGGTTAATACAATTCTAGCATGAATAATAAACATTTATCATGATATAAGGAAATAAATAATAACTTTATTATTGCCTCTAGGGCATATTTCCTTCATGAAGGTCCCTTTGTTTCGGTGCAAATGGGTCAATATGACACGAGGCGGGTAACGGAAGACCCGCAGTACGGAATGACAACAGTGGATCTCAACAATCTTGCGTACGCAGACGAACCATTCGTCCTAGCCAATGATGTGGCGCAGGTTTTCTATGTGAAGGACATGTCTACCAAGCCGAGAAAAAGAAAAGATAAGGAAGAGAATACATCGTACGATGAGCCAAAGCGCCACATAGTTCTTTCTGGAAGAAGAAACATCGTGGGAGTGGATGACAAGACAGACATATCAGAAGATTATGAAAAGTTTGATGAAATTGCTCCATTCAGAGTGAATATTGACCTGAGCATCCAGTTCAATGATGAAGATTGTCCATGGTTACGGCGCAAAGGGACACACGCGAAGAAAAAGTTTCACACCAAAAGATCCCACTCTGTGATGTGATCAGCTTCACTGTCATCAATTTCTTCTCTAGTGAGTTTTCGGACTTGTATATGTTTGTAATAGTTAGGGTGCTTATGTGTTTTGGCACTTGAAACGTGTACTTTTGTGCTTCGGACAAACGTGTACCTTTCTGACATCATTTGCTATTTTTTATGCGTTCAGTATGCACCATTCAAAGCCATGTCATCAATTTTCAACCCTTTCTAACATCATTTGCTATTTTTCATGCATTTACTGAATTGTTTGAGCTAAATGACCCTGAAATTGAAAAGCACTACAAATGAGCTCTGAAAAGGTGGAAAGTTGGCATGGTATCATCATTTCACCAACATAGCATGTGCAAAAAAGTAGAGAGGGTTACGGCAAAAACTGGATGCACTTCGTGTACAAAATGGACAATCTCTTTCGAAGTATCAGGGTTTCGGACGAAAACTCATCTGTTACAAAGGCAATTCATTTTTTAAATAACCTAAGTGTTACCAAATTGAATATAATGATAAAACACACTAATATTAAACATAAGAAAAAAGAATCACTGAAAAATCTAATTTTAAAGTTAAGTTATTCACAAACTAGTGATTCACACAAATTTCAAATAATGCAAATTTAAACTCTTCAAATTTGAAAACTACTGGCACTAACAGAAAGTTTGTAATTTTTTGTACCTAAAGCAAAAATATTGACAAAGAAACTCTAAATACAGCAAAAAAACAACTCAAAAATAAATAAAAAAATTAAATAAAGCACAAAAGAGAAAAAACTAAATAAAAAAGCATGCCTACTGGGCCACAGCGGCCTGCATACGACTAGAAACTCAGCCTGTAGTTGGGCCAGGATGTAGGCCCGCAAGCACAGTAGGCCCCACTGGGCAGAGTAGGAGAGTTAGGCCCAGAAGGCCTGCATTAGAGAGGAGCTCAATGCAGTGCCCGCGCCGGGGCTTATAAACTGGTCTTGGCGCTCCTCAACTAGCGAGGTGGGACTAAACTTGCCGCACCGCACCTGCGCCAGCGCACCCCTGTAGTACCGGGTCGTGGCTCCAACCGGTACTAAAGGGGGGGGTCTTTAGTACAGGTCAGAGCCACCACCCGGTACTAAAGGGGTGCCCTTCCCGCCGCTTGGCCTGGCAAAATTTGACCTTTAGTACCGGTTGGTGGCTCCAACCGGTACTAAAGGTCATTCCTATATATACAACACTTACGAAAATTTTGTAGTTTTATCTCCACTTCTTCTCCTCTGCTTTGACGTCGCCGCCACCGTCGCTCGTCGCCGTCCCCGTCACCACCCCCACCGCGCACCGTCGCCGCCGCCCTCGTCCCCGTCGACGCCCCAGCCCCTCGTCGCCGTCCCCGTCGTCGCCATCTCGCCGCCGCCCCGTCGCCATCGCCGCCCCCCGTCGCCGCCCCTGTCGCCTCGCCGCGCCCCGGCCCGTCGCCCCGCTGTGAGAACCCCGGCCGCCATGGCCGGCCGCCCCCAAGCTCGCACACACACTTAGATGTTTTTCTGCTTTTAGTTTTTATTTTTTAGTTTTTTCTGTTTTTCTATTTGTATACAAAGGTTTTAGATGAATTAATTAATTAGATTATAATGTCAAATGTTAGATGAATTAGCTAGATATATTAATGTTAGATGAATTATTTTTTTATACTTTTAGTTCGATGAATTAGATATATTAATTAATGTTAGATGAATTGGTTTTTTATACTTTTGCCAAAATGTTAGATGAATTAGCTAGCTATATATATATATTAATGTTAGATAAATTAGCTAGAATTTGCATATAGAAATTTTTTTTTGCATATAGAATTTTGACATATGCAACGATATCATTTTTTAAATTTGTGTATAAGAAATCACAATCCAATCATTTGAAAAATGTTACGTTTGCATATAGTATTTGTTCTCGACGATGCCCGGCCCTCATCCTCGCCGACGACCCGTTCGCGACGACGTCCTACTTCAGAGGACCCATGTCCGGGACTGGGCTCCGCCGGGCTAGCAGTGGGAGGTGCTACCTTCAGGGGCGCGCTGCTTGGTGAGGAACCCGGCCCCGGGTCCCGTCGTCGACACTGAGCTCCATTGGTGGCCTTCACGTGGGCCACTTTCGGTGCGGATGGAGCCAGCCCCGCCGGAGGTGGTACGTCGCCGTGTCAGGGAGGAGGACGAGCACGTTAGTCGCTACATGGCTGCTATGGACGTTAGGTTCTCCAATACCTGGCAGGTTCTTCGGGGATCTCATCCGAGCTATGATCCTGTGATGGTTCCTTCTCTTTGGGTGTCCATCGCCTGCGCCTCAGGAACCGCGAGTGAACTAGATTATTCTGTAGTATTCGATCGTTATTAGCTAGCTAGCTAGTGACGTATTCGATATATAATATTCGAGACGATGTATCCAAGATTATATATATTATTCGAGACGATGTATTCGAGATTATATATATATTATTCGATAATATTCGAGACGATGTATTCGAGATTATTTTCGATGATGCATATTATGTACTATGATTCAGTTTTTCCTTATTGATTGCATGCATGCATTGTAATTTGAATACTAAATTGTTTTATATTTCTTCTGGATTAGTTAAATAAAAGCTATGGCGAACAATACCGGCAGAGAAGGAGAAGAGGCCCTGTTCGAGATCATACGCTCCCCTGGCCGGCCAGATGATCAGAATGAAGAAGATGACGGCTCCCAATATCTGAACAATACCGGGGAGGGTGATATGATATTCAATCGTGACGACCGATTTGATGAAGTCCAGAACTATGATTATGATGGCGAAGAAAATGTTGATCTTGAAATAACAAAGACTGGCGAGGTATATTTATATAAGCAGGCATCTGGTGATCATCGCATGTTTTAAATGATTTGAAGATATATTAACCAATCTATCTTTCTTCTTTCAGCCCTCCAGAAAGAATAGATCTTCTACAGGCAGCAGGACAGTGCGAGGCCCGGCTAAAAAGTTGAAGGAGGACGTAAAGTACAACATCGATGCCATCAAAACTGATGGTGAACCAATCTTGCCTAAGAAGAATGCAAACAAGTTCATTCGTCAGTGCGGAGTTCTTGTGAAGGACCAACTCCCGATCTTCACGCAAGAATGGAAAAAGCCAGCAAAGCAACGTCCAGATCTTACTTGGGTCGACGACAGAGCAAAAGATCTGCATTGGGAATCTCTCATGGAACATTTCACCCTACCAGATCATTTCACAGATGTAGATGTGCAGAAAGTGAAGGCCGCTGCTCTTAGGAAGATGGAAATTGCACTCAACAACCACAAGAAAACTATATGGGCCAAGTACGTCGCACGAGGAAAGAAGACTCTAGAATTCACGGGAACACTGTAGAAGCAAAGAGATCACTGGCCCGCTTTCGTGAAATTCGAGGAATCGGAATTATCTAAGGAATGGTCGAGAGTAAACAATGCCAATGCCGCAAAAAAGGAGCAGTTCCATAAGCTGGGGCCAGGTGGCTCCGCGGTGGCAATGCCTAAGTGGGATAAGTCTGAGCAAGAGATGGTGGATGCAGCGGTCATTCCAGTTACATTGAGTTGGCCCCCAGGTGCAGGACTTGGTTCTATGCGCATGGGGGGGGGCGTTGGACCTGAAGACAGGCAAGGTTTCGAAGAAGGCAAGTCTTAAAGGAGCCGAAGAGAAGTTACTTGTTGCAATAGAAGAGGCTCGAATGGGGGTGTTCACGCCCAACAGATATAACGACGAGCTTACACGCGCCCTCGGAAATCCTGAACACCCGGGAAGAACATGAGGCAAAGGCATTGTTCCGTGGTATGAGGGGTTTGCGGACTGGAACGCCGACTACAGAAGCCGTGCGAGAAGGAAGATGGAGGAGAAGAAGAAGAGGAAGCTGGAGGAGGAGCAGAGGAAGGAGGAAGCAGAACGCCTTAAAAGCCTAGAATCAAAGCACGCGGAGTTGGCACTCCAATTCCAGCGGCAGCAGCAGCAGATCGACTCACTTAGCCAAGAAAGGGGGTCTCAGCAGCGGCTGCAGCTAGCGGATGATCCAACATTGGATAGCACCGTCCCATCCATGCCGAGAAGCAGCGTGGGTTCCACCCGGGCGAGGCACTGTTGGATAGATACCCTGTGTATAACATTATGGAGAGCACTAATTGTGAGCTACACTTCAAAATGAAGAACATATCCATGAAGGTGGCGGACGCCGTTGCTTATACAAATCCCCCCGAAGCAACCTTCCATTGCAACCCGATTCCAGCTGGCTATGCTTGTGTCATGGTTGATGAAGTGGTGGACCAATATTCGGGGCTAGAGCTTGACATTCCTGGAGGTGACGAGGAGCACATGCTGGGAGAGGACAAACATCATATCATCCTATGGAGAAAGGATTGCATCATCTTTCGAAGGCCACCTACACCGCGTCAATCGACTCCTCCTCGAAGTCCGCCACCGCGTCAGCAGACTCTTGCTCCTCCAAGTCATCAGCCACCGCTTCAGTAGAGTCCTGCTCCTTCAAGTCCGCCAACGCGTCAGGCCACTCCTCCTCCTCCAAGTCTGGCACCGCGTCAGGTGACTCCTCCTGCTCCAAGTCCAGTACCGCGTCAGCCCACTCCTCCTCCTCCTCCAAGTCCGGCACCGCGTCAGCCCACTCCTCCTCCTCCAAGTCAGCCACGTCAGCCGTCTCCGCCGCCTCAGCAACAACGGAAGAGAGCCGCCGCAGCTATGGTGCGTAGCGGTACAAGTCGAGGTAGTACAGGAGGTACAGGCGGAGGCAAGCGATTTCAATATGGTCCAAGCCTCGTGCCTCTTCTGATGAGGCCTTACGACCTGACCGAGGAGCAAAACGAAGCCGTAGTGAAGGCCCAATTGGACGCCCATTTTGGACCAAAACCGCCACCGCCGCCAAAGGAGAAAGTGCCTGAGGATGTCGTTGACCACTTTATTCGTATGGCTAAAAAACCACCTCCCAAGCCTATTGACTCAGACTATGAGCGCCAAATCATAAAGGCACATCGAGCACGACAACAGAAGGAGTCGAGCTCAAGCTCGAGCCAAGCAGCTGCCAAAAAAGCGGGAAAACCGTTCCCCGGCTGGGAGAACAGGCGGTGCAATCGATCCCCCACTCATTGTACCAACACATGCGAGTACCGGCGCCGATCAGCTGGTAATAACCGACGAGCATAGAAGACAGGTTGAAGAGCTCGGTATCACTGTTGGTCACCTCCTAGAGCTCGAGCCCATGGATACGATTAGAGAGGAGGAAATAAAACGGAAATATGTCCGCGACGAACCTTTGGTCAAGCCTGAGGAGGTCAAGAATCTCTCAACGAGAATGTATGAATTGCATCAATGGTACATGAAAATTACCAAGACTACCAATCGAGAGTCTCTCATAGTGAAAGTCAAGGGCAAGCATTACTTCCATGAGCTAGGTCTGTCTGTTGAGTATACAGAACTGTTTCAGTTATTCAATCAAGACGCACTCGACAAATCTCTCGTCAGTTGCTATTGTCTGTAAGTGATTTCTTTCTGTAATTTAAGTCTCAAGGTAGCTGTAGTACTCTCGTTGATCACCTCATTATATTCTTTTCTGTGGTATTATGCAGGATGAAGATGTATGAAATGAAAAAAGCTGGACACTATGGCATTGGGTTCATTGACCCAAATACCATTAATGAAGAGACATGGACATATGAATGGTATCGACAAGAAGTAGAGAACAACATGCTAGATTTCCTGAAGCGCCTCAATAGCAATCTAGATATACTACTTCCTTACAACTTCCAGTGAATCACACTGTCTTGTACTACAAATTCTGTTGTTGCTTACTAGCTAGATGTTAATAAGTGTATAGGGTTTAGGGTAGTTGATGAGTGTTATGCACATGCCCGCTTAATTTATACATGCAAACGTATGTGCATGCAGTTACCACTGGATCTTGTTAGTCATTCAAGTTGAAGAAGCAACAGTTGAAGTACTGGACTCACTACTTAAAGAACCTAGTGACTACTCAATCCTGAAGGGGATAGTTAACAGGTAATTTCAATCATTATTGAACTATATGTCGGCCTCTTTAGTTCGTCATTTCCTGATATCAACTAATTAATAACTCCTTTATTCATTTTCTTTGCCGGCGGGCAGGGCTTGGCAAAAGTTGATCAAAATGGTTCCAGGCGAATGGAAACAAAATCTGTATTGGTTTCAACCCAGGGTAACTAATTAAGTAGTACTAGCTAGTTAGCATCTCTTTAATTCAAGTTTCAATACCATTAATTATCATGCTTAATTAATTATTATCTGATTGAATTTTATTCTCGTAAAGGCCATGAAGCAGGCGTCGGGGACTGATTTATATGCAGACTACGTTTGCGAGAACATTCGCATGATGGCGTCCGAAAAGACCAAAGATGCTAGACAGCTATGGGTACGTTTGCCAGAACACTATTCATAATTTTTACATCATTATCGGTATCTAATCACACAACGACTAATACATGCATATTGATCTCCTTCTTAAAAGTTCAATGAGGTGCGGGATAAGCTCCTACCAACGGATTGCGTAAGAGAAATTCAAGAGGAAATAGCGGGATTTTTGCACAACCAGGTCATAGATCCCAAAGAAAAATACTATTACCCGCTACCGCAGTAATGCCTCCATGTAGGAGAAATTGCATATACCTAATTGTATATATATACATGTGTATGTGTGAATGGTGGTGCGAGACATTCGATGATATATATATTTATATGATCGGTTCTACGAGAAATTCTATTTATATATATGCATAACGTGTACAATATAATATGTAGTATCGTAAAATACCAGCAAATGAAAAAGAATCAAATGGAAAACACAAAATTAAAGAAAAAAGAAATCATGAACCCAAAACCCGCCAAACCTTTTAGTACCGGTTGGTGTTACCAACGGGTACTAAAGGTCTCCTGCCCCCGGCGCTGGCTCGTGCCACGTGGTGGCTCTTTAGTGGCGGTTCGTGCTGAACCGGTACTAGGGGGGCCTTTAATCCCCACCCTTTAGTGCCGGTTACAGAACCGACACTAAAGGGCCTTACGAATTGGTGCTATATCCCGGTTCTGCACTAGTGAGAGTGTCCTGGCAAACATTTCAGCGAGTTGGTTTCGGTCATTGCCAAGTGCTCGCGGACTCGCCGAAGTTGCCGATTCCGATAGCGTGTTCCAAATAAGCATCAATAAAAAAACCATCTTGTCATGGCTCATCCTGCATGATAGAGTGTGGATGGCCCATAGATTAACACGGAGGGGGTGGCCAAATTTTGGTCTTTGCAAATTATGTAAGAGAGCACCGGAAACGGCGGCACATCTTATATATCTTCAAATGCCACTACTCTATCAGAATTTGGAACGCGGTCATCGACTGGCTTGGGATGCAATCTCAGTCTAGCGACTGGGTTGCTTTTCCTTCGGTGGCTATGTTGTGGAAAGGCGGTGTTGGGCTGGTTGGAGCCAACCGGAAGGCATTCAATTCTTTGAAGATGCTAGTATGCTGGGCAATATAAAACGAGACGAATGCGAGAGTGTTTCTTAACAAAGCCTCCCTGGCCACCCATATGGTTGCGTCGATTAAGGAGGAGGCGAAACTCTGGGTACTCGCGGGGGTGAAATTTTTGGGTAATTTAGATTCATAGACAAGTGGCCCAGATATATTCAAGCTAGATGATACTAGTTTCGTGTCATGGGTATCATGTCATGATACTGTACGTATCTTAACAAATGAGATGCTACTATGAGTCATACAAAAACAACAAATAAGGTAATCTAACAAATGAGATGCTACTATGAGTCATATTATCCGTTAGGAACGTAGAATCATACATCAGTACTGTATATGCATGATTTTTGCGGGGACTGGACATATGCATAATATTAATATTGATGTATCATGTATGATGTGCATTGCTGACCAGCCAGTACGTGCACTGCGCATACACGCAGGCAGCCTCTCGCTCGATATATCTGGCGTCGCTGTGTCACGTCACGCAGGAACAGATTTGGCATACAGCAATCCTGATTTGGCATGCCCATATCCCCACGTGGTGCATCCTTCAATTGGAAATAATGCCCTTGCCCGGAGTAACTAAAGCAGAATGAATTCATTTTGAAAAAAAAAAACACTCAAATAATTCAGTAACACTTGAAAGTTGTTCGACTTAACAAACAAACATCAATGTATCACATTCATCTTAACATACTAATTAATTAACTAACAGTTCTCTGGCTGATATATACATTCATGACTTATTTCTAAACATGGTCAACAACTACCATCATCTGATAGTCGTTGTGGTTGCTCCTCCTTACAGTGATTATCACAAGGTTGCTCCTCCTTACAGTGATTACCACAAGGTAGTTCTCTCTTTCCCTCGATGAACTCCCGCCAGCCGGACTCATAGAATGATATGCGTCTGTCGGTCCGTCTTGTATTGGACGTTTGTGACATGCCCTCTTTGTCCATGGGTTACACCAGCGGTGCCGATGGCTGGGATGTCCACTCCGGAAAATATCTTCAAAGGTAACTTCTGAACTCCCCATCATTAAGAGAAAATAGAGAGCGCGTGATATTAGACATCTCACCATACTTGGTTATGACCAAAAAGAGATGAAAGAACATGAAACATCTCACCATAACTTTTTTGACCATGTTGGTTTTTGTTAGATGGTGCACAATAGGCTTCCCCAGAAGGCCAAAGATGATGGTAACATCGCTGTCACATTAGCTAAAACTAATTGCAAAACAAATTGGACCATCATCCTCATCTTCGATGTCCTCATCTTCATCTTGACTATTCTCATCTTCATCTTGGATGTCCTCATCTTCATCTTGGCTGTCGATGTCATCTTGGTCATTACGGCTGTCGATGTCATCTTGGTCATCTTCATCTCCATCCATTACTAGGGAAAACCTTATACACAGAATATTACAAGCAGCGCGGTCTAATATAAGGTGTTGCTGCTATTTAGCAGCAGCGCGTGTAGAAAAACCGCGCTACTGCTATACAAGTAGCAGCAGCGTGCCATGGACAAAACGCGCTACCATTAAAAATGCCACGACGTTGCCACCATATTAGGTATAGTAGTAGCACATGTTTTGCAGGCGCGCTACTGCTATTGAACTTAGCAGTAGCGCTTTATCATATCCCGCGCTACTGCTAAATTCAACTTTACCATCCCCAACCGGCCGCCCCCACTCTCCCTCTCCACTCTCACTCCCGCGCACCCCCCGTCGTCCGCCGCCCGGCCGTTCACCGACCACCGTCGTTGCCCGCCACCGCCGACGCTGCTCCTCCTCCTCCACTAAGGTAATCCCTCCTCCTACCTCCTCCTCCTCCTCCCTCCTCCCTACCGCGCCCCTCCCTCCACCTCCGGCCGCCCCCGCCTCCCTCCTCCTCCGGCCGCCCCATCCTCCATCCTCCCTCCTCCTCCGGCTGCCCCCTCCTCCCTCCTCCTCCTCCCCCTCCACTCCTCCTCCGGTCGCCCCCTCCTCCCTCCTCCCACCCCCTCCTCCCTCCATCTCTCCTAAACCCTAATTTTTTGTACTATTATTGTATAATGTAGTTTTTTTACTGTTTTTAGTAAGAAAATTAATTATTTTTATTTATAGTAAGTACTTAGTTGAACTAGTTGAATTAACAGAACTAGCTTATTTTTAGTAAGAAAATTTAGGTATATGAGATTTGATGATCTAATTAAAATTTGACTATATAACTAGTTTATTTTTAGTAAGAAAATTAATAGAACTAGTTTATTTTTAGTAAGTGCTTAGTTTAACTAGTTGAATTAATAGAACTAGTTGAATTTATGTCATTATCACTTTGTCATCAAAGAATGCTATATGAGATTTGATGATCTAATTAAAATTTTACTCGATGGAATATGCAGGCTTTGTAAAGTCGTGTCTCCTTGGAGTGATCGTCATCCAAGCTACCTCTAATTCCTCTACACCCGAGTCGGTGAGCTAAAAGTCCACCTCCTCCTTATCCACTCCTCGGTGTTGAATAAAGTAAAACTAGGGTATTTAGTTATGCTTCTTAACCAAATGAAGTGTTCGGGTTATAAGATATATTCATTTCTTTGTCAATATTGAACCATTGAAATGCAATGAGCAACAGTTTATGCTCATGTGCGAAGTGTTGATTCATTTCCGAGTGGCCTATGTTTTGCCGGAGTGTTGATTCATTTCCGTTCCGGCAAATTTCAGGCGATCGATATGTCCTATTTTAACAAAGGTCATGCCGGATTTTTCTGTGAATGTAAGCATGACTTGTGCTAGAATATGTAGGAAATATCAAGTGCCCCGGATTTGCTAGTAAGAAAATCAAACGACATTTCGAGTTTTCTTTAAGTCTGTCGGGGCTCCATACATGACAGTCAAAAAATCAGTGAGGAAGAGTCTCCACCATATATGAGAGAAGAAGAATGCCGACTGTCGTCGTGGGGGTTGCTTCTCCTTCTTCTCTTTGTGCTAGACCTTTGTTATGCACTAGGGGAAGAAGGAGTTGCGACCATCATCGACGGTCGAAAAATCGGTGAGGGAGTGTCCACCATATATGAGAGAAGAAGAATGCCGACTGTTGTCGTGGGGGTCGCTTCTCCTTCTTTTCCTTGTGCTAGATATTTGTAATGCACTAGGGAAAGGAGGAGTAGCGACCATCACCGACGGTCGCAATATCAGAGAGGGAGTGCCCACCATGTACGTGAGATGAGAGTTTAGGAAGGAGGGCTCGACAAACATAAAGCCAACCCGTTGCATTTTCAGTAATAGTGATCTGTGTGTTGAGTTTCTTGCTTGTTGCCTTAGATCGATTTTCATTTAATGTTTCAACTGTGAACATAGGAAATATCTGACGATGAAAGGGAATTCGTTATGTGCGAATACTGCGAAGACGAGCGTGGCCTGTGCGACAGGCCTCACCTAGTTGGTGGTAGGCGCTTCAGCATCGTGCTAGATGAGAACTTCGAATTTGATACAGTAAGTCATAACGACAAGTCTTTTTCCGTAATTAAGCATGAGTTCTGCTTCTTTTGCTTTAACTTATAATTTTAATTTTTTACTCTTCTACTAGCGTATCCCCTGCCATGCAAGAATTTATGTCTTGGATAAGATTGGTTTCAGTACTATGGAAAGTATGGAGGTAAAGAAAGTTAACTTGAGGACCGAGCATGGTTATACTTTTCCGTAAAAATATACAATGCAAACCCCTACACCTATTTTGAATGCAACAATTGGAGAGCACTATGCAAGACTTATGCATTTGAGCCTGATATGCTTATCACTTCGTCCGGAAGATGAAATTGAATGTAATATCGACATCTGGGTCGATGTGCAGACGCCTCCAGTTCTACCATTATGTGAGTTTCTCAACCATATTTATTAAGTAATTTATATTGTTTATTTAAAAATAGTTGACAACTAATTTCTATTGACAGCTTATTTTCATTCAAGCAAACCTGTCCGACGCTTGGTAGACAGCACCTACTACTGTCCCGGGGCTGAACTAAACAGCGAGGAGATAGGTCATTATGTTTCATGGCTTGAGGATCTTGATACTTTCAAGGCAGGTTATTTTCTTGCACTTCGAGATATTAGTACTCAAAACGTGCGACCACTAGTTTGCGTATTGAACTACGGTCACATCTATTTAGGAAAGATGGTAAGATTTTCACTATTTGTCCTCGGTGCATCTTTTGCATACATTATTTTTTAAGCTAAACTTCATTGCTAAGTATGTTACTACGATGTTCTTCAACAGGGACTCCCGTTGAGTGTTGTGCCTCGTTGGATCGAGCCTAAAGGTCGCATGAGAATGGTTAGCTTACAGCCAAGACATCCTACATTGCACATGAGTGCATTCAGGATTTCTCAAAGCGAGGAAGTCTTAATAGTCAAAGACTGGAGCAAAATTGTGAAGGATCGCAGAGAAGTACTAGGGGGCAGCAATCGGAAGCGCAACCCACAATTAGGAGACAGGTTCATCTGCATGCTCCAATATGATGAAGCAGGAGTGCTACACATGTTTTATGCTATTTTACCTAAGAGAAAGCAGCAGGAGTGATTAGCTAGGTAGAATGAGTTTGAAGATGATGATGTGCTACACTATGACTATGATGATTAAATAGCTAGTGTTGGTGGTAATGATTATGATGATTATTATTAGCTAGTGTTGGTGGTGATTAGATAGCTACTGTAGCTAGTGTTGGTGGTGATTAGCTAGTTAGGATGAGTTTGAAGATGATAATGTGCTACACTATGACTATGATGATTAAATAGCTAGTGTTGGTGGTAATGACTATGATGATGATTAAATAGCTTGTGTTGGCGGATTAGATTCAAGTGGAGGCAACATGTGGTGCACATCAAAAGTACTACTAATCCAAACTAGATCAAGTTTGCATTAGTAGTATAGTTTCGAGATGCACAACATGCTGCCTCCACATGAACCTAATCCACCTTCATTTCACACACTGTTATGGAAACAACACACGCTGCGGCTATGTGTCTTAGCAGTAGCGTGTGTTGCACGCGCTACTGCTAAGGAATAGCTGTAGCAATTTACTAGTAGCACGGTGACACGCGCTACTAGTAGGCTTTAAACCCGCGCTACTACTAGACTTTTCCCTAGTAGTGATCATCCTGGTCATCCTGGTCATAGTCATCATCATTGCTCTCGACATATAATGTCCTTAACGTGTTCACCTCTCCTTTTAAGGAAAAGGATATGAACTCTCCCTCTTTAAAATTGATCACTGCAATGTACTGCTCCCATCCATCACCGTATATGATGGTTTTATTCTTTCCTTTGCGCAGATCCAATTCATATTCGCGCTCCTCATCATCCTCAAAGTACAACATGTTACCATATGAATTGTTGATGTCCTCCCATATGTTCCATGGGACACACTATGAAGCCTTTAATAATCAACAATAAAGTCAGTAAAATAGTTAAACAAATGATTGGAATTCAATAAAAATTCAATTAAAGACCGTTACCACTGATTTTTGAAACCCCTTTCTCAAATATACCACGAACAGCACTGCAGTTTGAAGCCTGTCCGTACATGGATTTTGGTACACATTGCACATCTTACGCCTCATGGTCCCTAATAATCATTTTGAAGGAGTGATTAATTCCATGACCCGAATGAAACACAATCCTTTCAAATAAAGAAGCTAACACGGAAGAACACGAAAATTTGGCATGACCTTTGCTTAATATTGAATATATTGAGTACTAGAAATTTGATAAAACGAAAGTTAATCAACGTTTCACCAAAATGTTGGCCCTCATTTCAAATCTCTACTGATGGGGAGTGACTTGGCTTTTGTCATATTTAGAGTCTAACCGATCCTAAAGAACTTCAGACAAAATATTGCATTTTTGTCTATTATTAATTCATGGGGTTCCTACTTTTGATCCTAGGTCTATAAATTTCTCTATCAAATGAAGAAGGTAACATGGAAGAACACGAAAATATTATACCGGTGATGGCTTCGGTGGACGGTAGCGTTGGTTGGTCGAGGCGGATAGCGGCAGCGGCAGTCGAGGCGGACGACGGCAGTGGCGGTCTAGGAGGACGATGGCAGCGGCGGTCGAGGTGGATGACGGTGGCGGTCAGTGGCGAACGACGAGCAGATTCAGCGGCGGCGCGCACTACACCACGACACCACAATAACGACATGCATCTGTCTGTTCGTAACAATACCGACACACTAATTTTTGATGTTGTTCTCGTCTTTCGATGATCTGTCTGTCGGCAATGGATGACCGCTTTGCGGACATACTATGTGTCGGTATAAGTTTTTTGCTATTAGATTATGTGTCGCTGTTGCTTTGCGATAGAAAGAGTGTCGGCGTATGTTTGGGCCTAGCCAACTTATTTTGGGCCACACGGGAAGATCCTCCGGCGTCAGTGGCCAGCGAAAGAGTGGAGGCGAGCGATGAGCAGATCCTGCGGCGTCAGCGGCCGGCTAGCAGATCCAATGGCGGTGCGTGTCTGAGGGACGGCGACGGCGGCGGGCGAGGCGCACGATGGCGCAGAGGGGGAGAGAAACTGACAAAGTGAGTGGGAACCGAAAAATAGATGCACAACGGTTCGGCACCAAGCATCAATAGCTGTGGCCGACGTACAAGTGTGCCCGCCACCGCAAATATCATTAAAATTTGGATGGGATTGGTGCGGTTTGCTAATCTATAGTTGTGGTGGGCATTGTAAGCAACCCGCCACAACTAATGGAGTACCAGTGGCGGGCACCATGGAGTTGCTCGCCACTGCGTTGTTGAGCCGGAGGACTTATTTGGAAGGGTCTACCTGTGACGGGCCCAAACCAGTGCCCGCCACTGATCTGCCTTTAGCTATGGCGGGCTCTCCCTGTCACCCGTCACATATCTTTTTGGAAAATAACTGTGGCGGGTGCCCCACCTCGCCCGCCACTCGTTGGGGTTCACCTATAAGCTCTTTCCTAGTTGTGTTACCTAGATGTAATTGTTATTGTTCCTCCATAGTATCAATGTTTGGGTCAAAAGAATGTATAAGGTGATTGTCAAGTTCCTCGATACCACCTTCGATATGTCCGTCTTTAGGTGCGTCAGGCATGACATAATTTTTCTAATCTGGAACAATAGCTTCATTGAGATTTGGTGCCGGTGGTTTATTATGCACTCCTATGAACTGGGATCAACAATGCCCAGAGATAGTTTATCTTTGTTCCATGACCGTATATACTAGCAAAGCCCGCACGGCGGCACGCCGCGCCCATCTATATGGTGTCTCTATACAGATTTTATTTATTATTTACAGTAAGTTTTATTAGTTTAAGATAGGAGATTCATGTATGTAAAAATATGGATGTAGTAAGATAACCTGGAAAGAGGCATATTTGTTGCCATCATGCATGCTGCATGTGGATAAACAGAGAAAACATGTTGATAGATCTTTGATACGGCTCATTTATTCTTGCCGTGCGTGGCCCGTTGTACAAAGCAAATGCTATGTGATGATGCTGTTACAATAAGAAGCTGCCCGGATGATCATACTTTCAGTAGAGCACACATTTGTATTCTCGAATGGTCAGTACATGCATGCATTGTACATGTTGGCCCATCAAAATCATTACATTAGGATACTATATAACACACCAACCATCATCTATAGGCGTAGGATAACTTCTATATAACACACCAACCATAATCTATAGGCGTAGGATAACTTCTTTGTAAACTACATTTCTTGTCTCGGAAGCTGGACATCCACAATCATCCTCAATCAGGAACTTGAGACCACCACGCAAAGTAACACGCGACACTGGAACATACAATTGCCCGTGCGAAAACAAAGGCCCTCGTAAATACACGCACACCTTATGTAAGGTTTGTCCCTAGCTTTTATTGATTGTCATTGCATAGCACAATCTTATTGTAAATTGACACCATCGCACCGTGAATGGCCACTTAGACCCTGCTGGATTCAGAACTATACGTGGAACGCACACACGCTGTCCTTTATTAGAACCAGTTATAGTTTCTCCCTCTAAAACCCTGTCACCCATCCGGGTAATAATCAAACTTGTTCCATTGCATAAACCCAATGATTGATTAATATTTCTGAGAAGCATAACAGAAACACCAACCTGAGTGGTCGGACCACTAGACGCATCCGAAGAACCTCCTAAAAGAATATACGTACAACATGAACCAAGCAAAACATAAACGGTTTGTCTAATTCACATCTAGATGTTTTTTAAGGATGTCACGTCTAATCTCCCATAAATAACACAGCAACAAGGAATAAAAAAACCTGAGACAAAAAGAATAGACCACAAACATAGTGGATACTAATGCAATCCACGGGGGAAGCCCGGACCACAGACATGCACGCAGTCACATCAAACCTACACAGTTGCATGCATGCATGCACTCGCAGATCACCGAAGCATTTTCCTAAACAGATGTAGTCGCGTCAACTCACCGGCAACAAAATCAACATGACGCTTTTCTAAACAAATCTCTCAGCGCCGACGGCGCAATTCACCAGCCGACGAACTCTGAGCTGTAGCCCCTGCAGAAAACGACCAAATAAATACCTAATTATACATCGAATACGCAGGAGAGATTAACAAAAGGCCACCGGTTAAGCCAAATCTACCAGCAGGTGCGGAGCCAGCGGGATGACGACCACCATGCACTAACTGATCATCGGGTAGACGGCCACCAATAGCACCCTCCGCCATGGGTGCAGCACGACCTCGTCGACGACCAACAACAGCCCCACGGATTTCAGGAGGACGGCGAAGGCCGCTTCGGCCAGAACTCCCCGCGGACTGGGTGAAGACCACAACCTGAAACACGAGGGAAAACAATGGGGGGGATCACGTATTTATAAGGACCAGAGACGTGGAGAGAAACAACGGGAGAAGACCAGAACCAGCTATAATAGCGGCGTCCAGAAAACATGAACATAGCGGCGCCGCCAGAGAAAATTCTACAGGCGCGCACGTGGCAACCTCTGTGAAAAAAAATTAGCGACGTGCCGCTGCCATCGTAGGCCAACACAGGGAAAACCAAATGACGTGCAACCCAGCGCTATATCAGGAAACATCCAACAGATCAGCTTCAGAAGAAAAAAATGTGATAAAGCCTACCGATGGTGGCCACGTCCACAATACAGGGGCGGTTAGCGCCAGGCCCACCACATGCAACTCCACAGACGTAGTCAAATCGGACTCGCATGCACGCCGTAAGCCAAGCAGACTACAGACAGAATGTCGCAGATAGCAACTGAAATCGCTCTATGCACCCCCAGATCTCGTACCCTTCCATATCCCAAACAATAGCACGTGGCAGAACATGATTAACCAGTTTTAGGCTACAAAAGAACTCAAAAAAATCCACAAAAGTGAAACTGTTCTAGACCTAGAGATTCTAAGATTAGTCTTCCAGTTTTCAGTGTCCAGGTAGCCAATCAGTATGAGTTTGTGAGGGACACAAAGCGAGCTAAATCCAACATGATAACAAAAATATCTAGCATCAAATCCAGCAACATGTGCATGTTCGAAGAACAAATACATGTGTACACTAACACGTCTGTGTGATGGACTCGGAGATATTTACCCGTCTGTGAAGATCCAACCCAATCAACTGTAATTAAAAACAGGACTGATGCAAATCGACACATTCATGCACACACCCAACCCAGCCGCTTTGCTGGTCGTGCTGGTGCTCCACGCGTCATACACGTCACTCGCAGACTCGTAATCTCACCGGTTTTCTCTTCCCTGAGGTCGTGTCCATTGCAGCCTGGTCTTCCTCCTCTGAGATGTTTTTCGATCGATGATGTATATATGCGGCAGGTCTTGCCCTCTTTTTTCTAGTGCGCTCTTCTTTTTGTGCCTTGCACCTTAAGCACATATAAGTTGCTATGGTTTGATGTAAATAAGCAGTGTGAGACCATTAATTCCAAAAAAGTAAAAAAAAATCTCAGCACATGGAGCAATTTTTAAGTGGCCCATAATAGAAATTCAAATTCCAGTCCATATGACTTATGGAGTAGACGACGGCATATCCAGGCGAGCGATGAGGACGGACGAAAACGGACGAAATTACGGTGATAAGAAACGTTTACCCCTTTATTAGTAGGTACTAGAAAAAGGGTCCGTGCGTTGCAACAGGAGAAAAAATAATCATAATCCGCAATGTCGATGACCACATTTTGTCCACATCTCATCGCATGATTTGAAAATTTGTTCACATATGCAAGACAATGTTTCTTTTCTTTTTAATTTATTCACAAACTGAAGCAATGTTCACATTTTTAAAAAAATATCATGGTTGTAACAATACTTGGTAATTCAAAGAATTATTCTGAATTTAAAGAAACCTTTTTTTAAACATACTATAATATTCTGATCCATCGGGGCAGTTAATTCTTCAAAATTCACATGCATATATAGTCATAAAGACTCACAAGCATTACTGTTTAGTTTCATACCTTCGATCATTTGTGAACATCTTTACAAATTTGGGAACATTGTTAAAAATCATGAACAATTTTTACTATTAACATTCATTAATTAAAATTGTGAATAATTTTTTAATATTGCAAACGGTTTTTGAGCATTTTGTTTTGAATCGGCGAACAATTCTAGAATAGACGAACTTTTTCTTCGAAATTGGTGGCTTGTTTTTTAAATTCATGAACATTTTTTTGGAAAGCATGAACATTTTCTGACTTAGTAAACAGTTTATGATCCAATTAACTCTTTTTTAATTCGTGAACTGTTTTGTAAAATTTTAGGACATATTTTAAAATGTATGAACTTTTTTTAATTACCAAAAATTTTATTCAATTTCATTAATAATTTTTAATACACATAATGTTTCCAAAATCATGGACTTTTTAATTTTACGAACATTTTTTGTAAAATTGCAAACATTTTTGATTATGCAAACATTTTTTTTGAAAAATCCAGAGCATTTTTAAAATTCACAAACATTACATTTTTTCTTGCACATTGTACTTCAGATTTCTCCTTTTTTAAAAATCAATTTTTTGAAGTTCCAAATTATTTACAGTAGAAAAAAAAGGAACAGAAAATTAAAAATGAAAAATGAAACTTGAAAAACAGGCGCCCGCACATGGGCCAGCCTAAACGGGCGTGATGTGTCTGCTCCAGCACCCAGAGCGCAGTATACGATGTCCCTGTGCTTGGGCCGGCCAGACGGGGGTTTCCGTGCAAAACAATTTCTGTCACTTACTGGTGGTATTTGTGGGTAATATTTTGTAATTTTAGGGGCAATGTTAATGACGTACCACCAGAAGCAATAGCCCTTTTATTATTACTATTATTATTATTATAATATATATACATATATATATATATATATTTATATATTTATATATATATACACTAGTGCAAATGCCCGTGCGTTGCAACGGGAGAAATAAAGTCTCGCACACCCCTAGCGAGTCATCAGTGTTCCAATTCTCCTCTTTGTCGTCGTTGTCGATGATAGTCACTTGCCCACCTATTACAACAAATGTGATCAGTCCTAAGGTGGTGATCTTGGTCATCACACTCACCATGCCGATTTCGCGAGCCCCTGCCTGCACCACCTTGTAATTCCTCATGCGTTGCAATCGTCACATACATATTCGTGTCGTTCAAAACCTATCATGTTATAACATGCCAGGCGATCCATTTTCTTATTGAGCGCGCGCACAACAATAATTATTAATGCAAATTAAATTACGGTGTGAGGACATCAATTTCTTGACTCAACATAAACCGAATAGACTTCATTGTCGCCGTTGTCCACCTTCTTCATTTTCTAACATGAAGTTGGGCATCTCTCCGGCAAAGAACTATGTCGTGTCGTTTCACCATGGCCATCGAACCATAGTTTAAAAAACCGAATAGGCAACCAAACCGGTGAGGCTACCTGTTAAGGTTCTCACCGGTTGGCCTTCATCTGTTCATTCGTGTCAAAAAGGGAAATATTGAAGTTATTAAGAAATTACCATAGATCGAATGAGTACACATAAAATTGGATGTAATCCATTTAAAAAACAGAAAGCGTTGGTGGCCTAGATGGTTGTTGGTTGTTTGGCGTTCACCGGCTCAAGGTTAACTGATGGATCCCAAGTTGATGCACTATCTTACGAATATTTTTCAGGTCATAAAAAATGGGCAAGGCGTAGGTTTCAGTTTTTTTCATTTGCACTTATTTGAGGGGGTCCAATTCAGGGTTTGGATGTGTTCTGTGTAAATAATAACTCATTACAAATTAGAGGTCCAACTAAATAAACATTACCAGGAGATTAAAAAGCTCCTCCATGAGACATGTCTTTTTTTGATGTATTAGCGTGTGCCCATGCATCTAATCTAATACATCTGCCCATGCACGCAGTGGCACAACGGAATCCTCTCTCACATCTGCCCATGCACCCATAGAGCACAACGGAAATCATTTGCTCTGTTAGCGAAATTATTATTTCCTCTTTAATTTCCCAGCGAATTTATTTCGTCTTTAATTTCTTCCCTTCATGCCTCGTCGTATGCCCGTGTGTTGCAACGGGCGAAAAAATTAACAAAACCTGCTTCATGTGCCATTACGCGCTACTCGTATCCAACTCTAATAAACCTTGAGATAAGGTTACCCTTGTCTATCTAAGATGGATATGAGCGTGTGTTGCCACGGGTTGCATTATCTTTTTTCTTTGGATCATGAAGTGCTGATGTGAAGAGGCCACCCCAACGTCCCTAATTGGCGAATATTTAAGCTCTACACTGCCATCAGATGGAAGAATAGTGATGCATGAAACTATCTTTTTGGGAGAAACATACAATGTAATTCATTTAAAGGATTTTCAAAAGATTTGAATTCAATGATTTTGATTATGTACGTTTTTTGTTTTTATTGAAGATTGTTTGATTTTGTAAGATTATATTTCATCCATAATGTTTTTTTCACTATCTGGGCTTGAGCCAAACGCAAGAGAAAAATGATGCTATCTCCTGATGGGTCTCTCCCATACTCCCGTTCTAGCACAGATAGATGCATTCCCTTGTCTCAAAAAAAATAAATAAAAGATGCATTCCCTCAAAAAAAAGAAAGCACAGATAGTCTTTTTAGGGGTACTCCCAGCTTTATTACTTGAACAACGTTGGGAATGTCATTCGCTACAAAATGTAAAATGCAGTCCGGTGGCACATCAGGCCAAACCATCTCTAAATCATTGCTAACCTCCACTTTAGCTAAAACAAGAGCAGCTAGATTAGCTGTACGCCGAGCGCAGGTGACCTTGTACTCTTGTGTAGATCGTAGCATCTCTTTGGTTTCTTCTATAAAAGGTCCCAGTACTGAGAGCATCGTGCATGTCGTCTTTTGTTTAGAAAAGGATTAGAAAATCCAGCCGGCTGATAAAAATCACCTGCATCGTGGCCAGCCCGTTGCGTGCGCCCCCTCCCCTCCCCCGGGCTGTCAGCCCGGCGCTCGGGAGGGCCAACGGAGTGTGTCCCCTGGTGGCAAGATCAGATCTCCGGTGTGCTGGCGACGACCCAGCTCTGTTGGGCTACTTTTCCTCTCCACCAACATCCGCAGTGCCACCAAGCCGGCGTTGTTCTTTTTGGTCGATAGGTCCCCCTCGAGCTGGTTCTCCTTTGTTAATTCCTTCCCTTGATTGATTTTGAGGCGCCTTGTTGATTTCAGATCGCCCGCATATATATATTGGTGAAATGTGATCTAAAATAGCGAGGTCGTACTATCTTTTTTCTAATATGAAGTCGAATCCTCTCTGGTTCGCAGGTGGAGAGGTTGATCCCGAGCAGTGATGATTTTATTTTTGCCTCCTCTGCTAGGAGGCAGAGGAACGGAGAGTGGCGGCAAGGGTAGCCGCCGGCGTGATGACGAGAACCCTGGGGTGGACATACGGGAGATCGGGTGCTCGCGCGAAGCATCCTGCAGCACGGTCGCCCACGAGCCCACCCGGAGCTGTCGCCCCTGTGAAGGGCGCCGCCCCGCTGCACTGGACAGGAAGTTGTCTGGATAATGAAAGGATCGCTGGCTGAATTCTTATGAACGTAGGGGTGTTTCTGTAAAAACGAATCGTTTTTGCAGATTCACTTAAACAGGAACTGCGGGTTAATTTATAAGAAACGAAGGGACTTTTCTGTAAAAACATGCGACAGACGACTAGAAGCCCAATTTTCTTTATTATATATATATATATATATGGAGGAGCATCGGATCAAAGACGCTAGAAAAGCCTCACTTCTACTTTCTTGCTTGGAATTGACTACCACACATGCAAGCTAGACTGCATAAACAGGACAGGCCATGGGCATGACAACCTTCAGAATAGTCGAGGCACGGACAAGCAGCAGCTAGAGTAAACATATTGCATGACGAGGCATGTAGGACTACGCGTGTAAAGAAACGAAGTGCTGCTGATCATGATATGGCGGATGGTAAGAAGCAATGAATAACTTGATCGTATTAATAAAGAAACAACAGAAAAAATTTAAAGATCACTTAGAATTTTTTTGTAACAGGCTATCATTGAGGAACCACATGACTGCCCTGCCTAAGAGAAGGAAATCATATATTGTCGACAAGATTTCTATTTTTTCCTCGGTCCATAAAGGGTGGCAGTTCATGCTTATGTCAGCCAACATGGTTGTGTCAGAACCTAGATGCACAAGGGAATTAGAGTTAAGTATTGTGACCAGGTTATGACATTTAAATACTTCTGAATTAAACATAACTTACATAAAAATTGCCGTATTGGACTGCACGTACACTATTGTTGTGCTCCTGTTTGGTGCGCACAAACATGTGAATCGAGGCAAGCATGTTTGGCTCAGCTTTCCCAAGTTGAAGCTGTGTCCCAGTGCCATTCTTCTGGCTGTTGTCTTGAGAAGGGCGTCATATACTGGCTACAGAGGTGTGTTTTTTTTTACCACATGCTCCATGGCACCTATTTTACTGTTCACGCATGAAAAATATATTTTGAAGTTTCAAATAATTCTAGAAATAATACAAAGGAGCATACAGATGTATACTACATCTCTGTAAAAATTCACCATGGAATCACTTTGGTGTGAGCTGGGCAAGAAAAAAAAAACCATGTACTTTTAGCACATGCACTATTCATTGTTAAAATCCATCATTTTTTGTGCAGATCACACCAGGCATATTTCATCATGAAACTTTACAGAGATATAGTATACATCTCTATGTTGTGTAGTTTTTTCACTCCACTGCAAGTTCTGTCTACCTCTCCACCTCCACCTCTCGACTCTATCCCACCTTTTAATGAGCTACAAGACGAAATTTGGAGGAGAGAGTTAGTCCAGACCCTAGTTAGAGAGGACTGATAACAAAAGGTCAAACCACCCGTCTTTTCTTTTCTTTATCTGACAAAGTATTGTTCCTTTATGCTACATGTGCTATGTAGAATATGTTCATGTTCATGATGTGGATCTATAACTGTATTTTAAAGCCATCATTTGCACACTATTTTAATATTTACAGCAAAATATATATTACGAAAATATTGTGAAATGTACAAGGAAATAACAGTGATTATGACCAGTAATATAGAGTTCAAATCTGTCTTTTCTAATGTATACGTACACACTATAAATCAGCCTAAACTTGATAACGACATGTGCCGCCAACAGCTTCACACATCCTAAACTTTATACACACATCTTCAGCAAGCGGCTTCTGTAAGGACGCAGAGACACAAGCCCAGATAGAGAGTATTGGGGTACTGCAGCTCGTGAGGATGGGCGAGCGGGCGACTCCGCAGGCGACTCCGCGGGCGAGCGGGTCGGCGGCCGCCGGGGTGCTGCCCTCGGCATCGGCGACACGTCCGCGCATCGGTAGCCACTTTTGGGCGTTGGCCGGATCAGATGAGGAGGATGCGGACGGCGACGGTGATGATCCGGCGGCCTCGCCACCGACGCCGACCCCGTCCGACCTGGTCTGTGAGTTTTTCAATTCGGGTTATGACGAAGACGAGGTTGCTATGACGGTGGACAAGATCCTGCCTGTGGACGATCCGGCGAGGGTTGGGCTGCACGCGGGCGAGAGGAAGGAAATGGTTCGTCGCGTCGTTCACCGGAGATCGGCGGCGACGGCAATCAGACCATGGAAGGGTCCTCTTCCGAAGGTTTGTCTACCTAATCTTACTCTTTTCAATTTGATTAAACCAGATTCTTGGATTACGGTTCAAAGGAAGAAGAGATCGGGGCGCCGTGCAATTGTTTCTCGGATGCCGGTGATGGCCGCGGCGGACGTGTCGCCGATCTCGCTGGTGCGGGAGTTGCGTTTGAACTCGCTCCTGGGCCGCGAGCTGGGTGCGCCTGGGGATGGGCCGGCTCTGGGTGAGTCGGGCCTGCGCGTTGTTGGGCCGGAGTTAGATGGGTATGAGGCCCAGTCAAACTCGACCAATACATCGCTACCTCCTGTCGCCCCATGCACGTCCGAACAACGAGGTCTATCGCCACGATCTAGGGTTTTCCGACGAGGGAGGTCGAGCTTCTGTGATCGTGGAGCGGGGCGGGCGCGGCGCATCCCCCCACTACGGGCCATGGCTGCTCGTGGAGCTCCGGCGCCAACTGGCAAGACTTCAGCCTCTGGTGGTGCAGGCCGCGGCGGAAACAGCCGCCCGCAGGGGACCGGCCGCGGGGGGAGCGGCCCGCCGCCGGGGTCTGGCCGCGGCGGGAATGGACCGCTGCCGGGAATTGGCCGCGGTGGGGATGCTCCGTTGCCGGGCACTGGAGCCGGTGGTGCTGTTTCTGCGGTGATTGGTTCTAGGCCGCCGGCACCGGCCGGGACAACTGGTTCTGCCGCTGCCCGATTGCCATCTCCGGCACTTGCCGCCGTGGGTAGGAGTGCTGCCATCCGTCCGCCTCGACCTGCCACTTTGGCGCCCGTGAGCCGGGGGGGTGGTCCTAGTGTCCAGCGTCCGCCGGCGCCGACTGGACCTTTGTCAACTGCTGGGCGTGGTGGTTTTCGGCCTCCCAAGCCGGGCTTTGCGGGGAGCGATGTCCCTCCTCCAAGACCTCCGGCTCCCGTGGGCCGGGGTGTTGCCCAGGCTGTGCCCAACGCTACGCCACCACCTCACCATGTGGCGAGACCGGCGCAGATACGCTCGGGTCCTTCGCCGACAAGTACTGGGCCGCCTAGAGGACAGTGGGGAGATGATGGTGTTGATGCATACGGGGTTGGCCAGCACCGTGGATCGTCGTCTACGGGAGGTGGACGCGGATATGCTTGGCAGAGTGATGGCTCTGCTGAAAGGCCTTTCCTCGGTCCGGCAGGTGGTTTTGTCGAGGGGGCGACTGGCCCGAATAACCGACATAGAGGTGGATACCGTGGCTTTCGTGGTGGCCGCGGTGGTGGACGTGGTCGGGCCCGCAAGCCGCCTCTGGTGACGGCCGTGGTTGACCAGCAGGTTTCGGACATGGCGGTGGATCCCGTGCGGTCGACTGAGTTGGCTAGCCAGGCTTTGGAAGTTGTGACGGCTCTGGCCAATGTGGATGTTCCTGCAACTGGAGCCACTGTGGAGGCTAGAGACAGGGATGAGTCTGAGAGGGCGTCCAAATGGGCGCGTAAGAAAGAAAAGATGCTTTGTTATCGATGTGGTGAGAAGGGCCACTTTATTGCTGAGTGCATGGCGGAACTCTGTAACTCCTGTGGTAAGATGGCTCATATCACGGGGGAATGCCCAGCTGTGCGTGATCAGGCTCCTGCTCTCATGATGTACGGAGTGTACTGTGCTGAGCTGACTTTCTTTGAGTCTCCGGTGGCGAGGGAGACTCTAGCTGAGACTCAGAGCTTGACGACGGGGCTTGTGAAAGCAACCCGCGAGTTGGTATCTGAGGATCAAATAGTGCAGAGACTTCAGCAATTGGTTCCAGGTGTTTTTCAGTGGGAGCTCATCCCGATTGAGGACAATGTGTTTAGGGTTGAGTTTCCGACGGTGGACGACTTGCAGAGGTTGTTGAGTTTTGGGTTGTGCAAGGTGCCGGGTACTCAGTGCGTCCTGGAGTTTCATGAGTGGAGGAAGGTAGAGCCTAAGGGCAAACCGCTCACTCAGGTGTGGTTGCAGTTTTCAGGGGCCCCATCTGAGGCCTTGACAGATGCTCGAGTCGTGGCGAGTTTGGGTATGATGGTTGGTAAGACTGAGGATGTGGATATGGCTTTTACTCGCTCTCATGGGGTGGCCCGTCTTTTAGTGGGTGTTTTGGACATCGACTTTGTCCCTGACATGGTTAACTGGTTTTACCGGGGAGAGGTGTTTCCGCTTCAGATTGAGTTCGAGGACTCCACGCTGTTTGCCGATGTGGTTTCCGGGGATGCTATGGATATGCACGAGGGGGATGATGGTGCCGGGGCTCCTGGGGACCCGCATAATGAGGCGGGACCAGAGAGGGCTAATGGATCGAGTCCTGATGCTCAGTTGCCCGGTGATGGTTCTGGAGCAGAATCTCCCTCAGCCCCGGCGGTACCTATGAACACATTGCGGTTTGGATCTTTCGAGCCAGCCTCGGCTCCTCCCCGCCTATGGAGTGACAGGGTGGAGTCTGAGGATAGTTGTGAGTGTCTGCTTCCGCCGTTGGAGTTTGGTGATGTGGCTAGCTCTTTGGAGGGTGGTTTGGTGGGGCCGCTCTCGGTGACGGCCGTGGGAGAGGTTAGGGAGGTGGAGCCTCAAGTAGGCCAGCTCTCTCCTTCTTCTTCAGTGGAGGTTCGGTATGGGGAAGGGACCTTGGGGCGGGAGGCCTCGACTTTTCCTTCTTCTAGTCTGGTGCCGGCGACAACGGTGACGCAGGCAATGGTAGACTGTGGGGGGGGCACGGGTCAGGAGGACCTGGCCGTATCCCCTGTGGTGACGTCGATCTTGGTGGGGTCGGCCAGCGCTGGGGAAGGGAGCCCGAGGCAGGCGGCCTCGGCTCATGCGTCCCCGGCCGTGGCTGAGACTCCCGAGCCAGCAGCGTTGGGGGGAGGGGGGCTGGGGCAGGTGGCCCTGGCTACCCCTTCTTCGCCGGTGATTAGGAGGACCGCCACCCCTGCGTCGGCTGGGGGGGAGGGAGGAGGGCACGGGCAGGCGGCCCCCGCCTACTCTTCCCGTCCGTCCCTGTGGATGCGGTGCTTGGGAACCCGCAGCTTCCTCCTCCGGTATCCTCGGTGGATCCTCTGAGGGATTCAGTACGAGGTTTTACCAGGGAGGAGGTCGTTGCTTTTGGCGGGATCCCAGACCCCGTCTCGACGGGTAGACGGTTCAGCGCTCGCGTCCACGAGCTTCCGGAGGTGGATGATATGCAGCAGCGGTGCGCTATGAGGGCCGCCAAGCTTCAGGATGCTGCAAATGCTTCTGGTATGTCCGTCAACATATCTAACTCTTTATTGCATTTTTCTCATGAAGAGATTATTAATAATGCAAACCAATTAGGAGTTTCACTCAGAGTTACAGATAGTGAGATTTCTACTTCGGTGAACGACTTGTTAGATTTGGAGGCGGAGCGTGCCTTAGAAATTATTCGTAATATTGCAGCGGTTAAACCCATGAATGATAATGAGATTGATGCTTTAGGGGTTAGAGCGCTCAATAATCTGTGTGTTGACTTAGCACCATCCCATATTGAGTCTGAGGACGAAGATATGCCCTTAGAGAGTGCAGTTGTTGGGTCCGTTGAATCCGGTTATGAGGACCCGGAGCTTGGACCTAGTAGACCCAAGCGTAAGTGGAAGTGGAAAATTTACCCCGACTCTGCTGTTCGTCAGAGTGCTAGAATTCGGACTTCTAAAAAATTTTATGATGAGTGATGAAAGGAATCTTTTGGAATAGCAGAGGTCTGAGAGACTTGGCTAAAAGAAGGTTCCTTGCAGAGGCATCTCTGGAGCATCGCTTAGATTTTATTGCGCTATCGGAAACCGGTAGAGACAATTTTGCGCCACAGTTTCTTTCCTCTCTCGTGGGTGGTGTTGACTTTGATTGGCATTGTCTTCCTCCGCGTGGAAGATCGGGTGGTATCTTGCTGGGAGTGCGATGTGATTCGCTTGAAGTCCGGAGCGTAGTCATGGGTGACTTTGCGGTTAAGTTTCGAGTCAGGTCTAAGGTTGACGCTTTCGACTGGGCGCTGGTGGCGGTTTATGGTGCCGCACAGCCCGAGCTTAAACCGGACTTTTTGGCGGATCTTGTTCGGATTTGTGGGTCTGAACAGCTGCCACTCTTAGTTGGGGGAGATTTCAACATCATTAGGAGGAGAGAGGAGAAGAATAATGATAATTTTGACGGCAGGTGGTCGTTCATGTTCAATACTATTATTGAAAGCTTGGATCTGAGGGAGATAGAGCTGTCTGGTAGAAAGTTTACCTGGGCCAACTCTCTACCCAACCCGACATACGAAAAGCTTGATCGCGTGCTAGCGAGTATTGAGTGGGAACAGAAGTTCCCGCTAGTGACAGTTCAGGCTCTTTCTAGGGGTTTCTCCGATCACACTCCACTGTTCGTTGACTCAGGGGAGCCGAACCACGTGGGAAACAAAAACACGTTTTCTTTCGAGATGGCCTGGTTCGAACGCGAAGGGTTCCTAGACCTGATCGCTAGGGAATGGGCGAAAAGTGTAGGTGGTAGAACTGCGGTCGAGCGTTGGCAAAATAAGATCAGGAGCTTGAGAAGCTTTTTACGGGGTTGGGCTAAGCATCTTAGTGGGGTATATAAGATTGAGAAGGAAAGACTCCTCTCTCTTATACAGAATCTGGACGTCAAGGCCGAATCCACGATATTGATGCCTGCTGAGCTCCAGGTTAAAACGGAAGCGGAGAAGAGGTTGAAAGAACTTCTCCGCGAAGAAGAGTTGAAGTGGGCTTTGCGAGCTAAGGTTCGCAAAGTGGTCCAAGGGGACGCGAATACTCAATTCTTCCATCTGATTGCTAATGGTAAGCACAGAAAGAAGAGAATTTTCCAACTTGAACAAGATGAGGGCACTATTTTAGGACAGGATAACCTAAAGACGTATATAACCGAGTATTACAGGCAGTTATTTGGACCTCCGGAGGATAATTGTGTTTCTCTTGAGGAGTCCAGAACTGAGGATGTGCCTCAACTTTCGGCTGCTGAAAATGATATTCTGGTTGCCCCTTTTTCGGAGAAGGAGGTGTTTGATGCCATAACACAGTTGAAAAATAATAAAGCTCCTGGACCGGATGGATTTCCGGTGGAGTTTTACAAGAAGTGTTGGCATATTATTAAGGGGGACTTGTTACCTATGTTTCATGATCTATTCTCTGGACAGCTTCAATTATTTCACTTGAACTTTGGAACTATCACATTGCTTCCTAAGAAGACGGATGCTGTGAGAATTGAGCAGTTCAGGCCGATCTGCCTTCTCAATGTTAGTTTTAAAATTTTCACCAAGGTCGGGACTAATAGGCTCACACAGATTGCGCATTCTGTGGTGCAGCACTCCCAAACTGCTTTCATGCCGGACAGAAACATCCTCGAAGGGGTGGTAGTCCTTCATGAAACGCTCCATGAAATCCATTCCAAGAAGCTAGATGGCGTCATTTTTAAGGTGGATTTCGAGAAAGCGTATGATAAGGTTAAATGGCCATTTCTCCAATAGGCATTGCGTATGAAAGGCTTTGATGAAGCCTGGCGACGCCAGGTCGAATCATTTACGCAAAAAGGGAGTGTGGGAATTAAAGTGAATGACGATATTGTTCATTACTTCCAGACACATAAAGGCCTGAGACAAGGAGATCCGATGTCCCCTATCTTATTTAACATTGTGGTCGACATGTTAGCCATCTTGATAGGGAGGGCTAAGGAGAATTGTCAAGTGGGTGGTTTGGTACCTCATCTGGTTGATGTAGGTGTATCTATCCTTCAGTACGCTGATGATACAATCATCTTTATGGAGCACGACCTGACCAAGGCGAGAAATATGAAGCTGGTGTTATGTCTTTTCGAACAATTGACCGGATTAAAGATTAACTTTCATAAGAGCGAGCTGTTTTGCTTTGGTAGAGCCAAAGACGAACGTGAGGCTTATAGGCAATTGTTTGGGTGCGATTTGGGGGAGTTACCTTTCTCTTACCTAGGTATTCCAATCCACCATAGAAAGCTGACCAATAGAGAATGGAAGTGCATCGAAGACCGGTTCGAGAAGAAACTGAGTTGCTGGAAGGGCAAGCTCATGTCATATGGAGGCCGATTAATTCTGATTAATTCGGTGCTCACGAGTATGCCTATGTTTCTCTTATCGTTCTTTCAAGTCCCAGTTGGAGTTTGGAGAAGACTGGACTTTTATCGATCGCGTTTCTTTTGGCAGGGTGATGAGCTCAAAAGAAAATACAGACTTACAAAATGGGATATCGTCTGTAGACCGAAAGACCAAGGGGGTCTTGGTATTGAGAATCTCGAAGTTAAGAACAGATGCCTTCTTAGCAAGTGGCTGTGGAAGCTCTCTTCTGAGACTGAGGCCATGTGGGCCCAAATCCTTCGCAGCAAGTACCTTCAGACAAAATCCTTGTCCCAGGTCACAGTCAGGCCGACTGACTCGCCTTTCTGGAAAGGCCTGATGAAAGTCAAACAATCTCTACTTCATAGGACAAAGGTTGTTATTGGCAACGGTGTCAGTACACGCTTCTGGGAGGATACTTGGCTCGGCGACACACCCCTGGCCATTCAATATCCGTCTTTGTATCGCATTGTTCAACGACGGGAAGTGGTCGTTGCTACGGTGTTTCAATCCATCCCCCTTAATATTCAGTTCAGACGGTCGTTAGTGGGCAATCGTTGGGAAGCTTGGCTCCATCTTGTTCGGAGACTAATGGATGTCCATCTTACTCAACAACCCGATGAATTACGCTGGAAGCTGACTAGGTCTGGAGTATTCACGGCTAAATCAATGTATATTGATGTTATTAACTCGAGCCATATTCCTACCTCCAAACATGTTTGGACTGTCAAAGTTCCTTTGAAAATAAAAGTGTTTATGTGGTTTGTCCATAAACAGGTGATTTTAACCAAGGATAACTTGATTAAGCGTAATTGGACAGGACCTACGAGGTGTAGCTTCTGTGATCGGGATGAGACGATTAAGCATCTCTTTTTTGATTGTCCTTTTGCCAGAGTTCTTTGGCGGACGGTTCATATTGCTTTTAATATTATTCCACCGACTTCCGTCACCACGTTATTTGGGACATGGCTAACTGGGATTGAGCATGAATTAGCGAGACATATTCGTGTTGGAGTTTGTGCTCTATTGTGGACTATCTGGACTTGCAGAAATGATTTGATTTTTAACAGAACATCATGTATTCACTTTTTGCAGGTTATTTTCCGAGCCACGGCTATGATCCGTTCATGGTCGCTACTCACTCCGACGGAGGCCAGGGAGCATTTGGTTACTGGATCTATCCGCTGGGAGATGGTAGCTCGGGATATATTCAACCGGTTTGGATGACGGTCATGTAATAGGATAGGCAATTAGTTTACCTATCTATCTTTAGCCAGCCGGTTGTGGCATTTTAGCTTGGCTAGTCTGTGTGTCTAGCCTCTTTAGCTCTGTGTGAGCTGTCCTTTGATTATTTTTTCAGTTGGAGATTTTGGAACCTTGTAAGACCTTTTATTTTGTTAATAATATGGCCGTATGCATCACTCTTGATGCAGAGGCCGGGGAGAACCCCCTTTTCGAAAAACATCTTCAGCAAGCAGCGAGCAGCATGGCTATGTATCTTCTGGTCACCTTGGTTACTTTAAAATACTTCTAACATATCTCATAATCCCACGAAGATACACTAGAATACTATCAGAAGATAGTTTTTAGGGTACTCTTAGTACTGTAGAGGGAGAAGTAGAATACAATAACCTAATAGCTGAATTTGTATGGTATAATGGATAAATTACAATCGGCCATTTTAGTTTGGTAATAGCAGTTCAGGCCCTTGCAGCCACAACGATCGACTGCCGCACCTCGTAGTCCTAGCTCGGACGTACACGAAGCTATAGCTACTACCGAGCTATTATGCATGACCTCATTTCTTCTTGATCGACATTCATTTTGGAGTAGACTTTCTAAACCGGGTGTATTATTTGCAAAAAGAAACATGGTGTATGTACAACCCTCTATGTGTATTATCCAGTTTCAAATCAAGATTTGTGTGCTATCTCACTATCCTCAGTACATGCATAGAAACCTCTCATTTCAGTTTCTGTCAAACAACATAATCTATAATCTTCAGAATTTGATCTTCAATAAAACCTTAAGACTGCAATGCGCAGAAAGTATTTTTGATTTTTTGCTGCATCTCATAAAATATATTAAATGAGACTTTTCCAAATAAGCCATATCATTTTGAGTATTTATTTTGCAAGAAAACCTTTCCAAATTGTTGTTTACTTATTGTGGTTTGAATGTATTTTTGACTTGCAAAGTTTAAAGGTCAGCTATTTTTTATTTGAGAAATAAAAAAGGAAAGTTGTGCTAGAAGGGGGTGGAGGTACACTCAGGTTCAGCCAATTTTCATATTCATCATGGATCTACAGTTATATCTTTTACTCCCTCTGATCCAAATTAATTGTCGCTGCTTTAGTACAACGTTAGTACAAAGTTGTACTAAAGCAGCGACAACTTATTTGATTTGAGGGTGTAGCATTTTCTCTCTATATATCTTTACATTTCTAGAAAGAAATATTACCCAAAAAAATTGTTGAGGGAAGAAATATTACAAATCTATTGTGAAGTGTACAAACAATACTAATTATGGCCTAGTAATATCATTTTGAATGTTTCTGTTCGAACTTAGAACTACACATTGTGACGCATCCTATGTTTCATATGAGCAGCTTCACATAATATATGCGCCTTCTCCTCTACTTGGTTATCTTTGAATACTCCTAAACTTCAATCCTAGCATATTGCAAACATCCGGAATATATATAACAATATGACAATAATTGCCAAGAAAACCAAATTATCCAGATACAATGGCAATTATCTTGGCGAGGCCTATCTATGTTCATATTTCTTGTGTCCTTCAGACTGTACCAGTCATCCGTACGTCCAACATCTTCAGGTTTGATTCTTCTTTTGTGCAACTGATTCAGATGAGGTTCTCAATGGAAAATTAAAAAGCCTTAGGAAAGGGCTGACGATTTGGCCCACAAATTTATCTAATATTCTGTAACTATTCAGGCTAAAAGTGCCTGAATCTTTTGCTATGGTGCTCAGAAGAATACAATCATTTTCTATGGCATTCTTGAAGAATACATCCAACTCTCAACTGAACAATGGAATGGTAGAGTAATTTTGAAAGATCATATCATCAAGACACTATCTAACAAGAGCATATACTGGAAGCATATAATAACTTTAAGATGGGTTGAACTGGGAGATGGAAATACAAAGTTTCATGCCAAAGCCACAATCAAACATAGAAAGAATCACATGTCCACTCTAAACAAGGACAAATTTATGATGATCATCAAACTAAAACTGCAATTCTTTTAAGGGCATTCAAAGAAAGGACGGGTGCTTCTCAACCTACTAATATGCTCTGTGTTTTTATCCGTAATTCAAGGATGTGGAGAGATCTATTGCTTGGAAGAGCCTTTTAACAAAGAAAAATATGATGATATGGTTAATAATATACCTACGGTCAAACTACCATGCCTTTATATTTTTTGTGGGGCTTTCATTAAAGCATGTTGGAATATCAATTGCAGATTTTTATCATGGTGAAGTCACTCTTCAGACTATTAATTTACCCCTGATTACTCTTCTCATAGAGAAGGACAATGAAGAACGCAACAATGATTTAGACCAATGATTTTATATATGATTAATATATATCCAATTTGATTGTTTGAGGAGACATATTAGATAACTTTGCAAAGGTCATGATCTTTAGGCATAGAGAGATTCCCAAACCACAATAACTTACCGTTGTGTCCTCATTTCTTATGGTTGCTCTTTAGGCATAGAGACGCACTATCATCGCCGGACGAAAATCCTAATGGGTCAGCACTGCCAGTACATTCGATGACCAGTCACCTGAGTAGTCACCCAGCCATTCAGGTTGTACTAATTTCCTCAATCCCGCAGGGCCTTCTGAGAAATCATACATACATTTTTTTGTTATGAACTATATAACAAAATAATGGAATGTAATGGTGAGATGAATGCAAATGTGTGTCTGTGATAAAGCATGCATTGATCTGTGGTAGCTCATTTTCGTATCAATTTTTGTCCATTTCGATTACGCGGCTAACTGGAAAATATAAATTAGTCTAACCCTGGAATAAACATTACAACCAATTTTTACTAGAGAGTCTCTCTGGGATAAAACAAAACTGTTTTAGTCGATTTTACAAATGGAACCAACTGGGATTCTTAGCAATTTTAATTGGTTCTAAGGGCTGAATAAACTGTGGTGGAGATTTTTTGAAGTATACTTACGCAACCGCTTACAAAAGACGGAGTATCAGCTCTAGTTTTCCATTGTCAACCCGACCAAGGGTTGTGTAATAGAATAACCTTCCAAAGCCTTGTTATGTACAACTACCTCCATCCGGATTTATAAGGCCCTCTTAGTTTGAGTCAAATTTTGACTACAAATGCAACTAAACACATATGAACTCCATGTCACAAAAAATATAGCATGTGAAGCCTCTTCCGAATACAAATTCAATAGTATAATTTTTGTAGCATATACCTCATATTTGTTAGTGGCATAGATGGTCACAATATGATCCAAAATATGGGGAGGCCCAGTAAACCCGGACGGAGGGAGTAGTGTACACTAACAATTTTGATTTATTATTAGATAATTTTGCAAGGTCTTGCCTTTTAGACATAGAGAGTTTGCCAAGGGTCACACATGAACTTTTTTCTTCTCTTTCATTGGGCAAATTATCATACCAGAAGAACATGAAAAATAGTACTATAAAGCACTGCTAGCCTAAAACTAGCAGATCTGTACACATGCATGTTTGACTGATCATATGATAATGATAGATAATATTATAGGGAGTTTGTTCTAATATGAAATTTCTTGTATAAAATGAAGTCCAAAAACAATATTTATTTCATATATATGGACTACAAATCCCAACGGTTATAAACACTGCTAACGTATTTTATGAGAAAACTACAGATGATTATTTAATAACCAATGTAAATCTTTGAGAAGACAGGTTAGATAACTTTGCAAAGCTCATGCGTTTTAGACATAGGGGGATTCCCAAATCACAGTAACAGCAAAAAAAACATAGGAGTATAGTATCATTGCTACTTAAATCAACCATACCTTTGTGGCCTATTTGACTGATAATTGATATGAAAATGAAAGAAACTATTCTGTGAAGTTGGTTCTCTTGAAATTCGTCGTGTGAAGTGGAGTGCAAAGAAATTCTTAGGAATCAAATAAGATGGATTGCAAATTCTACAAACCATACATTCCACACACGGGATAAATCATAAGGATTACAGATCCGTCTAAAAAACCATGGATTTAGTTGTACATATATATTATCAGTATCTCTGCTGCCGCTAGATATATAACATGATGGATTGTATTCCTGCTGAGAAAATTCGAGGCACACTATATGTAGCCATGAATATAGTCATGCAAGCACTTTTGGGTCCGATCAGTACTCCCTTCACTGCGTACCGAGCGTCAACCGCCGGTGGAAAATGCTCCGATTGGCAATGTCCTTCTGGTCCTGCAGTAGGGTAAGGGTGCCCTCTATGAGGTTCACCTGGAACACATGGGACGCGGCTACTGCGTGGCCGGCATGGTTCTCGAACCTACGAACCACTAGCAGCATCCCTGCGTCAACAGACGGCATCAGGTAGGACCTAACGTGTAGGTATAACTGACTAGCCTGAGTAGCCTCCTGCCTGGCCGCGTACACCAAGTGAGGCTGTGGCTCGAGCTCCAACTTGAGCACGTCTCCCGTGAGGGACGGGACGTAGAAGCGGCCGCCCAGGGAGAGGCCGCCCTCGCCGTCGAACAACGGAAGCTCGCCGTCCTCGTTTGGGGCGAAGTATCGCCACTGCCACACGGCGTCGCCGGGCCTGGCGTACTTCACCATATCAATGGGAAACACGGCCACGAGGAGCACCATCGTGGGAGTGGGAACCGCGTCGTCCTCACCCTCACCGTCGTAGATGATTCCTGCGGCCTTGATATCCCCTGTTATCTTAACGCCGTTCGCCCTCATCCAGAAGAAGGGAGTGGGCAGGTCGGCGGCGGCTCCGGTCACCGGGTTGAACATGCGCACCTTGTGCATGCCCGAGGCCAAGAGCAGGCAGCCCTCGGCGCTGGCAATGACTTCACCGTGCTCCCGAGGGATCTTGACCCGGATGGAGGCACCGGTGAGGACGTTCACGAACCTGGCTTGCTCACCTTGGATCTGCAGCATCTTCCAGTGCCGTGGGAAGAAGCGCGGGTTCATACCCATGAGCTTCGGGGCCGTGACGGCGTCCCTCCACGGCTTGACGGTTGTCAGGCGGACGAATTCCGTCACGTCGGAGCGAAGCAGGAACTCTGCCACCTTGGACACGAGGTCGTGCGGGAGGTCGTCCCAATTCCCCTCATCGGTCATTGGGATGATACTGCAAATCGATTCAGCGGATGAGATCTAAACACGCATGCATACAGCATATTCACTAGATGAGATCTGACAAACTGGCATCAGCCAAGCTTAACTGCAGCATAATTTGAAACCAAACACGCGTGCATACAGCATATTCACGAGATGAGATCTAACGAATTGGAATCAGCCGAATTATATCAACAAGGTAAAACTAGAAAATAGATCCGCAAGCAAGAACATCTAATTGATTTACGGACCTTTCATGGCCGCCGTCGTCGGCGCCGGGAATGAAGCCACAGAATGGCTGGCAAATCGCTGGTTCCATGGAGGAAGCGACGGCGGCCACAAGGAGCTCGTCAACAAGTCCCTTCGATGGTTGTGGCAGCTTGGGTTTGGGGCTGGCTGTTGGAGAGGGACAGGGATGGATTGGATCAACTTATACGGTGGCGGCCATGTAGAAATGGAAAGGAGGAATGGCGGACAAAACGCGGAGACGGGAAAGTGGTAACAGCTAGCACACCACATGATGTCTGACTTAATTTCTCGTGAGAATTGCTTTGGCCTCAACCATTAGATGCCCATCTTACGGCCTGTCAAGCTTCTACTGATGATTCGCAGGAGACTAGGAGCACCTGTCACGCGCCAGGAAAATCGATCGAAGGAGAGACAGGTCAGAGCATGCTGTAGAAGTGATATAAACTTTCCTAAACTAACAATCTCTACGTTTTCTTTCTACTTTTGATTTCAAAATACATTCTTTCTCTAGTTTGTGCGCGCAAACACAATTCTAGGACGATTTCAGTCATTTTAATGGGCAGCGAGCCCATTGAAAGGACACTAAAACGCATGTTTAAGAATTTCTATCGGAGGGTCCAGCTTCAAGAAAGCTCCTGGCGTAGTTTTTTTCTTTCCAAGGGGCTCTGCATGGGCTAACTGTTTAAAATCTTGAATTGAATGAAATACAACATTATTGTTAATTCTTGAGAAGGCCCTTGCTCCCTCCTGTGTCGCACCGCTTTGGCAACTCGGGGGCATACCCAACTCGCCGCCGGCAGCCCCCCCTCCAACACCTCCTCTCCTCTGCAGCTGTCGCTAGCCCTCGACACGGTGGCGGCGGCTCCTACCCACCAAGGCGGCATGGGGAGAGCTGGGTGGCTGCAGTAGTCCGGTCGGCGGGCGTCATCGCAGGAGATGGTGGTGTGGGCGCGCATACTCCGCATCTCGGCGTGTGGGGGACGTCGCGGCCATTGCTGGGCCTGCTCGTCGTCGCTTGGCCGCAGTGTGTACGGGCTATTCCCTCGATGGCAGATCTGGCCAGTGTGCCTCGATCCATGCATGGTCACGACCTGCGCACGTGTGGGCGACTCTGGGTGGCGGTGCGCTATCCTCGTCCGATGGCGACCATAGTTTACACGGTGGAGGGATCGGGCTCCTCGAATTTGAACCAATGCCTTCAGATCCGCTCATTTGCAGCCGTAGTGTGTCCCTGCTCGGCCGGGCAAGCAACCGCGTGCGGTTGGCGACTTGAGTGAGAAGGCGGTGGGCGGGGTGGTGACACCATAGTGTATAGTCACACGAGTGCAAGTGTGGGTTGTGAGATCTTCTACCATAGTGAAAGTGCGTTATATAGACTAGGGGGGGGGGGGGGTGAATAGGCGATTTTTACAAATTCATCACTGAGGAAATACTACTTGAGGAATTTGCTAAGTGACGAAATACTAGCAGGGGAAAAAGTACTCAGGTGCAAGCATAACGGAGCATTTGCATAGTTATCATGATGAAATGAAATATACACGGAGCACAGGTAGCGTGTGCTACTTCTTGAGATTGCGTTGATTTTTCCTTGAAGAGAAAAGGGTGATGCAGCACAATAGAGATAAGTATTTCCCTCAGTTAAGAAGCAAGGTATCAATCCAGTACCAGAAAAGCACAAGCCCCCAATCCATGTACCTACACAAACAATCAAACACTTGCACCCAACGCAATAAAGGGGTTGTCAGTCCCTGCACGGTCACTTGCAAATGCGAGATCTGATAGAGATAGATGTAATATAGGCACCACGTACGTCCCTATCAAGTAGACCGACTCCTGCCTGCATCTACTACTGTTACTCCACACATCGACCGACTCCTGCCTGCAGCTAGAGTATTAAGTTCATAAGAATAGAGTAACACATTAAGTAAGATGAGATGATGTAGCGGAAATTCAAGCAATATGATGAAAACCCCATCTTGTTATCCTCCATGGCAACAAAGGAATACGTGTCTCACTACCTCTACTATGTCACTGGGTGAAATCACGCAAGTCTGAACCCAAAGCTAAGCACCTCTCCCATTGCAAGAAAAACCAATCTAGTTGGCCAAACTAAACCAATAATTCAAAGAGAAATACCAAATCATGTATATAAGAATTCAGAGAAGATTCAAATAATATTCATAGATAAGCTGATCATAAATCCATAATTCATCGGATCTCGACAAACACACCGCAAAAGAAGTTTACATCAGATAGATCTTTAAGAACATCAAGGAGAACATGGTATTGAGAATCAAAGAGAGAGAAGAAGCCATCTAGCAACTAGCTATGGACCCGTAGGTCTGTGGTAAACTACTCACGCTTCATCGAAAGGGCAATATGGTTGATGTAGAAGCCCTCCGTGATCGAATCCCCCTTCGGCAGGGTGCAGAAAAAGGTCCTAAGATGGGATCTCATGGGTACAGAAGGTTGCGGCAGTGAAAAAGTGTTTTCGTGGATGTCTCTGGTGGTTTGGGAATGTATGTGAATATATAGGAGGAAGAAGTAGGTCAGGAGGTCTCCGGGGTGGCGACAAGCCCTAGGGGCACCCCCCTAGGGCGCGCCCCAGGCTTGTCGTCTACTCCAAGGGTCTCCGGCTTGGACTCCAAGTCCTTTGTGTGTCTTCTGGTCTAAGAAAAATCATCGTGAAAGTTTTATTCAGTTTGGACTCCGTTTGATATTCCTTTTCTGCAAAACTCAAAAACAAGGAAAAAACAGAAACTGGCACTGGGCTCTATGTTAATACATTAGTCCCAAAAATAATATAAAATAACATATTAATGCATATAAAACATTCAAAACAGATAATATAATAACATGGAACAATCAAAAATTATAGATACGTTGGAGGCGTATCAAACATCCCCAAGCTTAATTACTACTCGTTTTCAAGTAGGTAAATGATAAAAACAGAATTTTTGATGTGGAAGACTATCTAACATATTTATCCTTGTAATTTTCTTTATTGTGGCATGAATGTTCAGATCCATAAGATTCAAAACAAAAGTTTAATATTGACATAAAAATGATAATACTTCAAGCATACTAACAAAGCAATTATGTCTTCTCAAAATAACATGGCCAAAGAAAGCTTATCCCTACAAAATCATATAGTCTGGCTATGCTCCATCTTCATCACACAAAATATTCAAATCATGCACAACCCCGATGACAAGCCAAGCAATTGTTTCATACTTTTGATGTTCTCAAACCTTTTCAACTTTCATGCAATACATGAGCGTGAGCCATGGACATATCACTATTGGTGGAATAGAATATGGTGGTTGTGGAGAAGACAAAAAGAAGGAGATAGTCTCACATCAACTAGGCATATCAATGGGCTATGGAGATGCCCATTAATAGATATCAATTTGAGTGAGCATGGATTGCCATGCAACAGATGCACTAGAGCTATAAATTTATGAAAGCTCAAAAAGAAACTAAGTGGGTGTGCATCCAACTTGCTTGCTCATGAAGACCTAGGGCAATCTGAGGAAGCCCATTGTTGGAATATACAAGCCAAGTTCTATAATGAAAAATGCCCACTAGTATATGAAAGTGATAACACAGGAGACTCTCTATCATAAAGATCATGGTGCTACATTGAAGCACAGTGTGGAAAAAGGATTTTCGCTATTATTTTCCGCACCGACCCGCATTTCGGGGGTTATTTTACGGGTCGCGGCTTTTTACGGGGTCTGCTAGAGATGCTCTAAGCCTGAGTTGTTCTTTATGAAGTAAATATGCCCTAGAGGCAATACTAAAGTTGTTATTTTATATTTCCTTATTCATGATAAAGGTTTATTATTCATGCTAGAATTTTATAGATCGGAAACATAAATACATGTGTGGATACATAAACAAACACCGTGTCCCTAGTAAGTGTTGGGGAACGCGGTATTTCAAAAATTTTACCTATGATCACGCAAGATCTATCTATGTGATGCATAGCAACGAGCGGGAGAGTGTGTCCACCTCGTAGACCGAAAGCGGAAGCGTTAAGTAACACGGTTGATGTAGTCGAACGTCTTCACGATCCAACCGATAAAGTACCGAACGCACGACACCTCCGCGATCTACACACGTTCAGCTCGGTGATGTCCCTCGTACTCTTGATCCAGCTAAGGCCGAGGGAGAGTTTCGTCAGCACGACGGCGTGATGACGGTGATGATGAAGTTACCAACGCAGGACTTCGCCTAAGCACTACAACGATATGACCGAGGTGGAAAACTGTGGAGGGGGGCACTACACATGGCTAAACAATCAACTCATGTGTCTATGGGGTGCCCCCTCCCCCTTATATAAAGGAGTGGAGGAGGGGAGGGCCGGCCCTCTCTATGGCGCGCCCCAAGGGGGATTCCTACTCCTAGTAGGAGTAGGTTCCCCCCGTTCCCTAGTTGGAGTAGGAGAAGAAGGAAGAGGGAGAAGGAGAGAAGGAAAGGGGGCATCCCCCCCGCCCCCCCCCCCCAATTCGGATTGGGCTTGGGGGCCGCGCGCCTCCCACTTGGCCGCCTCCTCCTCTCTCCCGCCATGGCCTATTAAGGCCCATCAACTCCCCCGGGGGGGGGGGTCCGGTAACCTTTATGTCTCCACCATTTTGAGACTCCTCGTCATGTCCGTGATCACATCCAGGACTCCCAACAACCTTCGGTACATCAAAACCCATAAACTCATAATACCGATCGTCATCGAACGTTAAGCGTGCGGACCCTACAGGTTCGAGAACTATGTAGACATGACCGAGACTCATCTCCGGTCAATAACCAATAGCGGAACCTGGATGCTCATATTGGTTCCCACATATTCTACGATTTTCTTTATCGGTCGAACTGCATAACAACATACGTTGTTCCCTTTGTCATCGGTATGTTACTTGCCCGAGATTTGATCATCGGTATCTCAATACCTAGTTCAATCTCGTTACCGGCAAGTCTCTTTACTCGTTCTGTAGTGCATCATCCCCAACTAACTCATTAGTTACATTGCTTGCAAGGCTTATAGTGATGTACATTACCGAGAGGGCCCAGAGATACCTCTCCGACAATCGGAGTGACAAATCCTAATCTCGATCTATGCCAACTCAACAAACACCATCGGAGACACCTTTAGAGCATCTTTATAATCACCCAATTACGTTGTGACGTTTGATAGCACACTAAGTGTTCCTACGGTATTTGGGAGTTGCATGATCTCAAAGTCATAGGAATATCTATAAGTCATGAAGAAAGCAATAGCAACAAACTAAACGATCATCATGCTAAGCTAACGGATGGGTCTTGTCAATCACATCATTATCTAATGATGTGATCCCGTTAATCAAATGACAACTCATGTCTATGGTTAGGAAACGTAACCATCTTTAATTAACGAGCTAGTTAAGTAGAGGCATACTAGTGACACTTTGTTTGTCTATGTATTCACACATGTACTATGTTTTTGGTTAATACAATTCTAGCATGAATAATAAACATTTATCATGATATAAGGAAATATAAATAACAACTTTATTATTGCCTCTAGGGCATATTTCCTTCAGTCTCCCACTTGCACTAGATTCAATAATCTAGATTATACAGTAATGATTCTAACACCCATGGAGTCTTGGTGATGATCGTGTTTTGCTCGTGAGAGACGCTTAGTCAACGGGTCTGCAACATTCAGATGCATATGTATGTTGCAAATCTCTATGTCCCCCTCCTTGACTTGATCGCGGATGGAATTGAAGCATCTCTTGATGTGCTTGGTTCTCTTGTGAAATCCAGATTCCTTTGCCAAGGCAATTGCACCAGTATTGTCACAAAAAAATTTCATTGGATCCGATGCACTAGGTTTGACACCTAGATCGGATATGAACTCCTTCATCCAGACTCCTTCTTTTGCTGCTTCCGAAGCAGCTATGTACTCCGCTTCACACGTAGATCCCGCCACGACGCTTTGCTTAGAACTGCACCAACTGTCAGCTCCACCGTTCAATATAAATACGTATTCGGTTTGTGACTTAGAGTCATCCGGATCAGTGTCAAATATTGCATCGACGTAACCATTTACAACGAGCTCTTTGTCACCTCCATAAACGAGAAACACATCCTTAGTCCTTTTCAGGTATTTCAGGATGTTCTTGACCGTTGTCCAGTGATCCACTCCTGGATTACTTTGGTACCTCCCTGCTAAACTAATAGCAAGGCACAAATCAGGTCTGGTACACAACATTGCATACATGATAGAACCTATGGTTGAAGCATAGGGAATGACTTTCATTTTCTCTCTATCTTCTGCAGTGGTCGGGCACTGAGTCTGACTCAACTTCACACCTTGTAACACAGGCCAGAACCCTTTCTTTGCTTGATCCATTTTGAACTTCTTCAAAACTTTATCAAGGTATGTGCTTTCACTAGTGCAGAACCGGCCTTTATCACCGGTTCGTAAGGGCCTTTAGTGCCGGTTTTCCAACCGGCACTATGGAGTGGAGACTAAAGGCCCCCCCTTTAGTACTGGTTTGGCACGAACCGGCGCTAACGTGCCACCACATGGCACGAGCCAGGCCCGGGTGCGTGTAGGACATTAGTACCGGTTGGTAACACCAACCGGTACTAAATGTTTGGGTGTATTTTGGTTTTAATTTTTATTTTTCCTTTAGTTTTGTGTTTTCAATTTAATTTAGTGATTGTTTTACATTATAATTAGTTGTTAAATCATTAGGTGAAAGTACCGCAGATTAGTTTCGACTGGATGCATGTGGATCCTAGCTAAGTGATCAAGTATACGCCATATCCATATTACTTGATCACTTAGTGATCTAAGTAATATGGATATGGCATATACATGATCACTTAGCTAGGATTCATCCAGTTGAAACTAATATGCGGTTTCTTTCATAAATGATATAATAACTCATCATCATCATCATCATCATATTAATATAAAAACTCTTGCATCATATCATCACCAACAACAATATATACTAGCTAGCAAAGATATCATCGAGTTCAACATGGTCATGATATTATAAGCGTTCATAACACCACAAAAGCAAATCACTCTTTGAGATTAAGTTCAGGACGAAGAACACGGACACGCATGAGAGGACAACAAGTACTAAGAGCATGATAACTAGCTAAATCACTCCTGCTGCTCTCTCTCAGGTAAAATAGCATAGAACACGTATAACTCTCCTGATTCATCATATTGGAGCATGCAGATGAACCTGTCTCCTAATCGTGGGTTGTGCTTCTGATTGCTGCCCCCTAGTACTTCTCTGCGATCGTTAACAATTTTGCTCCAATCTTTCACTATTAAGCATTCATCGCTTTCAGAAATCCTGAATGCACTCATGTGCACTGTAGGATATCTTGGCCGTAAGCTAACAATTGACATGCGACCTTTAGTCTCGATCCACTGAGGCACAACTGTCATCGGGAGTCCCTGTTGAAGAACATCGTATAGTAATTAATATACTTAGCAATGAAAGTTTAGCTTGAAAAATAATGTATGCAAAAGATGCACTGAGGACTAATAGTAAAAATCTTACCATCTTTCCTAAATACATGTGACCGTAGTTCAATACGATCACTATTGGTCGCACGTTTTGAGTACTAAGATTTTCAAATTCAGGAAAATGATTTCTCTTAACAGCATCAAGATCCTCAAGCCATGAAATATAATGACTTATCTCCTCGCAGTTTAGTTCAGCTTCGGGACAGTAGTAGGTCCTGTCTACCAAGCGCCGGACATGTTTGCTTGAATGGAAATAAGCTGTCAATAGAAATTAGTTGTCAACTATTTTTGAATAAACAATATCAAAGACATAAATATGGTTGAGAAACTCACATAATGGTACAACTGGAGGCGTCTGCACATCGACCAAGATGTCCCTATTACTTTCAATATCATCTTCCGGGCGAATATCAAAGGTGATAACCATATCAGGCTCAAATGCATAAGCCTTGCATAGTGCTTGCCAAGTTTTGCATTCAAAATAGGTGTACGTGTCTGCATTGTATAATTTGACGTTGAAAGTATAACCAGCATGCTCGGTCTTCAGGTAAACTCTCTTTACCTCCATAGTTTCCATAGCACTGAAATCTATCTTATCCAAGACAAAAATTCTTGCATGGCAGGGGATGCGCTAGTAGAATAGTGAAAATTTAAAATTATATGTTGAAGCAAATGAAGCATATATAAGTCATGCTTAATTACGAAAAAAGACTTGTCGTTGTGACTTACTGTATCCACTTCGAAGGTCTCATCCAGCTTGATGCTGAAGCACCTATCATCAACAACGAAATTTTTGTCGCACAGGCCGCGCTGGTCTTCACAGAATTCGCACTTAATGAAATCTTTTTCGTCGTCAGACGACATTTCCTATGTTCATATAGGTGAAACATTAAACACTTACTAGTTCTATTAATTCAACTAATTCAACTACTTCTATTAGTTCAGCTAGTTCTATTAATTGAACTAATTCAACTAAGCATATAATAAAAATAAACGTGTTCTATTAATTTTCTTACTAAAATAAAGTAGCTAGTTCCATATAGTAATATTTTAATTAGATCATCAAATCTCAGATATCTAAATTTTCTTACTAAAAATAAACTAGTTCTATTAATTCAACTAATTCAACTAAGAATTTAGTAAAAATAAACTAGTTCTATTAATTTTCTTACTAAAATATATAAATTAGCTATATATATAGCAATATTTAAATTAGATCATCAAATCTCATATACCTAAATTTTCTTACTAAAAATAAACTAGTTCTACTAATTCAACTAGTTCAACTAAGCATTTACTAAAAATAAAGTAGTTATATTAATTCAACTAGTTTAAATAATATCATATACCTAAATTTTCTTACTAAAAATAAACTTGTTCGATTAATTTTCATACTAAAAATAAACTAGTTATATTAATTCAACTAGTTCAAATCTCATATATATACCTAATTAATATCTAGCTAATTCATCTAAAATTGACATTAATATTTAACATCTTTTCCATATAATTCATCTAACATTAACATTCTAACATTCTTATCTACGAAATTTATCTAACATTAATCTAAACAACAGAAAACATAAAATAAGTAAAAAAAATATGTGTGTGTGTGTGTCTGTGTGTGTGTACGTATGTGTGTGTGTATGTGTGTGTGTGTACGAGCGGGGGGCGGCGGCGTACGGGCGGCGGCGCGAGACGACGATGTGACGGGGACGGCACGACGACGAGCGGCAGGCCGGGGGCGACGGCGCGATCGAGACGGCGACGTGGTACGGGGCGGCGGCGACGGGCGGCGGGGGCGACGGCGGTGACGGTGACGACGGGCGGTGAGGGCGACGGCGGTGACGGCGACGACGGGCGGTGAGGGCGACGGCGGTGACGGCGACGACGGGCGGTGAGGGCGACGGCGGTGACGGCGACGACGGGCGGTGAGGGCGACCGCGCGCGGCGGGGGCGGCGAGGGCGGCGGCGATGTCGCGCGAAGTAGTTGGAGAAGAAGTGGTGGTCGATGAAACTGAATTTTTCGTAAGTGCCATACATATAGGAGGGGACTTTAGTACCGGTTGGAGCCACCAACCGGTACTAAAGGCCAATATTGGCCAGGTCAAGCGGCGGGAAACTGCCCCTTTAGTACCGGTTCGTGGCTCCAACCGGTACTAAAGGCCCCCCTTTAGTACCGGTTGGAGCCACGACCCGGTACTAAAGGTGTGCGCTAGCGCAGGAGCGGTGCGGGCAGGTTTAGTCCCACCTCGCTAGCCGAGGGGCGCCCGCACCAGTTTAAAAGCCCCGGCGCGGCTGCTGTCTCGAACTCCTCTCTATAGCAGGCTTCTGGGCCTAACCCTAGTGTTGGCAGGCCCAGCGGGCAGCGCCCCAACAATTTTTTATACATTTTTCTTCTATTTATTTCCGAGTAATTTTTTTGCTGTATTTAGTTTCTTTGTGAATATAAAAAAAATTATATAGTTTTTTTTCTGCATTATTTATTTTCTGCTATTCATTTTGTAGTGATTTTCAATTTCACCATCATTTAGCTCTCTAAACAAATCGGTAAATGACTGAAAAACAGCAAATGATGTCAGAACGTGTTGGAAATTGATGACGTCGCTTTGAATGATGCATACTGAACGCAAAAATAGGCTGGAGTTCAAATAAGTTTAAAAAACATTGAAGTGCCTGTATAACAGATGAGTTCTCGTCCGAAACCCTGATACTCCGAAAGAGATTGTCCAGTTTGTACACGAGGTGCGTCCAGTTTTCGCCGTGACCCTCTCTACTCTTTTGCACATGCTATGCGGGTGAAATGATGATACCATGCCAAGTTCCAACATTTTCAGAGTTCATTTTGTAGTGATTTTCAATTTCACCGTGATTTAGCTCCTTAAACAAATCGGTAAATGACTGAAAAACAGTAAATGATGTCAGAACGTGTTGGAAATTGATGACGTCGCTTTGAAAGATGCATATTGAACGCAAAAATAGGTTGGAGTTCAAATAAGTTTAAAAAACACTGAAGTGCCCGTGTAACAGATGAGTTCTCGTCCGAAACCCTGATACTCCGAAAGAGATTGTCCAGTTTGTACACGAGGTGCGTCCAGTTTTCGCCGTGACCCTCTCTACTCTTTTGCACATGCTATGCGGGAGAAATGATGATACCATGCCAAGTTCCAACATTTTCAGAGTTCATTTTGTAGTGATTTTCAATTTCACCGTGATTTAGCTCTCTAAACAAATCGGTAAATGACTGAAAAACAGCAAATGATGTCAGAACGTGTTGGAAATTGACGACATCGCTTTGAATGATGCATACTGAACGCAAAAATAGGCTGGAGTTCAATAAGTTTAAAAAATATTGAAGTGCCCGTGTAACAGATGAGTTCTCGTCCGAAACCCTGATACTCCGAAAGAGATTGTCCAGTTTGTACACGAGGTGCGTCCAGTTTTCGCCGTGACCCTCTATACTCTTTTGCACATGCTATGCGGGCGAAATGATGATACCTTGCCAAGTTCTAACATTTTCAGAGTTCATTTTGTAGTGATTTTCAATTTCACCGTCATTTAGCTCCCTAAACAAATCGGTAAATGACTGAAAAACAACAAATGATGTCAGAACGTGTTGGAAATTGATGACGTTGCTTTGAAAGATGCATACTGAACGGAAAAATAGGCTGGAGTTCAAATAAGTTTAAAAAATATTGAAGTGCCCGTGTAACAGATGAGTTCTCGTCCGAAACCCTGATACTCCGAAAGAGATTGTCCAATTTGTACAAGAGGTGCGTCCAGTTTTCGCTGTGACCCTCTCTACTCTTTTGCACATGCTAGGCGGGCGAAATGATGATACCATGCCAAGTTCCAACATTTTCAAAGTTCATTTTGTAGTGATTTTCAATTTCACCGTCATTTAGCTCTCTAAACAAATCGGTAAATGACTGAAAAACAGCAAATGATGTCAGAACGTGTTGGAAATTGATGACGTCGCTTTGAAAGATGCATATTGAACGCAAAAATAGGTTGGAGTTCAAATAAGTTTAAAAAACATTGAAGTGCCCGTGTAACAGATGAGTTCTCGTCCGAAACCCTGATACTCCGAAAGAGATTGTCCAGTTTGTACACGAGGTGCGTCCAGTTTTCGCCGTGACCCTCTCTACTCTTTTGCACATATTATGCAGGCGAAATGATGATACCATGCCAAGTTCCAACATTTTCAGAGTTCATTTTGTAGTGATTTTCAATTTCACCATCATTTAGCTCTCTAAACAAATCGGTAAATGACTGAAAAACAACAAATGATGTCAGAACGTGTTGGAAATTGATGACGTCGCTTTGAATGGTGTGTACAGAACGCAAAAAAAGTCTGGAGTTGTAATAAGTTTAAAAAAATGAAGTGCCCATGTAACAGATGAGTTCTCGTCAGAAACCCTGATACTTCGAAAGAGATTGTCCAGTTTGTAGACGAAGTGCATCCAGTTTTTGCCGTAACACAAGAAGTCCGGAGTTGTAATAAGTTATTAAAGATAAAAATGCGTGGCTATTACGGCGGCTTACGGGTTCATGGAAAAGTGTGTCAAGTAACTTGATAGCTCAAGATTGGGATTTGCTCCTCCGACGATGGAGAGATATCTCTGGGCCCTCTCGGTGTTACGGTATCCATCATCGTCTAGCCAGACACTTTGTGATTTGATCACGGGGATGCCGGAATACGATAACGAGAAAAGAGAACAATACCGGTAACGAGGTAACTAGCATAGTGGACAAGTTGTTGATCCACGGGAATGCCAACATGTCTCACCTCGGGTATTTTTAACATATCGCGAAGCAACAGGAATAGCACACGGCAACTGGAGGTTCACTCGAATATTTATTCGTGTGGGTATAGGGGTCAATATGGGTGTCCACGGCTCCGATGTTGATCATTGATCGGAAGGGGTTCCGGGTCATGTCTATACTTCACCGAACCTATAGGGTCACACGCTTAAGGGTCATCTATCTGCTGAATACTAGACAGGGAGTCTGAGAGAAAATCACCGAAAAAGTTTCGGACACCGAAAAGTTTCGGACAGCGGAATCGTACCGCAGAGAGAGGTCATCGGATAAGTTTCGATGATACCGAAAAGTTGTTTCGGGATACACCATTAAGTCAAATTGGTTTCGGCACATGCCTGATAATTCTTGGAGGATGCCAGAATCATTCTGGAAGCTTTTTGGAATTTTCTGAGATAAAAACTGGAAATGTTCCGGAGCTGCCGGAGCCACTTCAGATGCGTTTCGCAGATGAAAATCACTAAAACCGGAATTGTTTCGGAACGCGTTAAAAATCATTTTAGTGGGTACTGGAAATGTTCTTAGCCCACATAAATATTTTCAGTTCGATCAGACGCTGAAAAATGTCGTCGTGAATAGTGAAAATCAGCTTTATGGTTACTTTATGGAAAGCCACCTTTTGGGGCTTTGCTCCAAAAGAACTTGGGGATGACATGGATGGATAGGAGCCATTTTTTGGGCCCCTCATGGGGGTGTGGCCGGCCACATGGGGTATCCCCCCTTGGGGACCCTCTTGTTCCTTGGTTTCACTCCTAGGTCCTTGTGGAAGGACTTCATTCATGTGCATTTTGGGTTTTTTGTGAAACTACCCTACCCCCTTGGGATTTCCTATAAATAGAGGTGGAGGGGCAGCCCTCCACACTCATCCCTTGCTCTCATACACATGCCATGCATTATCTGGCTTCTTCTCTCCCTCCCAGCGAAATAGTTTCGTAGAGCCGAAAGGCTGTCTGGGTTCCGGCAGGAACTAGTTCTGGACGGCGAAGCCCTGCCGGATAGCTGACACCGTATGTGTGCAACTCTGTAGAGAGATCGTAGTTTCGGTCTTAGTTCGTGAGTGCCTCCCGAAGGGCTGTCCGTGTGACCATTCGAGTTTCGAAGGTCCTCCCGAAGGGCTGTCCGCGACACCGTCCGGGGGGGGCTGTTCGACCGCCTCCCGGAGGGCTGTCTGAGGAGCAGATGAGGGTATACATCCTCGCGGTTGGGAGGTTGTAAATCCTAGCTGCGGGGATCTGCACCGCCGATCGTCATCGACTCTACTTCCCGCTGCGCTACGAGTCGGTAACGAAAAAGATCAAACCATGTATGCAGTCTCCATAGTGGTCCTGGGCTGGTGCGTAGGTCGGAAAATTTTTGTTTTCTGCTACGTTACCCTACAAGTTCATCACGAAGCTTTTGTAGCTTGGTGGCAGTGATTGAAGAACTCTGTCAATGATACTATCAACCGGAAGATTAACTCCCAGCTGAGTCAAGTGATTATGATACCCAGTCATTTTGAGTATATGTTCACTGACAGAAGTATTCTCCTCCATTTTGCAGCTGTAGAACTTATTGGAGACTTCATATCTCTCAATCCGGGCATTTGCTTGAAATATTAACTTCAACTCCTGGGACATCTCATATGCTCCATGACGTTCAAAACTTCGTTGACGTCCCGGTTCTAAGTCGTCAAGCATGGCACACTGAACTATTGAGTAGTCATCAGCTTTGCTCTGCCAGGCGTTCACAACGTCCGGCATGTTGCTCCTGCAGCGGGTCTTGCACCTAGCGGTGCTTCCAGGACATAATTCTTCTGTGCAGCAATGAGGATAATCCTCAAGTTACGGACCCAGTTCGTGTAGTTGCTACCATCATCTTTCAACTTAACTTTCTCTAGGAACAAATTAAAATTCAAAGGAACAGTAGCATGGGCCATTGATCTACAACAACATAGACATGCAAAATACTATCAGGTACTAAGTTCATGATAAATTAAAGTTCAATTAATCATATTACTTAAGGACTCCCACTTAGATAGACATCCCTCTAATCATCTAAGTGATCACGTGATCTAAATCAACTAAACCATGTCCGATCATCACGTGAGATGGAGTAGCTTTCAATGGTGAACATCACTATGTTGATCATATGTACTATATGATTCACGCTTGACCTTTCGGTCTCAGTGTTCCGAGGCCATATCTGCATATGCTACGCTTGTCAAGTATAACCCGAGTATTCTGTGTGTGCAAAACTGGCTTGCACCCGTTGTATGTAAACGTAGAGCTTATCACACCCGATCATCACGTGGTGTCTCGGCACGACGAACTGTCACAACGGTGCATACTCAGGGAGAACACTTATACCTTGAAATTTAGTGAGAGATCATCTTATAATGCTACCGTCGAACTAAGCAAAATAAGATTCATAAAGGATAAACATCACATGCAATCAATATAAGTGATATGATATGGCCATCATCATCTTGTGCCTTTGATCTCCATCTCCAAAGCACCGTCATGATCACGATCATCACCGTCTTGACACCTTGATCTCCATCGAAGCATCATTGTCGTCTCGCCAAATATTGCTATCACGACTATTGCTACCGCTTAGTGATAAAGTAAAGCAATTACATGGCGATTGCATTTCATACAATAAACCGAAAACCATAAGGCTCCTGCCAGTTGCCGATAACTGTTACAAAATATGATCATATCATACAACAATTTATATATATCATCACGTCTTGACCATATCACATCAAAAGTTACCTTGCAAAAACAAGTTAGACGTCCTCTACTTGTTGTTGCAAATTTTACGTGGCTGGTACGGGTTTAGCAAGAACCGTTCTTACCTACGCATCAAAAACCACAACGATTTTCGTCAAGTGTGCTGTTTTAACCTTTAACAAGGACAGGGCGTAGTCACACTCGATTCAACTAAAGTTGGAGAAACAGACACCCACTAGCCACCTGTGTGTGAAGCACGTCGGTAGAACCCGTCTCACGTAAGCGTACGCGTAATGTCGGCCTGAGCCGCTTCATCCAACAATACCGTCGAATCGAAGTATGACATGCTGGTAAGCAGTATGACTATTATCGCCCACAACTCTTTGTGTTCTACTCGTGCATGTAACCTCGAGTTCGTAATGGCTAAAACCCTAAAAGTCTAGCCTGTATGACTATGATTATGATTATGATTATCCCTACGGACCAAGCCCTCCGGTTTATATAGACACCGGAGGGGACTAGGGTTATATAAAGTCGGTTACAGAGAAAGGAATCTTCATATCCGGACGCCAAGCTTGCCTTCCACACCAAGGAGAGTCCCATCTGGACACAGGTGAGAGTCTTCGGTCTTGTATCTTCACAGCCCATAAGTCCGGCCCATTTCCAACAGGCCGGACGCCCGAGGACCCCTTAGTCCAGGACTCCCTCAGTAGCCCCCGAACCAGGCTTTCAATGACGATGTGTCCGGCGCGCAGATTGTCTTCGGCATTGCAAGGCGGGTGCCTCCTCCGATGACCTCAAAGAGCTGTATTCGGCCTTCCAGTTAATGCCATTCCCATCGGCTTCTGTGCGTCCATAGCTTCAGCTTCCATGTGTCGAGCGAATACGAGAGGTCAGGGTATTTTTTGCACATAACACCCCGGCCTTGCAAGAAAAGCGTCTATATAAAGGGATTGGATCTCAGATCCGTTCCACATCACGCGGAAAATCCTCAGAGCTTGCTAGGAGAGACCACTCCAACATGGCTAGCACTCCCAGTTCTTCCTCATGTCCCCACGCCCCTGAAAAAGGCGATTGGGAGAGATGTTCCGCGTCCCACGGTCAGCTAGTGAAGCTGCAAACACAGGGATTCCTTCCCCCCGCTGATCTAGTCCCCGTTCGAGTAGGATTGACTTCCTTTAATAGAGGGGCTCAGGCTGAGAATTTCCCCAACCCATCCAGGGGGGAACGAGTGTGCTTCTTTCCCTACCTGCTAAGAGGCGTCGGATTTCCAATCCATCCGTTCCTCCGAGGACTTTCTGGAGTATTATGGCCTCCAACTTCACAAATTCACTCCTGCCCCCATCCTGCACATCGCGGGTTACGTCGCTCTTTTGCTGTGAGGCTCATTTTGAATTATGGAGGAAACTATTTTGCCTCGCCCCCGTAACCAAGAGGGATCAATATTCGAAGTGGGCGGAGCCGAGGTATGGCGCATCGCCGGGACCGGATACCTGTCCGGCACGCTGAAGAAGGGGTCTGAAGAGTGTCCTTCCTAGTGGTTCTATATCGAGGAAGTCGCCCTTCCTGACCCAGTCCGAATGGGTCTGCTCGAATTTTCGAGCGCTTCGTTGAAGAAACGCCACAGCCGGCGCCCTCGAAGCCTCGAGGAGGAAGACAGCGCGGAAGTCCGTCAATTGATGAGCAATATAAAGGCGCTTTGCCCAGTCCAGATTATCAATAGTTGAGGTAATGGCGACTTCCATAGTTCGAGGGGTTCAGCCCCTCCAATACAGAGGGCTTCCCATGTGGCACTATAATGGGGAAGATGACGCCTCCCGCTGCGGTTGGAAGGGTCTGGACACCCCCGCCGCTTTGGCCAAAATATTGGCCGAACTATTCAAAGGGGAGAAAGAGGAATTCACCCGTATCAAGCGCGAAGATGGATTTTCCATGTACAATCCTCCTAGCTGGGTGAGTCATAATCCTACTACTCTACTCAATCTACTCCCTGAGTCAATTTTAATGAACATTAATCCGTCCATTTGTAACAGGAATGGCGACAGATCACCAAGGGGCTCCATAGCCCCGACCTACATCCAGAGGACCACAACCGGGACCTTGACCCCGGATTCGAAGAGGATCCGGACATATTCGTGGAGCTCGAGAATGGGGTGTTCTACCGGGCGAGCTATGACCGCACGGAAGTTGCTATCACCGCCGACTACCCCGGTCTTCTCCCTGCCTCACACGTAAGTAATCACAAGACATCTCCTCCGAAAGAGCTTCCTCATTCTGCCTCACCCACCGCACTATCTCGTGCTCCAAAGGGGAGGCGTCCGGCACGCCATGCTACATCAGAGGCAACTCCAAAGAGAGCGGCGCCCACGCCGGGCAAGCCTTCGAAGAGGAACGCAAATGAAGACACGACCAAGCCTTCATCAAAGAGGTATGGCTTTGTAAATATGCTCCTTGGCAGTCACTTCCAACTGTGACATTATCCGCTTGTGCCTTATCAGGAAAAGCGTTCGCCGGACTATGTCCGGGAGTCCTGCCGATCACACTCCCAACAGCCAGGTTCCAGACCCTGCCGTAAAGGCGGGGGCTGATATGGGAGTGACGCCGGATTGTCCTTTAGCAGAGGACTCGGATGATGTGTCCGTCACAAACTCGGAAGTGGAGAGCGCCATGAATCATTAGCGCCGGAGGGACGTTCTACGCGACCCCGGTTTACAAAAGAGACATTCAATGCCTTTAGCTCGGCTGATGCATACATCCGAGCTGCTCGATACGGGCTTTCCAGAGCCACAGACCAGTATTTGAAAGATATATGGGTGAGTTTACATTGTCCAAATATGATAATTATATACCAGTAGCCCCCGAGACTTGAAACATTTGATATAACTGATTTAAGGATCATTGTATAACCAGATGCTTATGAAGAAGAACAACCTGTTGTATCAAGAACTGGAAAAGTGTCGGACCGAGCTAAATGCCGCTACCGATGAACTGGAAAAATCCAAGAAGGCATCGCCTGGTAATATTCCCTTCCATCGAGAGAATATCATTATATACCAGTAACGCTAATATTGTTTCATATCTCACGAGCATCAGATAAACTGAAGGAGGCACTGGAAGTCGCGCAAGCGGGTGAACAAGAAGCCAAAAGGCAACGGGCCGCGGGCAAACATGTACTGACACGGGTCCGGGTGGAGAAAAACAAACTCCAGGATACCAATACCCAGCTGGGCGAAGAACTAAAAGACGTGCCGGCCCAGCTGGCTGACTCCGTGAAGGAAAATAAGAGGCTGCAAGGCGGCATATTTAGTATGTGTTCAAACTTACCCTCGTGTAATTCAGCGAGGAAATGAACTGACAGAGTTATGTTTGTAGGTATGCTGACTGGTCGTCCCGAGGAGGAGATGTCCGGATCTTCGGGCGATCTGCTACAAGAGCTGTCGCAAATGCACGAGCGAGCTCGGCAGGCGATGCGAAGTGTTGCCAAGGCCTTATGGCCATCCGCGTCCCCTCCAGGAAGTATGGAGGAGCTTGTACAACTATTCAAGGCAGCGCGGCGGCGTTTCCAATTATGGAAGATATCGGCATGCCGAGAAGGTGCGCGAGAGGCCTGGGCCATGGTGAAAACACGGTATACCAAGCTTCATCCAAATCATATGGCCCGGGTAGGACCTCTAGGGTCAGATGGGAAAGAAATTCCCATTAATTTGGTATATGACCAAGTAGAAGTAGCCGCCAAATATTCCCAACAGGATTGTAAGTTAGATAGCCCGTTGGACGGTACAGAGGAGGAAATTTTTGAGTCCAAGTGACTATGTACTTTCCTTGACATATTTGTCCCTAGCCGGATTGTAAAACGATTGTCATGGCAGACCTTTTCGCTTTGATCTCTGGACCCGAAGGTGCGGAGTGTTTCCGAATACCTGAGCGGCAAAATAGACCGGGGTATGCGTGGAAACCAGGCGTAGGGGTCATAGTTTCTTGAACAAACAAGTTGTATCCGGCTAGCTATGTTATATTACATTGTGATTGTAAGAAACATCTTCCAGAGAGAATAGTTCCGTTAAGTGTTCCTTTCCCTGGGTGTACATGCGTTAATGTGCATGTCCGAACTGTGATTGAAAAAATCGCAGTATACGTAACATCTGGGGGTTCATAGTGGAATGAATGTAAAAACATCTTTATTCCGCCGACCGAAATCCCTTAAGAACGCTAGCTTTCGGCTTCACCCAGTCTGAGGTACACATCCGGATGACCCGACGGTAACAATCGCAGAGGTACTCCCTTTATGCCCTAGCCGAACTAACGGGAATGTAGGGCATAAGCACAGGAGCCAGGCAACCTAGCTTGACCAAAACTTAAGTCATATCGATGCATATAATGGCAAAGAAAAGGTACATATGAGGAAAAAACACATATGTGATGAGCTTGATGCTCGGAAAAAACAATAATAAGTTTATGTGCCACAAGCCCCCAGGTATAATGGACGTACATATTTGAGGATGTGTACGTCATAGGTGCACGGTTTTAGCCATACGAAAGCTGTAAGGCTAAAAAGAAGAAGAAGCGAAAAGAGAGGAAAAATAATGAAACAATCGGGCATAGAATCTGTAAGGCATAAAATCTTCGGAGTCTGGCCGCGTTCCAGGGGTACGGCTCTAAGCGATTGTCTGATGCATCTCGCAGGCAGTACGCTCCTCCAGTGAGAACTTCGTCAATGATGAAGGGACCCTCCCACTTGGGCTTGAGTTTGTCCTTTTTGTTCTCCGGCAAGCGTAGAACGAGTTCGCCAACATTATAAGTCTTGGCCCGCACTTCTCTGCTTTGATATCCGCGAGCCTGTTGTTGATAAAATGCGGAATGGGCTTTTGCAATGTCGCGCTCCTCCTCCAGGCATCTAAGCTATCTGCCGATCAAGCTCAGCCTCTCTCTCTTCGTACATGCGCACTCGAGGTTGGTCATGAGTAATGTCGCAGGGTAACACAGCCTCTGCGCGGTACACCATGAAGAAAGGTATATATCCGGTAGTGCGATTGGGCGTGGTCCGCAGCCCCCAGAGTACGGAGTTGAGCTCCTCCACCCAGTGCTTGTCTGATTCTTTCAAGGACCGCACTAGTCTGGGCTTAATGCCGCTCATGATAAGATAGTTTGCTCGTTCGACTTGACCGTTTGTTTGCGGGTGATAGACGGAGGCGTAATCGAGCTTAATACCCAGATTAGCACACCAGGTTTTCACCTCATCGGCTGTGAAATTGGAGCCGTTATCGGTGATGATGCTGTGTGGAACACCATAACGGTGCACAACACCGGATATGAAGTCTATCACTGGTCCAGCTTCGGCCGTTTTAACTGCTTTGGCCCCTATCCACTCAGTGAATTTATCCTCCTTGACCAGCAAATATTTTTCCTTATGGCTTCCTTCTTTAAGGGGTCCGACCATATCAAGCCCCAGACCGCGAAAGGCCAAGTGATGGGGATTGTTTGAAGAGCGGTAGGTGGCATATGGCTTTGGTTGGCGAAAAGGTGGCATCCGACGCAACGTTGGACAAGGTCCTGTGCATCTGCTCAGGCCGTCGGCCAATAGAAACCTGTACGGAAGGCCTTACTTACAAGGGCCCAAGCCGCGGCGTGGTGACCACCGAGACTGGCATGAATTTTAGCCGATAGCTGCCGCCCCTCTTCCTCGGAGATACATCTTTGGAGTACTCGGATAGCGCTTTTCTTGTAGAGTTCTCCGTCATGAACTTTGTAGGCTTTCGAGTGCCAGACAATGCGGCGAGCCTCATTCTGATCCTCAGGGTGTTCTCGCCTATTAAGGTAGGCCAAGAAGGGTTCAGTCCATGGGGCAATGACTGCCATGATAAGATGGGCCGACGATGTTATTTCGGTGGCTGAGCCCCCGATGATATCAATGTGTTCGGAATCTGAGGTTATGGTTGGATCCGGACCGGTGTTGCCGCTCTCCTCTTACCACACCACGGATGGCTTGAAAAGCCTTTCCAGGAAGATGTTAGGTGGGACGGGGTCGCGCTTGGCGCCGATGTGAGCAAGGACATCCGCCGCTTGATTACTTTCTCGAGCCACATGATGAAACTCGAGCCCCTCGAACCGGGCTGACATTTTTAGAACGGCGTTACGGTAAGCCGCCATCTTCGAATCTTTGGCATCGAAATCTCCATTTATTTGAGATATTGCGAGGTTTGAGTCCCCGCGCATTTCCAGGCGTTTATGCCCATGGAGACAGCCATCCGAAGACCATGCAATAAGGCCTCCTATTCAGCTGCATTGTTGGAGTCTGTGTATAATATTTGGAGTATGTACTGTACTGCATCGCTAGTGGGGGATGTTAAGACAACGCCCGCCCCTAATCCCGCCAGCATTTTGGAACCATTGAAGTGCATAACCAGTTGGAATATGTGCCGTACTCTTTAGGGAGTTCGGCCTTTGTCCATTAGGCGACGAAGTCAGCCAGTACTTGGGATCGTGGTTTGTATGTTATGTCGAATGGAAGGAGCTCAATGGCCCACTTTGCAATCTGGCCCGTGGCATCGCGGTTGTTTATTATGTCATTGAGTGGTACTTCGGAGGCCACCGTGATTGAGCACTCTTGAAAGTAGTGTCGTAGCTTCCGGGATGCCATGAAGACCGCGTATGCTATTTTTTGGTAATGAGGGTACCGGGATTTGCATGGTGTGAGGACAGTGGATACGTAGTATACCGGTTTCTGGAGCGGGAACTTGTGTCCGTCCTGCTCTCGCTCGACGACGAGCACAGCACTCACCACCTGGTGTGTTGCCGATATGTACAATAACATGGGTTCGCCGACGTTCGGCGCGGCCAGGATTGGGTTGTTTGCTAAAAGGGCCTTTATTTCTTCTAGTTCGGCCATTGCCACATCCGTCCACTCAAAGTGGTCGGTGCGTCGGAGAAGTCAATAAAGTGGCAATGCTTTTTCTCCTAATCTGGAGATAAAGCGGCTTAAAGCTGCCATGCATCCTGCTAGTTTTTGGACCTGTTTGATGTCTGTTGGTATATTCAGTTGTGATAAAGCTCGGATTTTGGCTGGATTGGCCTCAATTCCTCTATTGGAGACGATGAAGCCCAGCAGTTTTCCAGCGGGAACGCCGAAAACGCACTTTTCCTGATTGAGCTTGATGTCATATGTACGGAGGTTGTCGAATCTGAGACGTAGATCGTTTATCAATGACTTGATGTGCCTAGTTTTGATGACGACGTCATCCACATACGCTTCAACTGTCTTGTCGATCTGTTTCTCCAGGCATGTTTGAATCATGCGTTGGTAGGTGGCGCCAGCGTTTTTTAGCCCGAAAGGCATAGTGTTGAAGCAGAAAGGCCCATATGGGGTAATGAATGCCTTTGCGGCTTGATCAGACTCCTTCATCTTGATTTGATGGTATCCGGAGTATGCGTCGAGGAAACACAGTGAGTCGTGTCCTGCGGTTGCATCAATAATCTGATCGATGCGAGGGAGGGGGAAGGGATCCTTAGGGCAGGCCTTGTTGAGGTCTTTGAAATCGACGCATAGGCGCCAGGATTTATCCTTCTTTGGTACCATCACCAGGTTTGCTAGCCAGTCCGGGTGTTTTATTTCTCTAATGAATCCGACCTCGAGTAACTTGGCTAGCTCCTCTCCCATAGCTTGTCGTTTGGGTTCGGAAAAACGTCGTAGTGTTTGCTTGACCGATTTATATCCCTTCAATATATTGAGGCTGTGTTCGGCCAACCTGCATGGGATTCTTGGCATATGAGAAGGGTGCCACGCGAATATGTCCCAGTTCTCACGCATGAACTCTCGTAGCGCGGCGTCGACCGTTGGGTCGAGTTGTGCCCCGATGGATGTTGTCTTCTTGGGGTCCGTCGGGTGGACTTGGAATTTGTCTATTTCATCTGCTGGTTTAAAGGAGGTGGATTTGGATCGATAGCGCAAGATTACGTCATCCCTATCCACCGTGGAGCGCAGCGCGGTTAGCTCTTCGGTCGCGAGGATTTCAGACAATGCCTCGAGGGTCAGGAATGCGGTTTTATTTTCGGCGCGGAGTGCTATGTCCGGATCACTGGCAAGAGTGATGATACCGTTGGGCCCGGGCATCTTGAGCTTCATGTACCCGCAATGAGGTATAGCTTGGAAGCGTGTAAATGCATCTCGCCCCAATAGGGCGTGATATCTGATGTTGAAAGGAGCCACTTGGAAGGTTATCTCTTCGGACCGATAATTCTCCGGTGTGCCGAATACCACGTCGAGTGTGATTTTTCCCGCGCATCGCGCCACCCGACTGGGAATGATTCCCCGGAAGGTCGTGCTACTTTGCTTCATGCGGCTCCTGTCTATTTCCATTTTATTGAGCGTATCCTCGGGGATGAGGTTTAATCCGCTGCCGCCGTCCATGAGCACTTTGGTGAGCCGAAAACCGTCCACAATTGGATTGAGGACCAAGGCGGATGGTGCCTGGACTGTCCGGAATTTTGGTTCGTCAGTGGTATTGAAAGTTATGGCCGTATCGTTCCAGGGGTTTATTGCTGCGACTTGGCAGACTTCGGCGAGGTCGCGGAAAGCCCTTTTACACCGATTGTTTGAAGCGAAAGTCTCAAAGACTGTCAATACGCTGGGGTCATCATAGTCCGGGGGGTGTTGCTCTGGGGTGTTTTTGGTGAGGATATCCTCGCCGCTCTTGGCCACTTGCCGGAGTATCCAACATGCTCTAAGGCTGTGGGTTGGTATGGTGTCCGGTGTTGTGTGTATTTTGCATGGCCTATCGAGCCATCCCTCTAGAATGGTTCCGGGCCCCATGATGTGCTTAGATTTCTTAACTATTGGTTCTGGTGCGTCGCGGGGGTGCATCCTTTTTGCCCGAACGAAGGGTTGAGTGGAAACCGGTGGTTCCCATAGAGCTGCCTGAGTTTTCCAGGCGCTTTCCATTGCGCAGTACTTCTGTACGATGGTTTCCAAGTCAGTGGAGTGTAATATGCGACGGCGATTGATGGCGTTGAGGATTCCTACGTCCGTGCAATTATTGCAGAATGCTGAGATCGCGTCTTCGTCACGACAATCTTTAATCTTGTCTTTGACAAGGAGGAATCGGGCCCAAAAGTGATGGACTGTTTCCTGAGACTGCTGCTGTATGTTCATGAGATCGTGTATATCTGGGTGGGTGGGAGGCTTTAAATCTGAGCCCTGATCCAATTGGTGATCCGAAGTTTGGGAAATCTCCGAACTTAACGGTTCGGGCTCCGGGATATCAACTGATTTTTCCAGCCCATCATCCGATTCTAGGTTCAGAGGACAGGGCACGCCGCTCGGCGGGCAGGTATCCGGCTCTTTGAGCTCGGAAATCCGGACATAGTTCGTCCTCAATATTGAGGAAGAGTTGCCGTTCTGCTCCTCTACTACCGCTATCTGATGGGTGATCGTCGGAGATTCGATTTCTCTCCGGTCGGGTTTAAGCCCAATCCGCTTGTGGTCTGTAGCGACCCCCAAAGCGGCGATGCGATCTAGGAGTTCGTTTAAAGATGACAACTCCGTCGGATCCATCCGTTTGGAGTATTCGGAGCTAACACGGAGGTGGTTTTCGACGACCCGAGAAGTCATCGTCGGCTTAACGACCGTAGGGGCGGTCATGGTAAAGCCGCCCAGCCGGAGGGTTTGGCCTGAGGCCAGGGCACCTCCGGAGGTGATACTGTCCTTGATAACAAGGCGAGCCATCAATCCTGTCTTCGATGTCACAGTGGAACTCTCAATGAAAGCACCAACGTCGGTGTCAAAACCGGCGGATCTCGGGTAGGGGGTCCTGAACTGTGCGTCTAAGGTTGATGGTAACAGGAGACGGGGGACACAATGTTTACCCAGGTTCGGGCCCTCTCTATGGAGGTAATACCCTACTTCCTTCTTGATTGATCTTGATGAATATGAGTATTACAAGTGTTGATCTACCTCGAGATCGTAATGGCTAAAACCCTAAAAGTCTAGCCTGTATGACTATGATTATGATTATGATTATCCCTATGGACCAAGCCCTCCGGTTTATATAGACACCGGAGGGGACTAGGGTTATACAAAGTCGGTTACAGAGAAAGGAATCTTCATATCCAGACGCCAAGCTTGCCTTCCATGCCAAGGAGAGTCCCATCCGGACACAGGTGAGAGTCTTCGGTCTTATATCTTCACAGCCCATCAGTCCGGCCCATGTCCAACAGGCCGAACGCCCGAGGACCCCTTAGTCCAGGACTCCCTCAGGGAGGGCCGACCCTCTCTATGGCGCGCCCCAAGGGGGATTCCTACTCCTAGTAAGAGTAGGTCCCCCCTTCCCTAGTTGGAGTAGGAGAAGAAGGAAGAGGGAGAAAGGAGAGAAGGAAAGCCACCCCCCAATTCGGATTGGGATTGGGGGGCGCGCGCCTCCCACTTGGCCGCCTCCTCCTCTCTCCCACCACGGCCCATTAAGGCCCATTAACTCCCCGGGGGGTTCCGGTAACCCCCCGGTACTCCGAAAAATGCCCGAAGTCATCTGAAACCTTGTGTCCAAACATAGCCTTCCAATGTATCAATCTTTATGTCTCGACCATTTCGAGACTCCTCGTCATGTCCGTAATCACATCCGAGACTCCGAACAAACTTCGGTACATCAAAACACGTAAACTCATAATACCGATCGTCATCGAACGTTAAGCGTGCGGACCCTACGGGTTCGAGAACTATGTAGACATGACCGAGACTCATCTCCAGTCAATAACCAATAGCGGAACCTGGATGTCATATTGGTTCCTACATATTCTACGAAGATCTTTATCGGTCAAACCGCATAACAACATACGTTGTTCCCTTTGTCATCGGTATGTTACTTGCCCGAGATTCGATCGTCGGTATCTCAATACCTTGTTCAATCTCGTTACCGGCAAGTCTCTTTACTCGTTCCGTAGTGCATCATCATGCAACTAACTCATTAGTTACATTGCTTGGAAGGCTTATAGTGATGTGCATTACCGAGAGGGCCCAGAGATACCTCTCCGACAATCGGAGTGTCAAATCCTAATCTCGATCTATGCCAACTGAACAAACACCATCGGAGACACCTGTAGAGCATCTTTGTAAGCACCCAGTTACGTTGTGACGTTTGATAGCACACTAAGTGTTCCTCCGGTATTTTGGAGTTGCATAATATCATAGTCATAGGAACATGTATAAGTCATGAAGAAAGCAATAGCAACAAACTAAACGATCATCGTGCTAAGCTAAGGGATGGGTCATGTAAATCACATCATTCTTTAATGATGTGACCCATTAATCAAATGACAACTCATGTCTATGGATAGGAAACTTAACCTTCTTTGATCAACGAGCTAGTCAAGTAGAGACATACTAGTGACACTCTGTTTGTCTATGTATTCACACATGTACTATGTTTCCGGTTAATACAATTCTAGCATGAATAAAAAACATTTATCATGACATAAGGAAATATAAATAATAACTTTAATATTGCCTCTAGGGCATATTTCCTTCAAATAGGACTTTCACAAAGCACATACCTTGACAAGATTTTGAACAAGTTCAAAATGGACCGGTCAAAGAAAGGATTCTTGCTTGTGTTACAAAGTGTAAAGTTGAGTAAGACTCAAAACCCGACCACGGCAGAAGATAGAGAGAGAATGAAAGTCTATGCCTCAACCATAGGTTCTATAAAGTACGCCATGTTGTGTACCAAACATGTTGTGTACCTTGCCATGAGTTTGGCAAGGGGGGTACAATAGTGATCTGTAAGTAGATCACTGGACAGCAGTCAAAATTATCCTTAGTTACCTAAGAGGACTAAGGAGATATTTCTCCATTATGGAGGTAATAAAGAGTTCGTCGTAAAGCGTTACGTCCATACAAGCTTTGATACCGATTCAGATGACTCTGAATCTCAATCTGGATACGTATTGAAAGTGGGAGCAATTAGCTAGAGTAGCTCCATACAGGGCATTGTAGACATAAAAATTTGTAAAATACATACGGATCTGAATATGGCAAACCCGTTGACTAAACCTATCTCACAAGCAAAACATGATCACACCTTAGTACTTTTTGGGTGTTTATCACACCCAAATACATACAGAAGCACATGATATTGAGATGCCACCATTTCTAGAATAAGCGCCATATTTTCAGCTAGCCTAAAACTCAAAAAATACATAAGCTTGGAAAATCCATGAAGGAAAGAAAACTCAGAAAAATACATACGTTCTAAAACATGCACACTTGTTCATACTAAATCAGTACCCATCTTTGCCCATCGATACTACCTGTTTATTTTGATGAACCGTAAAACCTTTAAAGAATTTGTTTACTTCTATAAATTTCAGAAATAACATTTTAAGAAAGATGCATTGAGGTACAGGGTCATAGGTAAGCACTGAGTAGGTAACTAACATGAATTGGATCTTGTAGGCCCCTGTATATATCTGTCTCAAATCTTATAAGCAATCCAACTCTTAGACAAACATAAAAACATTGTTAAATTAAATGCCTTAAAAACTACATGGATGAAATTTTGTATCGACCTGAACAACTATCAAGGCACGCACCAAAAACGGCTTATTACAGGATAGGAATTTGTTGCTTGCCTCGTTGTAATCAAATTCTGACAAAAGTATGAAGTACCGCAACGATCAATCACCAGAAGGACTTGAAATCTGCAGTCGTTGTTCACCACTGGTGACTTTCAGTTTCCTATCCCTGGTGACCCATGAAACAGACTTATTTACACTGCAAAATTTAATATTTTTATATTGATAAATCATGAGAACATAGGCAGAAATATTTGCATGAGCTTACAAGCAGAGTGTGAAGGTGGACTGTACAGGAAATAATGAAGTGGCACTGTGGACAAAACATTAATCCAACCAAATGCTATACCTGGTGGTTATCCTCGATCTTTTTCTTCCAATAATTCTAACAGAATAAAAGGTAATCATGCTAATTAGAAACCAAAAAGGGTGAGAAGACCATGGATCAGACAGAAGCCATACCAGGAGGTTGCCACAAGATTGAGGCACTCGGAATAGGGTCATTGCAGACAGGGCAAGCACCTTGATAGAGGAAGTGTGAGAAACCTGACCTCCTGTCCGGAAGTGGTCACGCCGGTCCTTGGTGGTGGTGGCCATCCCAAAAGACGACGAATCTACTGTCCTCGATGCCTGTGGTTCTCGATGCTGGTTTGCACGGGGAAGCACATGGTACAGCGGCTGCACGGCGTGGGCGATTGGCGCGTGAAGGCGAGGAGAGGCCGATGGATTGTGGGGGTGCCAGTGTCAAGCTGTGAGGAAGCATCGCTGGGGTGCGTGAAGAGAAGTTGGTCACACCGGTTGGGAGGCCGGTCGGTGTGTATCCCCGTGATCCAGCCAAGGAGCCGCTGCGCTTGGCAGGGGAAGGCCCCGCCGACGCCATGGAAGAGGACACCATGGCCGCAACCACTATGATGAGCTGATGCCAGTCTGCCCCTACGGGGCCCACCTTAGAAGATGTCAACGACAACGGGGACCTGGCCGAAATCACCTACATCATCCCGGACACGGCGTGCCCTGATGTTGAGCGCCTTCATGGTGTGCATCCTCACGGCCCCATGAACCCGCAACAGTTTCTCCTTGCATCCCCGTCGCTCTTTGATCTATTGCATCCAAAGTCTGCGATCCCTTCTTGCAAAAACAAAAACAGAAGGCAGAAATCAAATGTACCTAAAAAGGACGGATCTATCATCCTACTGCAGAAATGAGTAGCCACTCATGATTCATGACTCATCTAATAGTGGCAAGCAGCAACAAACACAGTCAGGACTTTGTGAAACATGCAATGCACATAATTTCACAGCTTTCAAACAGTAGCAAGCACCAGCACACAACAGGACTTCTCGAAGCATGCAGCAGTGCAGCAGCACACAATCTATAGCAACAGCAGGGAAGCCGGATACAATGTCGGCAAGAGCCGCATCTCTTCCCCCACAGGAGACAACTGGTAAGCCCCATCGTTGTGCACACCAAAGCCGCCGCCACCATAGCAGCCGCCCAGGCCCACGTCTAACAGAATCAGGTAGGTAGCAAATACTTGTAAACTGACTTTGCAAGCAGATCACAGGTTGTTACATTGTTGGCTCAGTCCCGGCGCCGAGTACTTCTGGCGACGGTGATACGACCGACGACGAACGACGATGACGAACGAAGCTCGTTGTCGAACTCGACGAAGTTCCTTTACGCTGAGATGCACCGCAGTTCAAAGATAGCCACACCAAGCAAGCTAGCACACGGGTGGATTGATTCCTTGAGAAGCTTGTACGTGAAACTAGCTAATTAGCTTTAAGCTAGCTATCAACTCGCCGAGCGCCGAGACGGCTGCCTACTAAACTCTCGAGAAACTCATGCACGCGAGACCGACGTATTGCCACAGGCGAGCCTGTCTGAATTGTATTACTTCACAACTCACGGTACAAGTTACAGGGCTGTTTGCACGCATATAAATAGTAGTACCAGGCTAGCTAGCTACGAGAGGAAAATTACTTGGAAGCTAATTCCAATACTAATCGGAGACAAGCTCTAGCACAACACGGATATCGTGTACCATCATGGGAGGCTTTTGTCGTGTTTAATTCCAACAGCCGTCCTTCTTCTATAACCTGGACACGTAACATCATGGGAGGCTCTAGCACTCCTTCTTCCACGCAGTCCTTTAGTACGCAGCCGTCTCGGCGCTCGGCGAGTTGATAGCTAGCTTAAAGCTAATTAGCTAGTTTCACGTACAAGCTTCTCAAGGAATGAATCCACCTGTGTGCTAGCTTGCTTGGTATGGCTAGCTTTGCACTGCGGTGCATCTCCGCGTAAAGGAACTTCGTCGAGTTCTTCAGCCAGCTTCGTTCGTCATCGTCGTTCATCCTTGGTCGTATCACCGTTGCCGGAAGTACTTGGCGTCAGGACTGAGCCAACAATTGATATCAGAGCAAGGTTGATCTTTTAGTAATGGAGAATCATGGCGGACGACGAGAAGAACAAGCAGCTGGCGGAGTACTCACGGCTGTTGGAATTAAACACGACAAAAGCCTCCCATGATGGTATGTGTCCAGGTTGGTGTGCATACATATATCCGTGTAGTGCTAGAGCTTGTCTCGAGTAGTATTGGAATTAGCTTCCGAGTAGTTTTCCTCTCGTAGCTAGCTAGCCTGGTATTACTATTTATATGCGTGCAAACAGCTCTGTAACTTGTACCGTGAGTTGTGAAGTAATACAATTCAGACAGGCTCGATACGTTCCTGTGGCAATACATTGGTTATACGTGTACGTGCTTCCGGCCGTCTGGCCGTTGTGTATGTACGTGTGCTGTTGTGTGTTGCTTGCAGCAACTACCATGCTTGATCGATCAAGAGCAAGATTAGCTAAAGGAGGCTAGCTTTGCACTGAGGTAGATCGGTGCATCTTGGCGTAAAGCACTTCGTCGAGTTCGTCAGCCAGCTTTGTTCGTCGTCGTCGGTCATCGCCGTCGCCGGAAAGTACTCGGCATCGGAACTGGGCCAACAACATACTTATGAGTCAAAAAAGGAAGACTATGCTACTTTGCGCATACATGTAAACTGAACTTTACAATAGTGCAGCTTGCTATTGTACATATTTCAATAGATTTATGCTATTTGTGAGTGACTTCAAACATTCTGCTACTTTGCAAATATATGTAACCTGACTTCTTATGTATGTACAGTTCAGTTTGAGAGACACCTGACTTCAAAGATTCTGCTACTTTGCAGATATATGTAAACTGACTTGTTATATATGTAAACTGACTTGCTATGTATGTGCCCCAGACTCTGCTACTTTGCAAATATATGTAAACTGACTTGTTCATCTGATTGCAGCAGATGAAGGCCGTCAAAGATCACAACCGCATCTTGGTATTGACTCTGCAGGACTTCAATCCATAAGTGGGTCATTTGATTGAACCACATATTGTACATGACTTCAAAAGCTTTGGTTTGTTCATTGATAAGTGGGTCATTTGATCGAACCACTGACTGTACATGACTTCAATCCCTATTGTACAAGACAGCTATCGATTGTATACTACATCTATCGATTGTACAGGACAACAAAATGTTACATGTCACAACATATTGTACATTCTAGCGCAGCTTGCTCTTTTTGTTTGTTAGATAATACATGGGGTTGAAACCGCTCTGCCATACCTATGATTGAAACAGCCCTGCGATTGAGTTTTCTTGAATCCATACCTCTGGTTGAAACCGCCCTGCAGCGGCGATCCAGAACCGTGGCCCCGACGTGAGATCCGGCAGGGTTTTCTGGAGGGGATCGGCGGCGGCGGCGTTATGGAGTTACGGCGGCGGCTAGATCCGGCGGGATCTTCTCGAGGAGATCAGCGGCGGTGAGATCCGGTGGGGTCTTCTCGAGGAGATCGGCGGCGGCGAGACTCGGCGGGGTCTCGGCGGCATTAACGTGGAGGTCGAGGGGATCACACGATGGAGGCGTTGTATGTTGTATCTTTGGGCTACGTGTGGGGTGGGATCGCGGGGTAGGGGAGGGGAGGGACGAAACAAAGTCATACGAAAAAAACCGGACGAAAAAAAACCAAACGAAAATGGTGGGACGAAAAAAAGCCGTGGACGCAATCCTATCAACTCAGATATTAGGAGTAGAGATTAATCAACTGCGCCCGAGGCGCTCGTAATTGTTGTACCAATCAGGTATGCAAGGAATGCTTGTTTGTCACTTGGGTTACCCTGCCAGTAAGGTACAGGGTTCGACCCCGTTCCTAGCGGATTTAATTTTTCTTTCGAAATTGCTGTACGGACGGCAGTCGCCGGCCAACCTTTGGACGGCGGGAGGAGTGGACGGTGATGCTCACTTTTGCTAATTGCATGGATGGCTTGATGCGTTGCATCGTCTCCAAATCGTCCACAATGTGTCGGCTGTGTAGCAGCGTTTTTTTCTTTCTACTGAAATCAGTCACACAGGTAAAAAGAGAAGAGAGCTGGCACAACGGAAGAAAAAACGAACAACACAAGTGAGGGGAAACGGATGGGAGTCTCAGGAGCAAGAAAGATTGAGAGCCAACCCAACAAGAGAAAACACAAACAACCCACGTGGGGACACATGTGGGACGGTGCAAGAACAATTAGGCTAATATAAAAACGCACCAGCCGACACATTTTCTCAGTCGGCAGAGCTCTAGTGGCTCCCATATTTACATCCCGTCAAGGGGTTATTAATTCGTAGATTAAACAAATCACACTTGAAATACATTGACTACCGGGGGTATCTTGATGACAACAAATGTTCTGCTTCCAAGCTATATTGTCGGCTCGTTCCCTCCATGGTTGTACCCACAACCACTTGATACTTCGGCATAAAGCTATCATGCACGGCTCCAAGGCTCTCAAGTGTCATCTCCACTTGCCTCATGGTTGGCCGGTGGTCTCTTTCAATCCTCGTGCATGCTACTGCCAACGTAGCCACTTCTTCAACTTCCTTGCCGCCTTCTTCCATCACTTGAGGATCTAGCACATGAATCAGTTTGCCTGCTTCTAGCGAAGCAGTGAAATATGAGACAAGGGTTTCCTCCTCGGATGACCGATATGAGCATGGTTTTTTCCTAGTGAGAAGCTCCATGAGGAGGACGCCGAAGCTGTAAACATCGCTTTTCTCGGTGAGCTTTCCTGAGTAGAAATACACGGGGTCTAGGTACCCAAATGTCCCTTGGACTGCGGTCGAGGTCTTTGTTTGGTCGGCAGGAATGAACCTCGAAGCTCCAAAGTCCGACACCTTTGCCATGAGAGTGCCATCTAACAGAATGTTTGGGGACTTAATATCCCTATGGACTATAGGGAACGCCACGGCTGAGTGAAGGTAGGTTAGAGCTCTTGCTATTTCGGTGGCGATCCTCAGCCGATCTTCCCATGGCAGGGATGACATGGTTTCTTGGACATGGAGATGATGGTAAAGGGTCCCATTAGAGATGAACTCGTAAACCAGTAGCGGCACCTCCGTCTCGAGGCAGCACCCATGGAGCTTCACCACATTTCGATGATTGATCTGCGAGAGGATCGCTATCTCATTTATGAACTCGTCAATCTCCCTCTGGATCGCGACCTTGGACTTCTTGATCGCCACGACTTGCAGGTCTGACATGATGCCTTTGTAGACCGTGCCATGCCCTCCTCCACCAATCTCGCGAGCTTTGTCAAAATTGTTGGTGGCCTTGTGTAGCTCCACCAAGGGGATGATCATCCTCTCAGCGATGTCCGCCTTTTGAGACACCAATTGTTGCAACAAATGCCCTCGATTTTGCTTGAAGAATTTCTTCTTGAGCATTTTCCCCCTGCGTTGCTTCATCTTTCGGGTCACGAAAATAGCACCAATTACCATGATTAGAAAGGCCGCTCCACTGCCAACTCCTATGCCTGCACTTAAACCTGAATAATGTGCGTAGAGAATGCGCCTTTGTTGTCAACGAAGATTTGTAAAACATAGAATGAACCAATGCAATATCTGATGTGCAATCTGCTTGTATTATTGGTTTTGTGCTCACCTAGATAAGATTTGGTGCATCCATTTGTTATGCGCGGGTCACCATGTGCGCCACGCTGGCATCGGCATAGGTGCCCTCCGGCCGTGTTGATGCACTCGCCGAAGCACATGCCCGGAAGCGCACACTCGTCGACGTCCTTGCATCCGCCCGCGAGGTATGGGTTACCCCGGTACCCGTCAAGGCACCGGCACACGTACCCGCTGCGGTACTTTCCGGAGACGTTGCGGCAGGAGGCATGGCTGCTCTGGCACGCGCTCCTCCGCGCGTCCACAGGGCAGCCCGACGTCGCCATCCCTGGCAGCATCACCGGCTTGGAATCCACCGCAAAATCAAGGACGACGGGGACCGCCGGGCGGCGCGAGGGTGAGTACCCGGGTGAGTCGTTGAGCAGCACGGCATAGGCGCTCTCAAACCAACCCCTCTCGGCGATGCGCACCGCGATGGGCAGCCTGTGGGCGTACTCGTTCCTCGAGTCCAGCGACTTCATCTCCACGCCGTAGGAGGGGCGGCCTATTGGGATGGGTGTGTCGCAGCAGCCGGCAGCGCCGTAGCCAGGGGAGCTCGTCAGGGCACCCGTCAGCTTGTTGTTGGTGGAGCAGAAGGAGGAGCAGCAGCAGATGACGTTGCCACCGCTGCTGTCGTCGCTCTCCCCAACCAGCGTGACCTGCACGTTGCACCCCGTGACGACGAACTGGTTGCGCATCTCTGACAACACGTAAGGGCTGGCGGCGCCGAGGCCGCCCCACGTGCCGTTGCCGTCGAGGCCCGCGGAGAAGGTGAGCCTCACCTGGCCTGCGATGTCCACGATCCGCACCGTGGAGTTGGTCAGGGAGATCTCGACGACCTGGAGGTCGGCGCCGACGAGCAGCCGCGGCTCCCTGCCGCGTGTCCGGTCGCAGGTGAGGTTGAACCCTGGCCAGTAGCACCCGTCGCCGATGCCGAATGGGTAGGGCACTTCCACGGCGCCGCAGCTGGTCTGGCAGTGCGGCAACGGCCCTGCACCGGCCGTAACATGAGACGCTGCCGTGGATAGGCGGAGCTGGAGCAGCAACACCGTCAAAGCTGCTGCCGGAATCATAGTCGTGGGCTCGTGGCTGCCGCAGATGATTGTCTCTCCGAGACTCCAATACCTTATAGGCATGTCCACAAGTATATCAGCTCCCGCAACCTATAGCGAGAGTGGCTGCTTCCTGCCTGGCTGCTCGCTTGCCTGACCAAGACCAAGACCAAGACCATGAACATGAACAAGAACAGAGGGGGCTGCATGTCCGCGTTGACTAATCTGGTCTTGGGGCTGCATGCCTCAAGTTTAAAAACACATGTCAACCGATATCGGTGCATAGAGCCATAGACCGATACGCACTTTCACAAGTATATCTAGCTTAGCTTGTGCATACAAACAAGCATTACCTTAGCGGTTATGCATCCTAACCACCCGGGTTTAATACACAAGGATTTTACCATTTGTTGATTATCAAGGTTGATATGTGGTGGGACCATTCATTAAGATAAAATCCTGGACTACTCATAAGTACTACCTCCGTCCCATAATATAAGAACTTTTTCAAGTTAAACTTGAAAAACGTTCTTATATTATGGGACGGAGGGAGTAAAATCTTTGGGGATCACTGAATACCATGCTTGGTGTGTCCGTTGCGCTAATATGTTCGATGTCGTCGCCACAGCTGCTTCCTTGGCGGTGCAGCTATGTGCCACCCACAACGACACGGTTCGCCCGCAGGGAGCCAGAACTGGGCAGCCCAGTAATCACGTGCCGTCATGTTTTTTTTGGTTTTTCCTTTTTTTCACATTTTTAATTTGTGTGTGTGTGTGTCTATATATATATATATATATATATATATATATATATATATATATATATATATATATATATATATATATATATATATATATGAAAATGTTAGTCTGACAATTAACAAATGTCTTACATTTAGAAAAATATTGACCTAACATTTGAATTTTTTTATCGAATGTAAAATTTGTATGTTACATTCCCAAAACTCATCACAAGTTTCAAAAATGGGTTCATGACATTTTCAGAAAATATTTGTACAATGTACAAAACTGTCTGCATAGTTCATAAAAATGTATTTATCCTTCGACAAATGTTTAACACGAATTTGCAAACAGTATTCTAGACATATTTCCCAAAAGATCAAAACATGTATTTGGAATATGTTAAATGTGCATACAAATATATATTATAGATGTATGAAAAAAAAATAGGCATGTGCTGAAGAAATAGGAAAAAAGTAGACATGTATTAAAAAATTGCAATGGAAACTGACAAAGAAACAAAAAGAAAAAGCAAAGAAACCAAAAATCATCAATAAAACAAGAAAGAAACAAATAAAACCAAAGTATAAAGAAGAAAAAAAAGGTAAACCAAAGGAACACATTCAAAAAACAAAGAAAATCAAAGCATAACAAAAGAAAAGAAAAAGGAAAACCCGAAGAAAACCAGTGAAAAGAGAGAAAACTGAAGAGAACAAAAAACAAAACGAAGAAAAAGAAGAAGCACAGAACGAACGCGGATGAGCGAATGCAGCGACCGACAACAGCTAGTGGGCAGTCCAGGTAGTCGTCCGCGTGTAGGCTATTCCTAATAGGAATCTGTACGGGCGAGACACAGCTCTCTGCTACATTAGCGCCATGAGTTGTAAGTAAATTACTAGAACATGTAAGCGCGCGTTGCTGCGCCTGCCATCTTGATAATATTATAATTATTTAAGATGACAAAGTGAACAGTTAAAAATGAACATATCATAGTGTGTCAATGTAGTCATATAGCATATTTATTTAAGGTTGTAGGTATAATATGAGATGTTTGAACATATAGATAAATAAAGAGCAGATTGAGGCTGTCAATCCGAATCAGAGATACACATAAGAGCGCTGGTTTAGTGGTCATATCGACTGCATACTCTAGAAATTAAGGTTTAAGGATAAAACATATTTTCAACAGTAAACCAATGATTTGGACCCGCAGGAAAAACATTGTAGAATCAGCACATAAATAGCCAAAACTGGAACTGAGTACATACAGAGATTTGTATAGCAAAAACACAAATATAATTTCACCTCACGACTTGAGTCACACAGGCTCTGGAAAAAAATGCATGGCATATCCCTTTTCATTAGTTGTGGCCGCTAAAGAAATAAGATTACAAATTTCAATATCAGAATAGGAAAGGACCAACACGGTGATACAGAGGGAAAATGTTGTGCTAGGTAGATGATGACGTACTTGTCAGCACTGCAGTATCTAATTGTTCTGTTCTGATTCTGTGATTCATGTAGTGAAGGAGAGATGGAGTAATCGGGAGGCACAGTTGGCGGCCGCCCGCGCCGCCGCTGAGCTGACGAGGAGGAGTGCTCCTCGCTGGCGCCTTATGCGCACGTAGAGGAAACCAGCGCCCATGCGCTCGGCCATGTGGGCCGGCCCAACAACAAGCCGACGAGCTCGCGTACAATGCGCGCTTCCCTGGCTTTCCTGCTCGACCGTCGTGGTTGACTGGTAGCGGTAGATCGGTCAACCGTTGGTGATTGACTTTTGAGATTTTTTTTTTGAAATTTCAGAAAAAGAATTAGAAAATAAAATTCTCACAGATTCTAAAAAGTTCACTGATTTTTGGAAACAGTTCATCAAACTTATAAAAAAGTTCATCAATTTGAAAAAAGTTCACCGATTTTCTAAAAAAGTTCAGCAATTTTGTGAAAAAGTTCACAATATTTTGAAAAAGTTCATCGAGTTTGAAAAAAAGTTCATCAATTTTAAAAAACCGCTACATTGAAAACAAAGTTCATCGATTTGAAAAAAGTTCATCTACTTTGAAGAAAAAAGTTCACAAATTTTTAAAAAGTTCATCTACTTTCAAGAAAAAGTTCACGAATTTCTTTCGCAATTGTTTTTCATGAATTTGGTAAAAGAAGAAAAAAGGAACAAAAGGCAAAACAACCCACAACGTAAACACACGAAGGTAGTTGGTCTGCTGGTTCTGGTGTCCCACTTGTGGGAAGAGCGTCGTTAGTTCAAACCTTGGCTCGCACTCGCTTTTTGCAGTTTACAGAAATAGAAAAAGAAAACAAAAGGAAGTGGGATGGGCCGTTCCGCTATAAAACTAAGCATACAGGAGGGGTGTGCGCCCTGTACCAAATACACTATATTCTGCGCTTAAGGCGCCGAATAGGATTTGGCGACGAGGAGACCCATCGTGGGGATGGAGATATAGTGAACGCAGAGAACGGGCTGAGAGTTTCCTTCGCGGCTCGGTTGTAAATTTTGACTGGCCCAGTTAAGGAGATAACGTCTAGGTCAACCTGAGGAGTAGCGGCCCGATGGGCTGAGCGGGGGTTTGCTGGGGACGGAAGATCAGAAAATCTGGAACGTTGGTCAACGTGATCGGACGTCCGGTAAACTCAAATCGCTCTGGAGGCGCGTAGGTCGCTCAATCTTACTGTTTCTTAATGAGTGTCTTGTTCATTATTATGGAGTGGTCCCCTATCTGTGAGGAATAAAAAGGAGAGCCATGGAGGCCACACAATAAAAAGAAAAAGAGAAGAGAGAAAGATAGAACAAAGAGAGAGGGGGCACACTACCATTCTTTTTAGTACACTTGTGCTTGAAAGTAGCACTGCTGCATCCCATAGAGAAAGTTTTCATATGGTTCATAATTATATATAAGTGGGGACTTTACAATATAGAGCTTTCCTTGTATATTCCAATCATAAGCTTCCTCAAATGAGCTCTAGGTCTTTGTGAGCAAGCAAATTGGACGCACCCCCACTAGCCCACAAGGAGGGCACACTTATAGTTCTAATGCATCTGTTGCATGGCAAGCATTCTTATAAAGCATTCCCATTGCCTAATGGTTAACTGCCTTAGTGTGGGAATTTTTAACTTTGACTTCTAAGAAAACCTTCATCATCATGCTCTTTTTCCATGAAGTGCCAAAGTTGAGACTCACGTTCTAGTGTTGAACGAGTGTTGCATGGTTGTAGTAGAAAGGTTGTGTAGTTAGACAATCTTGGTCGACCTCTGGCTTTGTTCATGATAAGGTTTAATTTATACAATGAAGACTTAGTGTACTATGCCCCATGATACACCTGACATTCTCTCTAAACATTTCGCAAACGGGAATTTTTACTTGGTGCACTTCATTAATAAAGGTAGGAAATTGATCTATATGGATTGAGATATCTAGTGAACTATAAAGTATAGACAATTGCAATGTATCATTTACTTGTTTGTCCATGTTCTTAAGAGAATTATGTTTAATGATAATGTTACAGTAACATAATGGCATTCACATACATAAATTATCACTGTTTATCATCTTACACACTTGAGCACAAGCATGGATTAAGCTTGGGATGGGGGAAGCTGATAGGTCTCATGCCATTACATTATCAATCATATATGCATTGGGCACAACTTTTATCATTTGTATTGGACTAACATATTAATCAAGTCCCCAGTGATAGTTCTTTTTTTTCAGAGTTTTGTATTTGTAGCAAAATAATATTTAAACCACAGGAAAAATCAAGAAAAATAAGATTGTGGAGTTTTGCAGCAGAAGAAACCCAAGGAGTCTGGGACCCACACCTGGAGACGCCTAGGGTGCTTAGGTGCCTCCTGTAGGTTCACAAAGTCCCAAGGCGCCGATGGGCTACATCAACCTTTTAGAGATCTCCGTTTATTGCAAGCTTGTCCTATAAGTTTCTCGACCACCATAAATATTTCATACTTTCCACCACAAGGTTTAACTCCGAATTCTCATCCCTAAAGCCAAGTTTCAATCCACCGCCTTCAGCAAGGACACGACACAGGCGCGCGACGACATAGCTCGATCAGAGATGTTGTGTTTCCACCGGATTGCATAAATTCGTCGTTGAAGCCGTCTGTACCATCCACCCATATCCGTCTACCGATGCCTCGATAGCACGATACCTCTGGAGGAGATAATGGAACACAAAGACGTCCCATACCGCCTGTCTCTCGCTACTGTCGCACCAGCGTCGATCCAACAACAACAGGCTAAACATGAAACCTCCGCCCGAGCCACTGTGCATCACCTACCGGTAGCAGGCATGACTTGAAGCCTTCATATAAGACGTCGTGCGTAGCATCCGCCGGTAGCACATCTAGCAGTGGCTTCACCTACCGGCGACCGGCACCGCCCGATAACTCCGAAAGAGGCACATGTGACACCCGCTGAGCCACATCAAATCCAATCTATTGATGGAAGGGACATCCCATACCGCCACTAGCCATAGAAGGTCGTCACCACCTCGAGATCCAAACTCTGAGTTTCCCACATGACCCCGGAGTCCGCCGCCGTTGATCGAGAGGGGCTGCCGCCCCAATTCTGGGCGCTACAGGGAGCACCCACCGTCGCGCCAGCCGTCGTTGTCCCCCATACAACGGCAACCGATGACGTGATTCCGCATCAAGCGCCGTCGACGCTGAAGGAAGCTCCGGCCGCCACGCGCGTCCTGCGAAGAGCAGGACACGGGTTCCCAAGATCCGCCGCCACAATGACCCACCTCCCGGCCCGTCATCCCCGGCGGAGAGATGCCACCACGATCATGGACAGATCTGGGCTAGCCGCCGCCACCGCCAAGACAGGATCCGGGCTGGACGCCGCCGCCGCCAACGGCTTGTAGGGTAACGCGACAGAAAACAAAAATTTCCCGACCTACGCACCAGCCCAGGACCACTATGGAGATTGCATACATGGTTTGATCTTTTTCGTTACCGACTCGTAGCGCAGCGGGAAGTAGAGCCGATGACGATCGGCGGTGCAGATCCCCGCAGCTAGCATTTACAACCTCCCAACCGCGAGGATGTATACCCTCATCTGCTCCTCAGACAGCCCTCCGGGAGGCGGTCGAACAGCCCCCCGGACGGTGTCGCGGACAGCCCTTCGGGAGGACCTTCGACACTCGAACGGTCACTCGGACAGCCCTTCGGGAGGACCTTCGAAACTCGGACGGTCACACGGACAGCCCTTCGGGAGGCACTTACGAACTAAGACCGAAACTACGATCTCTCTACAGAGTTGCACACATACGGTGTCATCTATCCGGCAGGGCTTCGCCGTCCAGAACTAGTTCCCACCGGAACCCAGACAGCCTTTCGGCTCTACGAAACTGTTTCGCTGGGAGGGAGAGAGAAGCCAGATCATGCATGGCACTTGTATGTGAGAAGGGATGATCCTTTAGGCAGCCCCCTCCACCCCTATATATAGGCCAAGCCCAAGGGTGGTTTCTCCAAGAAGCCAAGGGGGGAAATACTAAAAAGGCCCTCAAGGTGGCTGCTCCAAGAAGCCAAGCAAAAAGCACTTTCACTATTCATGACGACATTTTTCAGCGTCCGTTCGAACTGAAAATATTTATGTGGGCTCAGAACATTTCCAGTACCCACTAAAATAATTTTCAACGCGTTCCGAAACAATTTCGGTTTAGTGATTTTCATCTGCGAAAAGCAAACAAGAATGCGTTTTCACTATTCATGAAGACAATTTTTCGCGTCCACTAAATCCGAAAATATTTCTGCGGGTCTTAGAATAATTCCAGTACCTACTAAAACGATTTTGGATTCGTTCTGAAACAATTTCAGATTAGTGAATTTCATCTGCGAAAAACAGCCAAAGCGGTACCGGCAGCTCCGAAACATTTTCGGTTTTTATTTCTGAAAATTCCAAAAAGTTTCCAGAATGATTCTGGCACCCTCCAAGAATTATCAGGCATGTGCCGAAACCATTTTGACTTAATGGCATACCCCGAAACAACTTTTTCGGTTTCACCGAAACTCATCCGGTGACCTCTCTCTGCGATACGATTCCGCTGTCCGAAACTTTTCGGTGTCCGAAACTTTTTCGGTGATTTTCTCTCAGACTCCCTATCTAGTATTCAGCAGATAGATGACCCTTAAGCGTGTGACCCTATAGGTTCGGTGAAGTATAGACATGACCCGGAACCCCTTCCGATCAATGATCAACATCGGAGCCGTGGACACCCATATTGACCCCTATACCCACATGAATAAATATTCGAGTGAACCTCCAGTTGCCGTGTGCTATTCCTATTGCTTCGCGATATGTTACAAATACCCGAGGTGAGACATGTTGGCATTCCCGTGGATCAACAACTTGTCCACTATGCTAGTTACCTCGTTACCGGTTTTGTTGTCTTTTCTCGTTTCGTGTTCCGGCATCCCCGTGATCAAATCACAAAGTGTCTGTCCAGACGATGATGGACACCGTAACACCGAGAGGGCCCAGAGATATCTCTCCATCGTCGGAGGAGCAAATCCCAATCTTGAGCTATCAAGTTACTTGACACACTTTTCCATGAACCCGTAAGCCGCCGTAATAGCCACCCATTTACGGATGACGTTTAACAAACCCCGAAGTTCATGAAGCAAGCATGAAGAAACTCGATACTCTCATGGTCTAAGGAATCATGCAAACGTTAACCATCTCTGTGTTATATACCAATAAACTTGTGACGAATGAATCTCATAGCATAACATCAATCCGGGTCGATTCAACACAAATGTTCTCTTAACATTGTGCCCTCAAAATTGCTGGCATAGACATGCCCATGATCAGGAAAACAGAACCATCATGCAACACTTGAGCTAGTCTTAGAGGCCAGACTAGGAATACTTCTTACCGTTTATTATTCCACACGTGCATATGAGTCTTCCTCCGAGCCTCGTGGATATTGCAGACTCGAGAATCATTGCAGTTATAGCATGGAACATAAACATAATTATGAACTCAGAGATAAATAATATCATTTATTATTGCCTCTAGGGCATATCTCCTACAGACTCCCACCTGCACTAGAGTCAATAATCTAGCTTATGCTAATGCACTTCACACCTGTGGCACACCAGTGTAAATATGCTTCGCTTGTGGTATAGCCTGATGTCCAACGGATCTGACGGTTTCAGTTCCGTGTGTATCTTTGCATGTCCTCGCGTTTTCACGTTTTCACAAAATTCATATTTTGTGTGGACTTGGCTTTGTATGTATGTGAATCACAGGTCGAACCTGGATTCCTCAGACTGAGTTATGGAGCAACTACCTGCAGTAGTGTCCCATTGTCAAAAGCCATCTTGGAACTATACTAAGTTCATGAATGAACTATATGATTCAACATCTTCTTTGTCGCTTCTAAAGCGCCAACATACTTAGCCCTTGTTATAGAATTCGCCACAGTAACTAGTTTGAACAAATTCCAACTAACTGTGCCACCACATTGTGTGTTACACAAAACCCTTAATTTAAATCGAAAATCGCATGGAGAAAAGATGAAGACTGTATCGATGTAACATTTTACAACGAACTCTTCATGATCTCTGCTTGCGAGAAAACCATGTCATCAGTACTTACTCTAGTACTCTGTGACATCTTTCACTGTTGTCCCATGATCAGTAATTTGATCACTTTGGTATCCATACTCGCAACACCTTGGGAGTATCGGACATATCTGGTTGTTTTACATACCATGGAATACATGATTAATCCAAACACAAAAGTGTGTGGAATCTGCATCATGTATTTTACTCATCAGTGGTTTGGGACACCGAGTCTTGCAAAAACTCTTTCCATGTGACTTTGGCAAGAATCACTCCTTGGCGTTTTAAATGCTAAAAGGTTTTAGCATCTTGTCAATATGTATTTATTGCTTAGCCCCATTAGGTAAATCTATCTCCATAGATCATCATGCCTAATATTGAGGCTATTTAGCCTAAGCACTTCATCGAAAAACTATTTTCAAATGAAGTCCTAATTTGTGTCAAGAAATTTATTTCCAATTACCAATGTGCCAAGCACATAAGGTTTTTAGAAATATTATTACGCTCCCACTTACTTTCTTGAATTACAAGCATCTTCGTTACCCATTGATGAAGTCAAAACCCCTTTGACCATTTCATCAAAACACGAAGATTCCAACTCCATTTTGCTCTCTTCTGTCCATTGCTGGAACTCTGAAGTTTGCATACCTACTAGCATCCTCTGGATCGACAAATTACTTTGGACTGTATCATATACAAGTCCTAGCTTTCATTTCCATCAGATGGAAATCCTTTTATCATCCATGTTTCATATCTCATGATTGAAATATGTATTAATTGCTAGTTCAACACGAACCGACTATAAGCATCGCTACGATGAAAACAACCTCATCGTAGTCAACTCTTGAACTTGTTATTTCAACAAGTCGAGCTTTATGGATAAAACATTTTATCCGTATCAGTTTTAAGTTCCATAAATATTCGTTAGACTCTAAGTCTTCCGAAAGGTGTATCAAGGTTTTAATCTTGAATCACTTATATGGAAACTAACTCGGGTTGTATTGGCACTTAGCCAATTCTGGAGTCAGGGCCCATCAACGCTTCCTTGTGTATCGTAGGTATAATGTTTTCTAACAACAATATCTCGTTTGCGCACTTGAGAGGTTTGCACGAGCCTTGCCTACGTGCTTCAGCTGCAAGTTCGACCGAAGTTCATACATTTTATTGTAGCGACTTCCGTATCAGTCGCAGTAGGAAACTCTGGAATTACTTTCAAGGTCTCTTTCCTTTGATCTGATGACGTAGATACTGTTTATCTCGTCGAGTTGCACTATTCTCCCACTCACCTTTTTGAAAGAACCATTCTCTTTAAAAGCACACCGTTTCGCGGCAAAACTATTTGCCTCGGTATAGTGAGGCGGGAATACCCAACATTTTGGTATAACCTACAAAGTAGCACTTGTCTGATTTGGAATAGGTTTGTAACCTTTTACACAAGCCCCATATTCCAAATGTTAAGAAAAGATATAACATGGTTGGGCGTAAAAGCCGCAGTCTCTAAAGCATCACTTTAAAAGGGATAATGGCAAATTTATTTATGTCATCTTTGACCTTACCATGTCATAAATGGTTTGATTACATCTCCACGGACTTTCCACTTGCAGTGGTGTTCCGGAAGGTGCAAGTTTATGAAACCCCTTTCACAACTCATCAGACATTCGCTAAACATGTAACTCAAATATTCCTTTGTGCAATCAAATTGCAGAAACATAATTTTCTTGTTACAATAACTTCTACTTCATTTTTGAGAACCTTTCGAATGATTTCAAAAGATCCAGACTTACGTCTCATCAAGTAAATATCCATATATCTACTTGAGTCATTTCTGAAGATAAATAAATCCACCACTAACAACACTTATCGGACTACACACATCAAATGTATGATCACTAATAAGTTTGTTGTTCGTTCCTTATGGCCTGTGAACGGTATTTTAGTCACTTCACTTTTCGGAGGAAAGTTGCAAGTGTCAGATGATTCAAAATCAAAAAGACTTCAAAATCCATCATAATGGAATTTTCCATGCGAGTTTCTCCAATGTGACCAAATGTAGTGCCACACTTGTGTGGTATTCTTTTAGTCTTGCGACATTTAGCGTCAGTGTTATGGATGTATCATATTACCATCAATATTCATAACATACATGCCATCTTGGATACAAGCATGGCCCTTCATGTTATTCATAATACTTAACAACAATTGTTGTTTTTATGAACAACTCTTTTGCAACAAACATTGTGCAATGGGCTAGAGTGTATGAAACTCTAAAATGAATTACGAAAGTAAACCCAGAGGCATTGTATTATTATCAATATTCATAACATACATCTCATTCATAATGAAAGTATGGCCCTTGTGTTATTCATAACATCGAACATAAAAAGTTCTCTTATGAACAACCTTCTTGCAAGATACCTTATGCAATGGGATAGAGTTTGTAAAACTCTAAATGAATTATGAAAATAAATACAGACGGCAATACACCGATGGAAGGTATAGTAACATTTACTATGTTCCCTGTGTATACCTTAACCTCATTTCTAGCTAGTCTTTCAGGCCATAGTAGTTCTTACATCGAGTTGCAACAGAATGCAATCGAGCGGGCAATTTTGTGATGAACTCACAATACCCAAGAATTAGTGATTAACATGTTTAACCATAATTCGCAAGAACTATATCTTTGACCAGCCTTCTATACATCAAAACTTGTATGACATTCATACATGAGCTGGATATTCCAGTCTTCTTTCCTTTTGCCTTTATACATCTAACAGTTTAACTTTTAGTATTTCTCCTACTCTCAGAAGAAGCACCCAACTTAAGAGTGGCATTAGCCCCGGACTTCCTAGGCGTGTAAGTCATACTAACACCCTTTGGACACTTCCTTTCTCTTTAAGTTGTTGTTTTATTCACCTTTCATTATATGACAGGCGTTCTTCTGGATCCCTTTCCCAATAGTCAAATGCATAGTAAACACTTTTACTAATACTTGCAAACAAACATTGCCTTGTTTGTATCTGAAAATAATTTTCAGTTCCATGAATATCATATAACTATCCCAACTTTCGAAGTTTGGGTTTCATGGAAGAAAACATATTCCACTTGACCGTAACAGAATTCTAGCTTTTGGATCGAAGGACGAGAGTCACATGATCCATAGCATTAGCGGGAGGATACGGAAAGCATGCGATAGGACAAAGTCCTTCTCGGCACTTTTGAGGACAATCCTCATATTATGTTACCAATCGTAATGTTTTAACCAGATATTTAACAGCTATTCAATTTTAATAGGGAAGGTGGAAATGCGAGCCATTATTCTACAACTATTATGCAAGAAACATTTAGACAGTGTTCATAATTAATTGCACTGAGAATTAAACATGTTAATTCAACAGTGCGCTCCCACTCAAATCAATATCTCTCATAATTGATTTAGAGTGATTCAAGATCCATATTCCTATTCGATGCCATTGACGGGTTCATCACTAATGACACGAATTTCAATCGGTAGGCCAACTTGCCGATCACATCTCTATGTGATTCTTGTTCGTCTTTCGATGGGCGTGTTCCGAGCTCAGGACTCTCCTGCCTGAACGTCAAAGACAACCAAGTGATCTTGCTGCGAGGTCTGACCTCACCCACCTCATTCCTCTCGATTCGTTCGTGCTCATGTGTACATGGCGCACCCCGAAAAGATACGAATTTCAGACGGTGCTACACTTGGGTGAACACTAACTACTTTGATATTTTAAGTGAGAGATCACCCTAATAAAAAGCGACTACCGCGCAATCAAGAAGGGTGCATCATAAGGGATAAACATCTCAGGCAATTCATAATAGCATGATATGGTATAGCCCTTTCTGACGGAGAAGTATTTCATTTCTTCGTCTTCGGCATTCGTGTCGGTGTTCACCTTCGCGAAGATTGCCACCACCTTGTCGATGCACCAGATAATATTGCTATCTCTATAGCTAACAAAATAATGCATTACAACAAGGTTGACACGCAGGTCATTAAAGTGCAATCATATGGCTCCAGCCATCATGCCGAATCATGACACGCATGTCATGTTAATCAAATTACATCATATAGTCATCTCATACATAATCGAATTAGTATGAGCACTGCTATACCACATCACATGCACATCCTGCAAAACCAAGTTAGACGCCTCTAATCGGTTAATGCAAAATTTATTTTACGTGGCTTCTAAGGTTTTGACTTAAACCGTAGCTACCAACATTTTATCATCAAGTATGATTATTCAGGTTGCTAGATTAACATCTCGGGGTGTATGAAACACGGGATAATTAAATCTCGAGCCCCATACTAAACTTCGTCATATGCATGACCCCCGTGCAGATCATATCTGCAATGCCCTTTCATCTGCGAATTTCATCTTTCTTTTGACTACGGCAGAACCCAAAGAACTGATAGCACTTCCATGATCAATCGGGATCACGGATTGCCAGAACTTTGTCAAATTCCACCATGCTGTCTCGAGATTGAGCAAACGCAAATTCTAGGGAAGCAACAAGAACCTCGGGTAACAGATTTCATCTGTCACCCGCATAAATAATTTTCAGCAATAGATCTCATCTACTACCTAATTATATTATGCAATACCCATACATCTCCATGTATTCTAGATCGAAACCTGCATCTACGCATAGCACGGCTCATGATGCCACTGTAGGGTAACGCGACAGAAAACAAAATTTTTCCGACCTACGCACCAGCCCAGGACCACTATGGAGATTGCATACATGGTTTGATCTTTTTCGTTACCGACTCGTAGCGCAGCGGGAAGTAGAGCCGATGACGATCGGCGGTGCAGATCCCCGCAACTAGGATTTACAACGTCCCAACCGCGAGGATGTACACACTCATCTGCTCCTCAGACAGCCCTCCGAGGCGGTCGAACAGCCCCCCCGGACGGTGTCGCGGACAGCCCTTCGGGAGGACCTTCGAAACTCGAACGGTCACTCGGACAGCCCTTCGGGAGGACCTTCGAAACTCGGACGGTCACGCGGACAGCCCTTCGGGAGGCACTTACGAACTAAGACCGAAACTACGATCTCTCTACAGAGTTGCACACATACGGTGTCATCTATCCGGCAGGGCTTCGCCGTCCAGAACTAGTTCCCACCGGAACCCAGACAGCCTTTCGGCTCTACGAAACTGTTTCGCTGGGAGGGAGAGAGAAGCCAGATCATGCATGGCACTTGTATGTGAGAAGGGATGATCCTTTAGGCAGCCCCCTCCACCCCTTTATATAGGCCAAGCCCAAGGGTGGCTTCTCCAAGAAGCCAAGGGGGGAAATACCAAAAAGGCCCTCAAGGTGGCTTCTCCAAGAAGCCAAGCAAAAAGCACTTTCACTATTCATGACGACATTTTTCAGCGTCCGTTCGAACTGAAAATATTTACGTGGGCTCAGAACATTTCCAGTACCCACTAAAATAATTTTCAACGCGTTCCGAAACAATTTCGGTTTAATGATTTTCATCTGCGAAAAGCAAACAAGAATGCGTTTTCACTATTCATGAAGACAATTTTTCACGTCCACTAAATCCGAAAATATTTCTGTGGGTCTTAGAATAATTCCAGTACCCACTAAAACGATTTTGGATTCGTTCTGAAACAATTTCAGATTAGTGAATTTCATCTGCGAAAAACAGCCAAAGCGGTACCGGCAGCTCCGAAACATTTTCGGTTTTTATTTCTGAAAATTCCAAAAAGTTTCCAGAATGATTCGGGCACCCTCCAAGAATTATCAGGCATGTGCCGAAACCATTTTGACTTAATGGCATACCCCGAAACAACTTTTTCGGTTTCACCGAAACTCATCCGGTGACCTCTCTCTGTGGTACGATTCCGCCGTCCGAAACTTTTCGGTGTCTGAAACTTTTTCGGTGATTTTCTCTCAGACTCCCTGTCTAGTATTCAGCAGATAGATGACCCTTAAGCGTGTGACCCTATATGTTCGGTGAAGTATAGACATGACCCGGAACCCCTTCCGATCAATGATCAACATCGGAGCCGTGGACACCCATATTGACCCCTATACCCACATGAATAAATATTCGAGTGAACCTCCAGTTGCCGTGTGCTATTCCTATTGCTTCGCGATATGTTACAAATACCCGAGGTGAGACATGTTGGCATTCCCGTGGATCAACAACTTGTCCACTATGCTAGTTACCTCGTTACCGGTTTTGTTGTCTTTTCTCGTTTCGTGTTCCGGCATCCCCGTGATCAAATCACAAAGTGTCTGTCCAGACGATGATGGACACCGTAACACCGAGAGGGCCCAGAGATATCTCTCCATCGTCGGAGGAGCAAATCCCAATCTTGAGCTATCAAGTTACTTGACACACTTTTCCATGAACCCGTAAGCCGCCGTAATAGCCACCCATTTACGGATGACGTTTAACAAACCCCAAAGTTCATGAAGCAAGCATGAAGAAACTCGATTCTCTCATGGTCTAAGGAATCATGCAAACGTTAACCATCTCTGTGTTATATACCAATAATCTTGTGACGAATGAATCTCATAGCATAACATCAATCCGGGTCGATTCAACACAAATGTTCTCTTAACATTGTGCCCTCAAAATTGCTGGCATAGACATGCCCATGATCAGGAAAACAAAACCATCATGCAACACTTGAGCTAGTCTTAGAGGCCAGACTAGGAATACTTCTTACCGTTTATTATTCCACACGTGCATATGAGTCTTCCTCCGAGCCTCGTGGATATTGCAGACTCGAGAATCATTGCAGTTATAGCATGGAACATAAACATAATTATGAACTCGGAGATAAATAATATCATTTATTATTGCCTCTAGGGCATATCTCCTACACGGCTACGCCCAACACCACCTCCATCCTCAGGCGATGCCTAGCCGATCTCCACGCCACATGCATTTTTACCTTCCTAGATCTTAGTACTTGTGTTAGTCCCTCTAAAGTGAAACCCATCGAACTTGGCCAAAGAAGATAGATAGATCGAAGAGCGTACAAAGCTATTTAATTTTATAGGAAATAAACCTCAAAGATTCAATTAAATTCAATGAACAATCTGATCTTAAAGTGGCAATTCATCATATCCCAACAAACACACCACTTATTAAATCGAATTAAAGTGTCCATGATCTTACAGCTAGCCCGGACATGGGATCCCAAGATCCGCTGCCATCGGCGCAGCCACAAGGACCCACCTCCTGGCCCATCATCCCCAACGGAGAGACTCCACCACAATTATGGCTGGATCTGGGCTAGCCATCGTTGTCGCCACCGCCAAGACAGGATCCGGGTTGGACGCCACTGCCGCAACGCCACCGGCTACGCTCAACACCACCTCCACCCTCAGGCGACGCCTAGCCGATCTCCACTCCACACGCATTTTCACCTTAATAGATCTTAGTACTTGTGTTACTCCCTCTAAAGTGAAACCCATTGAACTTGGCCAAAGAAAATAGATAGATCGAAGAGCGTACAAAGCTATTCAATTATATAGGAAATAAAACTCAAAGATTCAATTAAATTCAATGAACAATCTGATATTAAAGTGGCAATTCATCATATCCCAACAAACACATCACCGATTATATCGAATTGATCCTGATCATGTGAGGCGGCTCACATAAACTTGGTATTAAAGATGAGATAGAGATAGATAGATAGATAGATAGAGAGAGAGAGAGAGAGAGATCTAGCTACTGCTATGGAACCAAGGGTCCTAAGGGAAATACTCACACATTATCATGGACAATTTCACTACAGCCAAAACAGTGATACACAAGTGCGTGCGCCGCCGTACAAATAATTCTACTACCCCCGCCAAAAGATGTATACCATGGATGAAAAAGGTAGCCACCTAGGGAGCTCAAAATTATAGCTAGAATTCGGGGTGGAAGGTCCATATTATCAAGGGATGACAAGTGGCCCAAATCTATTCAAGCTACATGATACGAGTATCATGTCATGATACTATACGTAACATACTAAATGAGATACTACTACGAGTAATACAAAAAAAAGGTTATCTAGCATATCAACATATGATATTATGTGTTATGAACATAGTATCATACATCAATATCGCATGCACGATTTTTATTGACAAAAACATATGCATAGTACTGTGATATTCTCAGTGCGGGCAGCCTAAAGGTGGACTGGACATATGCATAATATTGAAGTATGATATTCATTGCTGTGACCAGCCTAGACGTGGGCTGGACATACAAGCTGGCAGCCACGTGATGTCCAAAGGTGATGTCCAAACATCTCTATTTCTAATGTCTCAGTTGGTAGTCTCCGTTCTGGGTTTATTTTCGTCCCACCTTTTCTGGTTTTTTTCGTCCTCCCTCCCACGTCCCAATTCCCCCGCAGTAACGATGCCCACCTCCCAGTTTCGTCGGTTTTTTTCGTCGGCTTTTTATTCTTCCCCGCACGCCATGCCGCCCCTCCTCTCGATCCACCGCTCCCGCTGCGACCTCTCTCTCTCCCCCTCGTCTTCCGCTCCACCGCTGCCGCCCCATCTCCCGCTCCGCCGCCGCCCCTACTGCTCCACCGGATCGACCTCTTCTTCGAGCGCAACGGCAGGAGAAGCTCAACCTCTCCATTCCCCCACGCGATAACACTCCAGACCCCCACCCAATGCCCGGCCGCCGCTAGGGTTTCAACCTTCGCTGCCCCGTCGCCACCTCTCCTCACTTTCCCCCACCGCCGCCCCACTGTGCCCCCTCTCATGTTTCGATCTGGAAAACGGGAAGGAGATGATGAGCAGAGCGGTCAAATCCGTGGCGGGCGGTGCCTCCCCAAGCTCCCGTCGGGGCGAGGCACTAGAGGCCGCCACCCTCCCCTCTCACGTGCATCGCGGTTTTGGATCGGTCGCCGGCATGCTTGAGGTGCAGCCTTTCCCCTTCCCCTATCTCTTCTCTCTCTCACTCCTACCATCCTGGTTTCCTGAGTTCTGGTTGCTTGCGGAGTGGGCATGGAGGGAGCGGTGTTGGGCTAGAAGGGAAGGGAGTGGATCGGCTGCCGGCATGCTCGCCGCCGTGCCATCCGTGTCCCTCCAACGATGCCCTGTATCGCCCACGTCCAGGTCCTCAAGATCCTAATTATGCTATGGCAACTGATTTTGCACATGTACGTACCAACGTTGATTTTGTACACTGTTGTTGCTGAGATCGCTACCCTTATTCTTAGTTTTTGCAGGGAGAAAATTAAGGGAAATCAAAGTCAGAAGAACTGAAAATTCTATGCACTGTGTCTACAAGAAGTAAAAGCTGCCTATTCCTACAACAAGTATGCATATGAGCATATCACATAAGGATAAGGATCCACGAGTGGGTATTACTTTCAGAACGTTTGTTAGAATCATTCTTTATACGAACTTGATTGTACTTTCAGCCACAGAGCTGCAAATTTCATGGGCTAATGCATGATATGATAGCATAATATAATCTGGAGGACCTTCAGACTTGGCTCTCTGCTGGGGTGAAGGCTGTGAAGTGGTTTGCCGCAGATTCAGAGGCCATTTTTCTTACCAATTTGTACATGCTCTACAGTTCAGAGCTGGTTTTTATTTTTCCTTAAAGAAATCCGGTTTAATTTTCTTCTGGTTTTTGCTTTATCTTCTTTAGCTCATATTCTTCTATAACATGGTGCTTTTTTATCTCTTATGAACGTAAGCAGCACGCATCGCAGTGCTCGACAGTGACAAGCAGGTTCTGCAAGGAACCATGGTGCTATGTGTCAATGGCTTAAAATTGCAGTCAGGAGGATGTTGTCGGGCCTCCTGGGACGGATATATCCTACTAAGTGAAAGTTGCCGCGGCGGAGACTGAATTTACTTCTTCTTCAGGTGTTCTATTCTATTTAGTTAAATTAATTGAAGGTGACCTAATTGAAGCATTTGTTTCTCATGATCAGATTGACCGATGATACAGCATGCACTCCAACCTGGCTTGCCAAGGTACATTAAAATGTATCATTCTGCAGTATGAAAGGTAAGGGAGAAAATCTGAGAGCCTTGCATAAGCTACAACACTTTTTTTTAGAGCAACGACAATGTTGTTGTGAGAGTTATGCTCAACTCTTGCCAGGTACAAAAGGATTTTCTACATAACACCCCCACTCCACACCACTAAATATCCAGAGATTTGGTTTATGTGTTTGTCGACGTGATGTTTTCAACTGTCTATTCATTTTTAGATATGGAATTAATTTTTAGAAGCAACAATTGTTGTAAGCTAGCAGAATATCAATAGTTTAGACAAGGTTTTTCATCTATTTGTACGATACATGATTACAACAAACATATGCTTTTATTCTTAATTTTTATGGTAGTCTCTACTCCCAAAGAGGGAGTCCGTAAGCAATAATTTCTTTTTTATGTGTTGAATCACTGGTGTTCTCAAGGCTTTCCAAATTGACCTTTACCAACAAAGCTCGACAAGGCAGTGTTCGAGGGTGTGCCTAGGTGAAACACATGGTCTCCATCACCCTTTCCTTCTAGAGCCAGTACCAGGTGTGTGCAATTTGATGAAATACAGATATCTGGTGTTTTAATCACTATGCCGCATACTTTTTTCATATGTCCTTTGTTGCAAAAAATCGATGGATCATTAATTTATTTCCCAGTTTACCTCAACAAATGACGTTCTACTTGGCGTCAAATAATGAATGTAAATGATCTAGAACTATTTGCTTTGGTGCTTAATGGATCACATCATGCATCCTATTTAAACTTCAATGCTTTGCACCTAATGTTATTTTTTGAGTCATGGAGCAGCGGCGGTGCCTTTCTATACAATGAATGGATATAGAATAAGGTTGATTTTTGTTTTCTCTGACGACAAGGAGGCAAGCCCAGGATCACATTCTTGGCCCCAATTGAAGGAACGACGATTTTCAGGATTGACGTGGATGGATTTTCTTGAACATGACGGTGTCATTTTTATTGCCATTGAACACTATAGATCATTAGTTCAGAGGTTTCCTCTCATTTTGGTTGCCATTGAACACTAAAGAAAATGGCAGGGACAGAAGAATATAATTTGTGTGATTGTGTTAACATAGATTTCTCGCTCTACATATCTCTTTTCTGTAGGAGGCTCGTGATGGCACACAACAATGAAGGGGACGAGATAAAATAGGAGGATGTCTGAGGAGCAGGGCCAAGACTAAAAAAAGAACGAAGAATGCATTTTTATTTCATGGCCCCGATTGAAGGAACGACGATTTTCAGGATTGACGTGGATGGATTTTCTTGAACATGACGGTGTCATTTTTGTTGCCATTGAACACTATAGATCATTAGTTCAGAGGTTTCCTCTCATTTTTGTTGCCATTGAACACTAAAGAAAATGGCAGGGACAGAAGAATATAATTTGTGTGATTGTGTTAACATAGATTTCTTGCTCTACATATCTCTTTTCTGTAGGAGGCTCGTGATGGCACACAACAATGAAGGGAACGAGATAAAATAGGAGGATGTCTGAGGAGCAGGGCCAAGACTAAACAAAGAACGAAGAATGCCTTTTCATTTCATGATCATAAAACACTACTAAGATTATTTTTCATATGGCAACTGTCGGAGCTAAGAGGCAGCCCCCGAAGCACCAACACGACGCCAACTGGTCTGCCATCTCCCAAGATATGGGTGAGTTCTCGTGATCCCCACCCTACTCCCTCACCTCCTCCAAATTCCTCGACCCCTAACTTCTTGACCCCTACCAGGCTACCACAATCTAATCCGAAGGCCGATGCAGCTCCGGGATATTGATAATGGAGGTTCAGGATCCTTCCTCTCAGCACCCACTCATGGCAGAATCAGCAGCACGCCACGCGGATGGAACCCGGCCGAGATCACGGGATGCTTCCTTACAGGGCTCGCCAAGATTGCTATTCGGAACTTTTTTGTAAACAAAATGAAGAGTGGGACATGATCTGCAATTGTGCTAATATAAAATATACAGTACTTGTGTAGGTGCAGGTTTTCTTTTAACATTCCAATTCTTGTTTATTCTTTTGTCGCTGAAAATTCTTTACTAATTATGACATTCATTTTGTTTCTTCTAGATGTAACTCGATCCACTGTGTCCGTTCATAAGTTGACAATGGCGGCACAACAGCCAGGAGGAGACGGTGGCGAGCCCCCCTCCTCCAACTGTAGCAATCCACCAGGCGGCGGCACGAACGACCTTCATCTCTAGATGCTTCCCTGCACACCGATGAGATTCACGCCGATGGTCTTGACTTATGACCAATGTCCTTCAGACCTGAAGTCCCTGTAGTACCCAAGGTCGAGTGATCACTGCTGCACCTCGCTGTGTCCTAACTCCTGACCAATGTCCTTCAGCCTCCGGTAGCTCATTCACTTTTTAGTGTTCCATCTCCTTCTGTCGAGGTTTAATGTTCTTGTACTATTTTTCTAAGACATGTTCACGGTTTCTTTATGCATGATTTTTTAAAGAAATCAAAAATCTTGTTATGTAATGTTTAGTATCTCTTTGTACCTCTGATTTATGCACCAAACTAGACGGGGGCCATGAAGGCATGGATGTTCAATATTTTTTCCAATAATATATGGTGAAAAAACAATTTCATTTTCGTATACTTGTGTCTTTCATGTTCACTTGGTCCATTAGTTTAATTTTTCTTGAACTTCTATTTGGAAGGAGGCAAATTGATAAGATGTCCCCATCTCACATCTCAGTGCCAGTCTATTGCAATATTGGCACGTATTATTCTGATATGTAATATTCTGAATAATAATTTGATTATGTCCAAGTGCACAGTAGAAGAATTATCTGTCAGTGCATAGAGTATTTTCGACTTTCACCATTGAGTCTTGGTAGGTAAGTTGTATTTGTTTAATCTACTGACACGTGCACATTCGACATGGAATGCAGGAAGGGCCACAACTAATTGATGTTCTCATAATGCTACCATAATACTATGATTCTCCTTTCTCAGTTCTGGGAAAGAGTTCACTTCAAGAATTTGCTTTTCTTTTTGTTCACTTTCAATTCCCCTTTGTCAATCCCTCTCTCATTTGATTGCAGGATATTGTGCTTACTCCCATCTCTCTTTTGATCACAGGCTTTCAAAGATGGCACTACTAGGAAAAGGGCTATAGCTGATATGGACATTAATTAATGGCGCACCATGTATGTGGTGCGCCACTGCTATATAGTAGTGGCGCATCAGATATAGGTGTGCCATTTGTGTCCTCACTACTAATGGCGCTAATGGCGCACCAGACACGCGGTGCGCCATTACTAGCAAATTTTACTTTTTATTTTTCCAAAACTATTAATGGCGCACCATGGCACAGTGCGCCATTACTAGTTTTAACTAGTAATGGCGCACCACACGCTCCGTGCGCCACTACTAACAAATTTATTTTTTTACTTTTTTTTCAAAACTAGTAATGGCGCACCAGGGTACAATGCGCCATTACTATCTGAGCCATACAAAAAATTCACCAAATGCACCCTCCCCCCCCCCCCCCCCCCCCCCGGTGGACCGCCTTTTCAGTTTCAAAAAAATACAAGAAAATGATAGAAATGTCAAAAAAAATAAGATTCCCATGTGATATGTGGTCTAGTTGTTACCAAAATTTACAAACATGAATTTTCGACTTTTTTGCAAAATCTCTCGAGAATTTGTAAAATGGACATAACTTTTGCATACGAACTCCGATGAAAAAGTTTTTTATATGAAAAATCATCTACTCAAAAAGTTACATCCAAATTGAACGGGGGAACATAGTTCAAGATTTTCAGAATCCCCAAAAACCTAACAGAAAAAATGTTATGGGGCTTTTAAGATCTGGAGAGGCAAAAAAATTCAATTTTTTTTTCAAACTCAGTAATGGCGCACCTGCCCATGGTGCGCCATTACTATCTTCCCGCCTTCAAAATTCAAACTATATCAAAAAAATAAAAAAAAATAGTAATGGTGCACCTGCCCTCGGTGCGCCATTACTATCTTCCCGCCTTCAAAATTCAAAAAAAAAAAAGTAGTAATGGCGCACCTGCCCACGGTGCGCCATTACTATGCCGTATATATGGCTGGCGGGGTCCTCTCCTCCTTACCTCTTCATTGTTCTCCTCCACTCCATCTCCTCCTCTCCTACACTCCATCTCCCCTGCTCTCCTCCACCATATTCCCCTCCTCCTCTCCGGCGACCTCCTCCTCCCTCCTCCCCTCCCCTCACGGTTTCTCCTCCCTCCTCTCCGGTGAGCTCCTCCTCCCTCCTCTCCGGTGATCTCCTCCTCCCTCCTCTCTGGTGAGCTCCTCCTCCTCCCTCCTCTCCTCCCCTCCCCTCACGGTTTCTCCTTCCTCCTCTCCGGTGCTCCGGTGAACTCCTCTCCGGCAACCTCCTCCTCCTCTCCGGCGATGTAGGCGAGCTCCTCTCTGGTGTCCTCCTCCTCCTCCTCTCCGGCGAACTCCTCTCCGGCAAAAGAACGCGGCGAAAGAACGTACAAAAAAACGAGAACAAAATTTGAAAAAATATCGTGCAAAAAACGAGCAAAAAAAAGGACAAAAAAATCACGATCCAGATCCAAATTCAAAATTCAAAAATAGTAATGGCGCATGGTGGGGGTTAGACGGTGCGCCACTACTATTTTCCCGCCTTCAAAATTGAGAAAAAAAATCAAAAAAATTCAAAAAAAAATTTACCAGTGGCGCACCTGTAGCAGTAGTAATGGCGCACTACAAGGTGCGCCATTGTTACCTGCAATACTAATGGCGCAGCAGTGGTGCGCCATTAGTATTAGTTACTAATGGCGTGATGATAGTGGTGCACCTGTAGTGCGCCATTAATGGCCAAAACAGGTGCACCACTAACATGCCTTTTCCTAGTAGTGTGGGGCATGGGCTCAGAGGTGAGGCCACTGGCAGTTCAACTTTGCCCATACAAGAAAATAAAATCAAGGTTCTGCTGCTGAATGGATATTGTGTTGTAAACTTTAATATATACACACACATGGATAAGTCAGTTAATGATTGCCTTCTGTGATCAAATTGGCTTGCTATTGTGAAGGAAATGAGTTGTTTGCTTATGCTTCTGTGATCATGGGTTAGTTGGAAATCAGAATGTACGATTAATTATTAGAGAATGTCGCTCGCAGTTAATTTCTATAAATCTGCACTACAAGCTAAATGTGTGCAATTTCTGTTGTGTTCCAATATAGATTAATTTGGACAATATATAAGGATCAATACAAATCCCGCTGTCTTCCGATGAATAGATCTTTCAAAGGACATCTTCTAATACAGCAGCCACACATTGTTCTTACATATAAATCATATAAATGGATTCATTCAGATTTATTTTGTTTCATGTCCATGAAAGTTCTCCCATCTTTTGATGTGTGTTTTCTGTAGGGACTTACTTGGTGTGAAAATTATGCTCCTGCTTTAATAGCTAATATCAGGGACTATGTTTTAGTGTTTATTCCTTACCACTTCCATCCAATAAACTAATGTGCCTACTTTTGTACAATGTTCTTAACTGAAGTGGATTGTTCATGGAGGCACAAATTAGACTGACAAATGCTGATAGAGGAGGAGAACACCATGCAAGTACGTATGCATCAAAATTGATAGATTTACCTCTAGGCATTGCATTTTTGCCGCAGTGTAGGTGTACTCTTTAAAGAATTTGTAGGAGATAGCAAAGGACTAGATGAAGGATCCATTCCTTTTAGGAACAGGTGGAAAGCATTCAGTTTAGTAAATATTTTATTTACCCTTCTCCTGAAAAGTTCGATGTTGTTGCTTGGGAAAAAGGAAAATGCTCACAGATCAAATCCTTTGGTACAATGATTACTTTTTAGGGATGCAAATTTTAAACTTCAGTCATGCTTTATTGGTCGTTTTTCTCCAATAATTATCTTCCATGTAGTATAAACATCTGGAGGTATAATTAGTTTTTATTTTATTTTGTACTATAAGATAATAACAATGCATACAGTGGAGACTGAATTAGCTTAGGACATCAAAGGAAGTTCCTTTTGTAACTTGAAGAGTGTTCTTTCATATGTGTTGATAACAGTGTGCCTCCAATTAGTTTCTAGACATCCTTTCCAAGTCTCATACCTTTCATATTCCTCTGTTTTCTCCTTTTAGTCCAATTATTTCTTGAGAACTAAAATAATCATATACTCCCTCCCTCCAGAATTACTTGATGCTGAAATGCACGTCTAGATACATCCATTACAGTTAACTCTGGACGATCGTTTCTCTTGATTTTTTAACCAAGTGTTATCTTGTTTTCTCGATAGGCAAGAAAGGTCCAACTGGCAAAAGCATATGAGGATGCTTCTGCACTTCTCTTCCTCTATTGAGTTTATAATGCATATGAAAAAAATGTATACCTGTTTCTGTTCTGGCACCTACATTATTTATTTATGCTCCTCGACTCCTTTTGAATGTCTTATACTCTCTGCAATCACCAAACTGGAAGACATGCGCTTTTTAGGACATCTTCAATGCAAGACTCTTATATAGGCGCTTAAGAGAACTAATTTTTTTGTAAAATACAGTAAAAAGAAACAAAAAGAAAAGATCTATTTCAACGCAGACGATACCTGATGCTAATATAATTGGCCGGCATAGCATCAATCCATCCAACACGGCTAGAGATACCTAGGCACTCCGTGCTATTTCTCGCGTCAATGCACCCCCTATGCCGGGAATCGATGGCTCAACCGGCAATCGAGCAGGATGGATATCCTAGCGCCTCTATATTAGCACCCACAAGGAAAGTAAACATAGACGCATATTGTGTTCAACGTGATGATACAAGCGAGAGTTGGCCTACGCCGCCAACTGATCTGCGGCAGCGTGGAAGGAGTGTTCAAAAGCAGCAGGAACAGTTGTTCTACTGCTGGTCGGAGGGAGAGCTTGGCAAGGGAGATAGAGGGAGCTCTACAACCACGATCTTGGCATACAACCCGATGGCATCATGCCCACGTAAGCTTCTTCCATGTTCCAATTCTTGCACATGTTGGTCTTTTACTGTCAGAGCTTACGAAATCTTAGATGTTGCTGACAAAAGACCGAGATACAATATTTCAATTGCAGACTATATATTATTCAGCAAGTATGTTCGCAAAAAAATTGATCTCAGCAGGTTGGTGTTCATGTACAGGTTGCCATATGAGAATATACTGCGTATTGGTCAAATATCAAAACAAATGGCCCATTCTGACCATAACTATTCCAAAAGAATTGATAGGCTTTTTTAAACATCAAGCTATCTGAATATTCATCTCAGCAGTGTCCAAAATCCAAATGGTTATGTTTAATCAGATTTTCCTCATTTTTACGTTCTTTGAATTAAAGTAGTGCTTGAGGTTAATAATAAATGATTGTTGGTAACTTAACTAGCTCCTGAGAATAATTTGTGATATAGCTTGCTCCTATATGTGTCATTGACAACGTTCTAATGTCACAATTTTATTATGAAATCTTACAAGGTCATTTCTTCTTGTTTGTTTTTGTGAGCAGAGCAACCTCCTTCTGGATGACAAAAGAATTAGGTCCAGATAATTCGTTCTTTGAGCAAAGCAACTTTGTTGGGGATGCCAAAAGAAGTTTCAGTTTTCTTACTAATGCGGCAATTGGTAAGGATAGAACAATGTCAGTTTTCCTGATGTTGGTTTTGTACTAAACATAATCATTTATGAAAGACCTTGAAAGAACTCTATACAGTATGTCAATCAGGAAATTCATGTGGCACCCCGGCTCAGAGAAACCGGAACGCCCCGTATTCCAGCCCAGAGATCGAGGAGAAGTCTTCTGGAATACGGCACTGCTTAGCATAGAACAAATCAGCTCTTTATTGCGATCTATTGGGGTACAAGGGGATTACATCGGCACGGCGACGCTACGCCTGCCACGGTTGCTCTAGGCAAGCAGCAGAACAACACGACGCAGTGGAATGACTACTGGCAGCGGAACAACGACAACGGTGGTGAACTCCACTTCGCAGGGACTCTGGCTGGAATGCTTATCCTAGCTCGCAAACAAGGGATCCACGGCAAACAAGCAATCATATCCGGCATGACCTGCCAACTGGCATGACACGCCAGGTCAGTACATTGAATGTACTTGCAAGCTCACAACAACCAAAGCAATCAAGACAAACAATAGCATGGCAATTACAGGTTAACAAGGATTAACATGATACTATCAGATCAATCCTAGCATGAACAAGATGATACGGCTAGAACAATACGAGCATGGCATAAACATATGAACATGATGATACTAGCATGCAACATGATGAAACTATCATGCACCAACTTACTCTGTTCGGGTTACCTCGTAACCATCACCTGTATCACTTACCATCACGGATATCACACAATCATCTCAGGCTCCAATCAAGCTTGGTATTAACAATACCGTAGTAATCATTTATGACCACAAGGAGCTTGACCTTTACCCTTGACACTCGCATAACATCCACAAATATCCAACAAGTTGGTATTCACGATACCACAATGATCCTCTCACAAATCACATAAATATCAACCAACTTCTTTCATCATCGAACCAGCGTTGTTATTAAGCAAATTATTATTATTACTGTTGATCCATAGTGTGACCGACACGAACTGGGCCCTTATCCGCGGGCGCGGCTATTGATAGATTAAACACACACACTCTGCAGAGGTTAGCACACTGTACCCACACCATAGAACCCATGGTCTCGTGATGTCTACTACGCAACCTTCTTCTTGTAGACGTTGTTGGGCCTCCAAGTGCAGAGGTTTGTAGGACAGTAGCAAATTTCCCTCAAGTGGATGACCTAAGGTTTATCAATCCGTGGGAGGCGTAGGATGAAGATGGTCTCTCTCAAGCAACCCTGCAACCAAATAACAAAGAGTCTCTTGTGTCCCCAACACACCCAATACAATGGTAAATTGTATAGGTGCACTAGTTCGGCGAAGAGATGGTGATACAAGTGCAATATGGATGGTAGATATAGGTTTTTGTAATCTGAAAATATAAAAACAGCAAGGTAACTAATGATAAAAGTGAGCGTAAACGGTATTGCAATGCTAGGAAACAAGGCCTAGGGTTCATACTTTCACTAGTGCAAGTTCTCTCAACAATAATAACATAATTGGATCATATAACTATCCCTCAACATGCAACAAAGAGTCACTCCAAAGTCACTAATAGCGTAGAACAAACGAAGAGATTATGGTAGGGTACGAAACCACTTCAAAGTTATTCTTTCCAATCAATCCGTTGGGCTATTCCTATAAGTGTCACAAACAGCCCTAGAGTTCGTACTAGAATAACACCTTAAGATACAAATCAACCAAAACCTAATGTCACCTAGATACTCCAATGTCACCTCAAGTATCCGTGGGTATGATTATACGATATGCATCACACAATCTCAGATTCATCTATTCAACCAACACATAGAACCTCAAAGAGTGCCCCAAAGTTTCTACCGGAGAATCACGACGACAATGTGTGCCAACCCCTATGCATAGGTTCATGGGCGGAACCCGCAAGTTGATCACCAAAACATACATCAAGTGAATCACGTGATATCCCATTGTCACCACAGATACGCACGGCAAGACATACATCAAGTGTTCTCAAATCCTTAAATACGCAATCCGATAAGATAACTTCAAAGGGAAAACTCAATCCATTACAAGAGAGTAGAGGGGGAGAAGCAACATAAGATCCAACTATAATAGCAAAGCTCGCGATACATCAAGATCGTGCCAAATCAGGAACACGAGAGAGAGAGATCAAACACATAGCTACTGGTACATACCCTCAGCCCTGAGGGTGAACTACTCCCTCCTCGTCATGGAGAACGCCGGGATGATGAAGATGGCCACCGGTGAGGGATCCCCGCCTCCGGCAGGGTGCCGGAACGGGGTCCCGATTGGTTTTTGGTGGCTACAGAGGCTTGCGGCGGCGGAACTCCAGATCTATTCTGTTCCCCGATTGTTTTAGGGTATATTGGTATATATAGGAGGAAGAAGTACGTCAGGGGTGCCACAAGGGGCCCACGAGGGGCCCACGAGGGTGGAGGGTGCGCCCGGGGGGGTGGTCGTGCCCCCTGCCTCGTGCCTCCCTCGTTCCTTTCTTGACGTCGGTTCCTTTCTTTCCAAAAATAACTTCTCCAGAAGGTTTCATTCCGTTTCGACTCCGTTTGATATTCCTTTTCTTCGAAACACTGAAACAAGGGAAAAAACAGGAACTGGCACTGGGCTCTGGGTCAATAGGTTAGTCCCAAAAATAATATATAAGTGTATAATAAAGCCCATAAACATCCAAAACAGATAATATAATAGCATGGAACAATAAAAAATTATAGATACGTTGGAGACGTATCAGCATCCCCAAGCTTAATTCCTGCTCGTCCTCGGGTAGGTAAATGATAAAAACAGAATTTTTGATGTGGAATGCTACCTAACATATTTATCAATGTCATCTTCTTTATTGTGGCATGAATGTTCAGATCCATAAGATTCAAGACAAAAGTTTAATATTGACATAAAAATAATAATACTTCAAGCATACTAACAAAGCAATCATGTCTTCTCAAAATAACATGGCCAACGAAAGTTATCCCTACAAAATCATATAGTCTGGATATGCTCTATCTTCATCACACAAAATATTTAAATCATGCACAACCCCGATGACAAGCCAAGCAATTGTTTCATACTTTTGATGTTCTCAAACTTTTTCAACTTTCACGCAATACATGAGTGTGAGCCATGGACATAGCACTATAGGTGGAATAGAATGGTGGTTGTGGAGAAGACAAAAAGGAGAGGATAGTCTCACATCAACTAGGCGTATCAACGGGCTATGGAGATGCCCATCAATAGATATCAATGTGAGTGAGTAGGGATTGCCATGCAACGGATGCACTAGAGCTATAAGTGTATGAAAGCTCAACAAAAGAAACTAAGTGGGTGTGCATCCAACTCGCTTGCTCACGAAGACCTAGGGCATTTTGAGGAAGCCCATCATTGGAATATGCAAGCCAAGTTATATAATGTAATTCCCACTAGTATATGAAAGTGACTTCATAGGAGACTCTCTATCATTAAGATCATGGTGCTACTTTGAAGCACAAGTGTGGTAAAAGGATAGTAGCATTGTCCCTTCTCTCTTTTTCTCTCATTTTTTATATTTTTTTATTTGGGCCTTTTCTCTTTTTTTATGGCCTCTTTTTCTTCTCTTTTTTTTCGTCCGGAGTCTCATCCCGACTTATGGGGGAATCGTAGTCTCCATCATCCTTTCCTCACTGGGACAATGCTCTAATAATGATGATCATCACACTTTTATTTTCTTACAGCTCAAGAATTACAACTCAATACTTAGAACAAAATATGACTCTATATGAATGCCTCCGGCGGTGTACCGGGATACGCAATGAATCAAGAGTGACATGTATGAAAGAATTATGAACGGTGGCTTTGCCACAAATACGATGTCAACTACATGATCATGCAAAGCAATATGACAATGATGGAGCGTGTCATAATAAACAGAACAGTGGAAAGTTGCATGGCAATATATCTCGGAATGGCTATGGAAATGCCATAATAGGTAGGTATGGTGGCTGTATTGAGGAAGGTATATGGTGGGTGTATGATACCGGCGAAACGTGTGCGGTATTAGAGAGGCTAGCAATGGTGGAAGGGTGAGAGTGCGTATAATCCATGGACTCAACATTAATCATAAAGAACTCATGTACTTGTTGCAAAAATCTATTAGTTATCGAAACAAAGTATTACGTGCATGCTCATAGGGGGATAGATTGGTAGGAAAATACCATCGCTCGTCCCCGACCGCCACTCATAAGGAAGACAATCAATAAATAAACCATGCTCCGACTTCATCACATAACGGTTCACCATACGTGCATGCTACGGGAATCACAAACTTTAACACCAGTATTTCTCAAATTCACAACTACTCCACTAGCAGGACTCTAATATCACCATCTTCATATCTCAAAACAATCATCAAGTATCAAACTTCTCATAGTATTCAGTGCACTTTATATGAAAGTTTTTATTATACCCATCTTGGATGCCCATCATATTAGGACTAAATTCATAACCAAAGCAAATTACCATGCTGTTTAAGACTCTCAAAATAATATAAGTGAAGCATGAGAGTTCATCTATTTCTTCAAAATAAAACCACCGCCGTGCTCTAAAAGATATAAGTGAAGCACTAGAGCAACCGACAAACTACTCCGAAAGATATAAGTGAAGATCAATGAGTAGTTGAATAATTATGCCACTATGTGAAGACTCTCTAACATTTAAGAATTTCAGATCTTGGTACTTTATTCAAACAGCAAGCAACGCTAAAGAAAATAAAATGACGCTCCAAGAAAAACACATATCATGTGGTGAATAAAAATATAGCTCCAAGTAAAGTTACCGATAAACGAAGACGAAGGAGGGGATGCCATCCGGGGCATCCCCAAGCTTAGGCTCTTGGTTGTCCTTGGATATTACCTTGGGGTGCCTTGGGCATCCCCAAGCTTAGGCTCTTGCCACACCTTATTCCATAGTCCATCGAATCTTTACCCAAAACTTGAAAACTTCACAACACAAAACTTAACAGAGAACTCGTAAGCTCCGTTAGCGAAAGAAAACAAAACACCAGTTCAAGGTACTGTAATGAACTCATTATTTATTTGTATTGGTGTTAAACCTACTGTATTCCAACTTCTCTATGGTTTATAAACTCTTTTACTAGCCATAGAGTCATCAAAATAAGCAAACAACACACGGAAAACAGAATCTGTCAAAAACTGAACAGTCTGTAGTAATCTGTAACTAACGCAAACTTCTGGAACTCAAAGAATTCTACCAAAATAGGACGACCTAGATAATTTGATTATTGATCTGCTGCAATTGGAATCAGTATTTTATCACGTTTTGGTGATGTTAAACAATTGTTTTCGTGAATAGAAAGTTTCTGGAATTTTCAGCAAGATCAAATAACTATCATCCAAGAAGATCCTATAGGTCTTACTTGGCACAAACACTAATTAAAACATAAAACCACATCTAACCAGAGGGTATATGGATTATTTATTCCTAAACAGAACCAAAAAGCAAGAGACTAAAATAAAATTGGGTTGCCTCCCAACAAGCGCTAACGTTTAACGCCCCTAGCTAGGCATGATGATTTCAATGATGCTCACATAAAAGATAAGAATTGAAACATAAAGAGAGCATCATGAAGAATATGACTAGCACATTTAAGTCTAACCCACTTCCTATGCATAGGGATTTTGTGAGCAAACAACTTATGGGAACAATAATCAACTAGCATAGGAAGGCAAAACAAGCATAACTTCAAAACTTTAAGCACATAGAGAGGAAACTTGATATTATTACAATATGTAGAAGCATATGATCCTCTCTCATAATAATTTTCAGTAGCATCATGAATGAATTCAACCATATACCAGCACATAAAGCATTCTTTTCATGATCTACTTGCATAGAAATTTTACTACTCTCCACATAAGCAAAATTCTTCTCACTAGGAATAGTAGTGGGAGCAAACTCAACAAAATAACTATCATGTGATTGAAAATTAAGATCAAGATGACAAGTTTCATGGTTATAATTATTCTTTATTGCTTACATGTCATCACAATAATCATCATAAATAGGAGGCATGCATTCATCATAATAAATTTGCTCATCAAAACTTGGGAGACAAAAAATATCATCTTCATAAAACATAGCTTCCCCAAGCTTGTGGCTTTGCATATCATTAGCATCATGGATATTAAAGAATTCATACTAACAACATTGCAATCATGCTCATCATTCAAATATTTTATGCCAAGCATTCTATGTAATTCTTCTTCTAGTATTTGAGCACAATTTTCCTTCCCATCATTTTCACGAAAGACATTAAAAAGATGAAGCATATGAGGCACTCTCAATTCCATTTTTTTGTAGTTTTTTTATAGACTAAACTAGTGATAAAACAAGAAACTAAAAGATTCGATTGCAAGATCTAAAGATATACCTTCAAGCAATCACCTCCCAGGCAACGGCGCCAGAAACTGCTTGATGTCTACTACGCAACCTTCTTCTTGTAGACGTTGTTGGGCCTCCAAGTGTAGAGGTTTGTAGGACAGTAGAAAATTTCCCTCAAGTGGATGACCTAAGGTTTATCAATCCGTGGGAGGCATAGGATGAAGATGGTCTCTCTCAAGCAACCCTGCAACCAAATAACAAAGAGTCTCTTGTGTCCCCAACACACCCAATACAATGGTAAATTGTATAGGTGCACTAGTTCGGCGAAGAGATGGTGATACAAGTGCAATATAGATGGTAGATATAGGTTTTTGTAATCTGAAAATATAAAAACAGCAAGGTAACTAATGATAAAAGTGAGCGTAAACGGTATTGGAATGCTAGGAAACAAGGCCTAGGGTTCATACTTTCACTAGTGCAAGTTCTCTCAACAATAATAACATAATTGGATCATATAACTATCCCTCAACATGCAACAAAGAGTCACTCCAAAGTCACTAATAGCGGAGAACAAACGAAGAGATTATGGTAGGGTACGAAACCACCTCAAAGTTATTCTTTCCACATCCGTTGGGCTATTCCTATAAGTGTCACAAACAGCCCTAGAGTTCGTACTAGAATAACACCTTAAGATACAAATCAACCAAAACTCTAATGTCACATAGATACTCCAATGTCACCTCAAGTATCCGTGGGTATGATTTACGATATGCATCACACAATCTCAGATTCATCTATTCACACTAGTGCAGAACTAGGCTTTAGCGCCGGTTCGTAAGGGCCTTTAGTGCCGGTTCTGCAACCGGCACTAAAGAGTGGAGACTAAAGCCTCCCCCCCTTTAGTACCGGTTCGGCACGAACCGGCGCTAACGTGCCACCACATGGCACGAGCCAGGCCCGGGTGCGTGTAGGACATTAGTACCGGTTGGTAACACCAACCGGTACTAAATGTTTGGGTGTGTTTTGGTTTTAATTTTTATTTTTCCTTTAGTTTTGTGTTTTCAATTTAATTTAGTGATTGTTTTACATTATAATGAGTTGTTAAATCATTAGGTGAAAGTACCGCAGATTAGTTTCGACTGGATGCATGTGGATCCTAGCTAAGTGATCAAGTATATGCCATATCCATATTACTTGATCAAGTAATATGGATATGGCATATACTTGATCACTTAGCTAGGATCCATCCAGTTGAAACTAATATGCGGTTTCTTTCATAAATGATATAATAACTCATCATCATCATCATCATATTAATATAAAAACTCTTGCATCATATCATCACCAACAACAGTATATACTAGCGAGCAAAGATATCCACGAGTTCAACATGGTCATGATATTATAAGCGTTCATAACACCACAAAAGCAAATCACTCTTTGAGATTAAGTTCAGGACGAAGAACACGGACACCCATGAGGGGACAACAAGTACTAAGAGCATGATAACTAGCTAAATCACTCCTGCTGCTCTCTCTCAGGTAAAATAGCATAGAACATGTAAAGCTCTCCTGATTCATCATATTGGAGCATGCAGATGAACCTGTCTCCTAATCGTGGGCTGCGTTTCTGATTGCTTCCCCCTAGTACTTCTCTGCGATCGTTAACAATTTTGCTCCAATCTTTCACTATTAAGCATTCATAGCTTTCAGAAATCCTGAATGCACTCATGTGCACTGTAGGATATGTTGGCCGTAAGCTAACAATTGACATGCGACCTTTAGTCTCGATCCACTGAGGCACAACTGTCATCGGGAGTCCCTGTTGAAGAACATCGTATAGTAATTAATATACTTAGCAATGAAAGTTTAGCTTGCAAAATAATGTATGCAAAAGATGCACTGAGGACTAATAGTAAAAATCTTACCATCTTTCCTAAATACATGTGACCGTAGTTTAATACGATCACTATTGGTCGCACATTTTGAGTACTAAGATTTTATTCAGGAAAATGATTTCTCTTAACAGCATCAAGATCCTCAAGCCATGAAACATAATGACTTATCTCCTCGTAGTTTAGTTCAGCTCCGGGATAGTAGTAGGTCCTGTCTACCAAGCGCCGGGCATGTTTGCTTGAATGGAAATAAGCTGTCAATAGAAATTAGTTGTCAACTATTTTTGAATAAACAATATCAAAGACATAAATATGGTTGAGAAACTCACATAATGGTAGAACTGGAGGCGTCTGCACATCGACCCAGATGTCTCTATTACCTTCAATATCATCTTCCGGGCGAATATCAAAGGTGATAACCATATCAGGCTCAAATGCATAAGCCTTGCATAGTGCTTGCCAAGTTTTGCATTCAAAATAGGTGTACGTGTCTGCATTGTATAATTTGACGTTGAAAGTATAACCATGCTCAGTCTTCAGGTAAACTCTCTTTACCTCCATAGTTTCCATAGCACTGAAACCTATCTTATCCAAGACAAAAATTCTTGCATGGCAGGGGATGCGCTAGTAGAATAGTAAAAATTTAAAATTATAAGTTGAAGCAAATGAAGCATATATAAGTCATGCGTAATTACGAAAAAAGACTTGTCGTTGTGACTTACTATATCCACTTCGAAGGTCTCATCCAGCTTGATGCTGACGCGCCTATCATCAACAAGGAAATTTCTGTCGCACAGGCCGCGCTGGTCTTCACAGAATTCGCACTTAATGAAATCTTTTTCGTTGTTAGACGACATTTCCTATGTTCATATAGGTGAAACATTAAACACTTACTAGTTCTATTAATTCAACTAATTCAACTAAGCATTTAATAAAAATAAACTTGTACTATTAATTTTCTTACTAAAATAAAGTAGCTAGTTCTATATAGTAATATTTTAATTAGATCATCAAATCTCATATATCTAAATTTTCTTACTAAAAATAAACTAGTTCTATTAATTCAACTAAGAATTTACTAAAAATAAACTAGTTCTATTAATTTTCTTACTAAAATATATATATAAAGTAGCTATATATAGTAATATTTTAATTAGATCATCAAATCTCATATACCTAAATTTTCTTACTAAAAATAAAATAGTTCTATTAATTCAAAAAATTCAACTAAGAATTTACTAAAAATGAACTAGTTATATTAATTTTCTTACTAAAATATATAAAGTAGCTATATATAGTAATATTTTAATTAGATCATCAAATCTCATATACCTAAATTTTCTTACTAAAAATAAACTAGTTCTATTAATTCAACTAGTTCAACTAAGCATTTACTAAAAATAAACTAGTTATATTAATTCAACAGAAAATTTGACATGCATTAATCTATACAACAGAAAACAGAAAATAAGTAAAAAATGTGTGTGTGTCTGTGCCTCTGTGTGTATGTGTGTGTATGTGTGTGTGTGTGTGTACGAGTGGGGCGGTGGCGTACGGGCGGAGGGGACGGCACGACGGGCGGCGGGCCGGGGGCGACGACGTGAGACGGCGACACGTACGGGGCGGCGGGCCGGGGGCGACAGGGACGGCGAAGACGGGCGGCGGGCCCGGGGCGACGGCGTGGCGGGTCGCGCGACGACGGGAGTCGGCTGGGGCGGTGACGACGGCGACGGCGAAAGGGACGGGCTGGGGCGCGACAGGGGCGGCGACGGGGGCGAAGAACAAACTGAAACGAACTGAAAATATTCGTAAGTCGTGCTTATATAGCGGTGGCCATTAGTACCGGTTTGATCCACCAACCGGTACTAAAGGCCTATTTTGGCCAGGCCAAGAGGCGGGAAGAGCAGGCCTTTAGTACCGGTTGGTGGCTCCAACCGGTACTAAAGACCCACCTTTAGTACCGGGTTGGGCTACCAACCGGTACTAAAGGGGGTGCGCTGCCACCCGTGGTGTAGAAAGTTTAGTCCTACCTCGCCGAGCGAACGGCAGCCGCACTGGTTTATAAACCGAGACGTGGCTGCTACTTTGAACTCCCTTGTAAAGCAGGCTTCTGGGCCTAACTATGGCACGCTGCCCTGTGAGCCTGCTGGCCCTTGTGGGCCTGGATTTCCACGCCCGTGGTCTAGCAGGCCCACTGGGCAGCGCCCCAATAATTTTTTATATATTTTTTCTTTTCTTCTTTATTTATTTTCTTCTATTTATTTCTGAGTAGTTTTTTATATAGTTTTTTCTTTTCTGTTTTTTTATTTTCTTCTATTTATTTCTGATTAGTTTTTTATATAGTTTTTTGTCTTTTCCCCAAATCGGTAAATGACTGAAAAATAGCAAATGCTGTCAGAAAGTGTTGAAATTTTTTATATATTTTTTTCTTTTCTTCTTTATTTATTTCTTCTATTTATTTCTGAGTAGTTTTTTACATAGGTTTTTTCTTTTCTGCTTTTTTTATTTTCTTCTATTTATTTCTGATTAGTTTTTTATATAGTTTTTATCTTTTCCCCAAATCGGTAAATGACTGAAAAATAACAAATGCTGTCAGAAAGTGTTGAAAATTGATGACGTCGCTTTGAATGGTGCGTACGGAACGCAAAAAAGTCTGGAGTTGTAATAAGTTAAACAAATGAAGTGCCAGTGTAACAGATGAGTTCTCGTCCGAAACCCTGATACTCCGGAAGAGATTGTCCAGTTTGTACACGAAGTGCATCTAGTTTTGGCGTAACCCTCTCTACTATTTTGCACATGCTATGTGGGTGAAATGATGATACCATGGCAAGTTTCGACATTTCCTGAGTTCATTTTGTAGTTATTTTCAATTTCACGGTCATTTAGCTCTCTAAACAAATCGGTAAATGACTAAAAAATAGCAAATAATTTCAGAAAGTTTTGAAAATTGATGACATCGCTTTGAATGGTGTGTACGGAACGCAAAAAAGTCTGGAGTTGTAATAAATTTAAAAAAATGAAGTGCCCATGTAACAGACGAGTTCTCGCCAGAAACCCTGATACTTCGAAAGAGATTGTCCAATTTGTACACGAAGTGCGTCCAGTTTTTTCCGTAACCCTCTCTACTCTTCTGCAGATGCTATGTGGGTGAAATGATGATACCATGCCAAGTTTCGACATTTTCAGAGTTCATTTTGTAGTGATTTTCAATTTCACGGTCATTTAGCTCTCTAAACAAATCGGTAAATGACTGAAAAATAGCAAATGATGTCAGAAAGTGTTGAAAATTGATGACGTCGCTTTGAATGGTGCGTACGGAACGCAAAAAAAGTCTAGAGTTGTAATAAGTTTAAAAAAACGAAGTGCCAGTGTAACAGATGAGTTCTCGTCCGAAACCCTGATACTCCGAAAGAGTTGTCCAGTTTGTACACGAAGTGTGTCCAGTTTTTGCCGTAACCCTCTCTACTCTTTTGCACATGCTATGTGGGTGAAATGATGATACCGTGCCAAGTTTTGACATTTTCAGAGTTCATTTTGTAGTGATTTTCAATTTCACGGTCATTTACCTCTCTAAACAAATCGGTAAATGACTAAAAAATAGCAAATGCTGTCAGAAAGTTTTGAAAATGGATGACGTCGCTTTGAATGGTGTGTACGGAACGCAAAAAAGTCTGGAGTTGTAATAAGTTTAAAAAAATGAAGTGCCCATGTAACAGCTGAGTTCTCGTCAGAAATCCTGATACTTCGAAATAGATTGTCCAGTTTGTACACGAAGTGCGTCCAGTTTTTTCCACAACCCTCTCTACTATTTTGCACATGCTATGTGAGTGAAATGATGATACCATGCCAAGTTTCTACATTTTCAGAGTTCATTTTTTAGTGATTTTCAATTTCACGGTCATTTAGCTCTCTAAACAAATCGGTAAATGACTGAAAAATAGCAAATGATGTCAGAAAGTGTTGAAAATTGATGGCGTCGCTTTGAATGGTGCGTACGGAACACAAAAAAGTCTAGAGTTGTAATAAGTTAAAAAAACGAAGTGCCAGTGTAACAGATGAGTTCTCGTCCGAAACCCTGATACTCCGAAAGAGATTGTCCAGTTTGTACACGAAGTGCGTCCAGTTTTTGCCGTAAACCTCTCTACTCTTTTGCACATGCTATGTGGGTGAAATGATGATACCGTGCCAAGTTTTGACATTTTCAGAGTTCATTTTGTAGTGATTTTCAATTTCACGGTCATTTACCTCTCTAAACAAATCGGTAAATGACTAAAAAATAGCAAATGCTGTCAGAAAGTTTTGAAAATGGATGACGTCGCTTTGAATGGTGTGTACGGAACGCAAAAAAGTCTGGAGTTGTAATAAGTTTAAAAAAATGAAGTGCCCATGTAACAGCTGAGTTCTCGTCAGAAATCCTGATACTTCGAAATAGATTGTCCAGTTTGTACATGAAGTGCGTCCAGTTTTTTCCACAACCCTCTCTACTATTTTGCACATGCTATGTGAGTGAAATGATGATACCATGCCAAGTTTCTACATTTTCAGAGTTCATTTTTTAGTGATTTTCAATTTCACGGTCATTTAGCTCTCTAAACAAATCGGTAAATGACTGAAAAATAGCAAATGATGTCAGAAAGTGTTGAAAATTGATGGCGTCGCTTTGAATGGTGCGTACGGAACACAAAAAAGTCTAGAGTTGTAATAAGTTAAAAAAAACGAAGTGCCAGTGTAACAGATGAGTTCTCGTCCGAAACCCTGATACTCCGAAAGAGATTGTCCAGTTTGTACACGAAGTGCGTCCAGTTTTTGCCGTAACCCTCTCTACTCTTTTGCACATGCTATGTGGGTGAAAACATGATACCATGCCAAGTTTTGACATTTTCAAAGTTCATTTTGTAGTGATTTTCAATTTCACGGTCATTTAGCTCTCTAAACAAATCGGTAAATGACTAAAAAATAGCAAATGATGTCGGAAAGTTTTGAAAATGGATGACGTCGCTATGAATGGTGTGTACGGAATGCAAAAAAGTCTGGATTTGTAATAAGTTAAAAAAATAAAGTGCCCATGTAACAAATGAGTTCTCGTCAGAAACCCTAATACTTCGAAAGAGATTGTCCAGTTCGTACACGAAGTGCGTCCAGTTTTTTTGTAACCCTCTCTACTTTTTTGCACATGCTATGTGAGTGAAATGATGATACCTTGCCAAGTTTCAACATTTTCAGAGTTCATTTTGTAGTGATTTTCAATTTCACGGTCATTTAGCTCTCTAAACAAATCGGTAAATGACTGAAAAATAGCAAATGATGTCAGAAAGTGTTGAAAATTGATGACGTCGCTTTGAATGGTGCATACGGAACGCAAAAAAAGTCTGGAGTTGTAATAAGTTTAAAAAAACGAAGTGCCAGTGTAACAGATGAGTTCTCGTCCGAAACCCTCATACTCCGAAAGAGATTGTCCAGTTTGTACACGAAGTGCGTCCAGTTTTTGCTGTAACCCTCTCTACTCTTTTGCACATGCTATGTGGGTGAAATGATGATACCATGCCAAGTTTCGACATTTTCAGAGTTCATTTTGTTGTGATTTTCAATTTCACGGTCATTTAGCTCTCAAAACAAATTGGTAAATGACTAAAAAATAGCAAATGATTTCAGAAAGTTTTGAAAATTGATGACGTCGCTTTGAATGGTGTGTACGGAACGCAAAAAAGTCTAGAGTTGTAATAAGTTAAAAAATGAAGTGCCCATGTAACAGATGAGTTCTCGTCATAAAACCTGATACTTCGAAAGAGATTGTCCAGTTTGTACACGAAGTGCGTCCAGTTTTTGCCATAACCCTCTATACTCTTTTGCACATGCTATGTGGGTGAAATGATGATACCAGGCCAAGTTTCGACATTTTCAGAGTTCATTTGAAGTGATTTTCAATTTCACGGTCATTTAACTCTCTAAACAAATCGGTAAATGACTGAAAAATAGCAAATGATGTTAGAAAGTGTTGAAAATTGATGACGTCGCTTTGAATGGTGTGTACGGAATGCAAAAAAGTCTAGAGTTGTAATAAGTTTAAAAAAATAAAGTGCCCATGTAACAAATGAGTTCTCGTCAGAAACCCTGATACTTCGAAAGAGTTGTCCAGTTTGTACACAAAGTGCGTCCAGTTTTTTTTGTAACCCTCTCTACTCTTTTGCACATGCTATGTGGGTGAAATGATGATACCATGCCAAGTTTCGACATTTTCAGAGTTCATTTTGTAGTGATTTTCAATTTCACGGTCATTTAGCTCTCTAAACAAATCGGTAAATGACTAAAAAATAGCAAATGATGTCAGAAAGTGTTGAAAATTGATGACATCGCTTTGAATGGTGCGTACGGAACGCAAAAAAGTCTGGAGTTGTAATAAGTTTAAAAAAATGAAGTGCCCATGTAACAGATGAGTTCTCGCCAGAAACCCTGATAATTGGAAAGAGATTGTGCAGTTTGTACACGAAGTGCGTCCAGTTTTTTCCGTAACCCTCTCTACTCTTTTGCACATGCTATGTGAGTGAAATGATGATGCCATGCCAAGTTTCAACATTTTCAGAGTTCATTTTGTAGTGATTTTCAATTTCACGGTCATTTTTAGCTCTCTACACAAATCGGTAAATGACTGAAAAATAGCAAATGATGTCAGAAAGTGTTGAAAATTAATGACGTCGCTTTGAATGGTGCGTGCGGAACACAAAAAATGTCTTGAGTTGTAATAAGTTCAAAAAAACGAAGTGCCAGTGTAATAGATGAGTTCTCCTCCGAAACCCTGATGCTCCGAAAGAGTTGTCCAGTTTGTACACGAAGTGCGTCCAGTTTTTGCCGTAACCCTCTCTACTCTTTTGCACATGCTATGTGGGTGAAATGATGATACCATGCCAAGTTTCGACATTTTCAGAGTTCATTTTGTAGTGATTTTCAATTTCACGGTCATTTAGCTCTCTAAACAAATCGGTAAATGACTAAAAAATAGCAAATGATGTCAGAAAGTTTTGAAAATGGATGACGTCGCTTTGAATGGTGTGTACGGAACGCAAAAAAGTCTGGAGTTGTAATAAGTTAAAAAAAATGAAGTGCCCATGTAACAGCCGAGTTCTCGTCAGAAATCCTGATACTTCGAAATAGATTGTACAGTTTGTATACGAAGTGCGTCCAGTTTTTTCCGCAACCCTCTCTACTATTTTGCACATGCTATGTGAGTGAAATGATGATACCATGCCAAGTTTTGACATTTTCAGAGTTCATTTTGTAGTGATTTTCAATTTCACGATCATTTAGCTCTCTAAACAAATCGGTAAATGACTGAAAAATAGCAAATGATGTTAGAAAGTGTTGAAAATTGATGACGTCGCTTTGAATGGTGCGTACGAAACACAAAAAAAGTCTGGAGTTGTAATAAGTTTAAGAAAATGAAGTGCCAGTGTAACAGATGAGTTCTCGTCCAAAACCCTGATACTCCAAAAGAGATTGTCCAGTTTGTACACGAAGTGCATCCAGTTTTTACCGTAACCCTCTCTACTCTTTTGCACATGCTATGTGGGTGAAATGATGATACCATGCCAAGTTTCGACATTTTCAGAGTTCATTTTGTAGTGATTTTCAATTTCACGGTCATTTAGCTCTCTAAACAAATCGGTAAATGACTCAAAAATAGCAAATGATTTTAGAAAGTTTTGAAAATTGATGACCGTCGCTTTGAATGGTGTGTACGGAACGAAAAAAGTCTAGAGTTGTAATAAGTTAAAAAATGAAGTGCCCATGTAACAGATGAGTTCTCGTCATAAACCCTGATACTTCGAAAGAAATTGTCCAGTTTGTACACGAAGTGCGTCCAGTTTTTGCCGTAACCCTCTATAATCTTTTGCACATGCTATGTGCGTGAAATGATGATACCAGGCAAAGTTTCGACATTTTCAGAGTTCATTTTGTAGTGATTTTCAATTTCACGGTCATTTAGCTCTCAAAAGAAATCGGTAAATGACTGAAAAATAGCAAATGATGTTAGAAAGTGTTGAAAATTGATGACATTGCTTTGAATGGTGCGTATGGAATGCCAAAAAAGTTTGGAGTTGTAATAAGTTTAAAAATATGAAGTGCCGATGTAATAGATGAGTTCTCGTCAGAAACCCTGATACTTCGAAAGAGATTGTCCAGTTTGTACACGAAGTGCCTGCAGTTTTTGCCGTAACCCTCTCTACTCTTTTGCACATGCTATGTGGGTGAAATGATGAAACCATGCCAAGTGTCGACATTTTCAAAGTTCATTTTGTAGTGATTTTCAATTTCACGGTCATTTAGCTCTCTAAACAAATCGGTAAATGACTAAAAAATAGTAAATGATGTCAGAAAGTGTTGAAAATTGATGACGTCGCTTTGAATGGTGCGTACGGAACGCAAAAAAGTCTTGAGTTGTAATAAGTTTAAAAAAACGAAGTGCCAGTGTAACAGATGAGTTCTCGTCCGGGACCCTGATACTCCGAAAGAGATTGTCCAGTTTGTACACGAGGTTCGTCCAGTTTTTGCCGTAACCCTCTCTACTCTTTTGCACATGCTATGTGGGTGAAATGATGATACCATGCAAAGTTTCGACATTTTCAGAGTTCATTTTGTAGTGATTTTCAATTTCACGGTCATTTAGCTCTCTAAACAAATCGGTAAATGACTAAAAAATAGCAAATGATGTCAGAAAGTTTTGAAAATTGATAACACCGCTTTGAATGGTGTGTACGGAACGCAAAAAAGTCTGGAGTTGTAATAAGTTTAAAAACATGAAGTGCCCATGTAACAGATGAGTTCTCGCCAGAAACCCTGATACTTCGAAAGAGATTGTCCAGTTTGTACACGAAGTGCGTCCAGTTTTTTCCGTAACCCTCTCTACTCTTCGGTAGATGCTATCTGGGTGAAATGATGATACCATGCCAAGTTTCGACATTTTCAAAGTTCATTTTGTAGTTATTTTCAATTTCACGGTCATTTAGCTCTCTAAACAAATCGGTAAATGACTGAAAAATAGCAAATGATGTCAGAAAGTGTTGAAAATTGATGACGTCGCTTTGAATGGTGCGTACGGAACGCAAAAAAAGTCTTGAGTTGTAATAAGTTTAAAAAAACGAAGTGCCAGTGTAACAGATGAGTTCTCGTCCGAAACCCTGATACTCCGAAAGAGATTGTCCAGTTTGTACACGAAGTGCGTCCAGTTTTTGCCGTAACCCTCCCTACTCTTTTGCACTTGCTATGTGGGTGAAATGATGATACCATGCCAAGTTATGACATTTTCAGAGTTCATTTTGTAGTGATTTTCAATTTCACGGTTATTTAGCTCTCTAAACAAATCGGTAAATGACTGAAAAATAGCAAATGATGTTAGAAAGTTTTGAAAATGGATGACGTCGCTTTGAATGGTGTGTACGGAACGCAAAAAAGTCTGGAGTTGTAATAAGTTTAAGAAAATGAAGTGCCCATGTAATAGATGAGTTCTCGTCAAAAACCCTGATACTTCGAAAGAGATTGTCCAGTTTGTACACGAAGTGCGTCCAGTTTTTTCCGCAACCCTCTCTACTCTTTTGCACATGCTATGTGGGTGAAATGATGAAACCATGCCAAGTGTCGACATGTGCAAAGTTCATTTTGCAGTGATTTTCAATTTCACGGTCATTTACCTCCTTAAACAAATCGGTAAATACTAAAAAATAGCAAATGATGTCAGGAAGTGTTGAAAATTGATGACGTGGCTTTGAATGGTGCGTACGGAACGCAAAAAAGTCTTGAGTTGTAATAAGTTTAAAAAAACGAAGTGCCAGTGTAACAGATGAGTTCTCGTCCGAAACCCTGATACTCCGAAAGAGATTGTCCAGTTTGTACACGAGGTGCGTCCAGTTTTTGCCGTAACCCTCTCTACTCTTTTGCACATGCTATGTGGGTGAAATGATGATACAATGCCATGTTTCGACATTTTCAGAGTTCATTTTGTAGTGATTTTCAATTTCACGGTCATTTAGCTCTCTAAACAAATCGGTAAATGACTAAAAAATAGCAAATGATGTCAGAAAGTTTTGAAAATTGATGACACCGCCTTGAATCGTGTGTATGGAACGCAAAAAAGTCTGGAGTTGTAATAAGTTTAAAAACATGAAGTGCCCATGTAACAGATGAGTTCTCGCCAGAAACCCTGATACTTCGAAAGAGATTGTCCAGTTTGTACACGAAGTGCGTCCAGTTTTTTTCGTAACCCTCTCTACTCTTCTGCAGATGCTATGTGGGTGAAATGATGATACCATGCCAAGTTCCGACATTTTCAAGGTTCATTTTGTAGTGATTTTCAATTTCACGGTCATTTAGCTATCTAAACAAATCGGTAAATGACTGAAAAATAGCAAATGATGTCAGAAAGTGTTGAAAATTGATGACGTCGCTTTGAATGGTGCGTACGGAACGCAAAAAAAGTCTTGAGTTGTAATAAGTTTAAAAAAACGAAGTGCCAGTGTAACAGATGAGTTCTCGTCCGAAACCCTGATACTCCGAAAGAGATTGTCCAGTTTGTACACGAAGTGCGTCCAGTTTTTGCCGTAACCCTCCCTACTCTTTTGCACATGCTATGTGGGTGAAATGATGATACCATGCCAAGTTTCGACATTTTCAGAGTTCGTTTTGTAGTGATTTTCAATTTCACGGTCATTTAGCTCTCTAAAAAAATCGGTAAATGACTAAAAAAATAGCAAATGATGTCAGAAAGATTTGAAAATGGATGACGTCGCTTTGAATGGTGTGTACGGAACGCAAAAAAGTCTGGAGTTGTAATAAGTTTAAGAAAATGAAGTGCCCATGTAACATCTGAGTTCTCGTCAGAAATCCTGATGCTTCGAAATAGATTGTCCAGTTTGTACACGAAGTGCGTCCAGTTTTTTCCGCAACCCTCTCTACTCTTTTGCACATGCTATGTGGGTGAAATGATGATACCATGCCAAGTTTCGACATTTTCAGAGTTCATTTTGTAGTGATTTTAAATTTCACGGTCATTTAGCTCTCTGAACAAATCGGTAAATGACTGAAAAATTGCAAATGTTTTCAGAAAGTGTTGAAAATTGATGACGTCGCTTTGAATGGTGTGTACGGAATGCAAAAAAGTCTGGAGTTGTAATAAGTTTAAAAAAATGAAGTGCCCATGTAACAGATGAGTTCTCGTCAGAAACCCTGATACTTCGAAAGAGATTGTCCAGTTTGTACACGAAGTGCGTCCAGTCTTTTCCGTAACCCTCTCTACTCTTTTGCACATGCTATGTGAGTGAAATGGTGATACCATGCCAAGTTTCGACATTTTCAGAGTTCATTTTGTAGTGATTTTCAATTTCACGGTCATTTAGCTCTCTAAACAAATCGGTAAATGACTGAAAAATAGCAAATGACGTCAGAAAGTGTTGAAAATTGATGACGTCTCTTTGAATGGTGCATACGGAATGCAAAAAAATTCTGGAGTTGTAATAAGTTTAAAAAAATGAAGTGCCAGTGTAACAGATGAGCTCTCGTCCGAAACCCTGATACTACGAAAGAGATTGTCCAGTTTGTACACGAAGTGCGTCCAGTTTTTGCCGTAACCCTCTCTACTCTTTTGCACATGCTATGTGGGTGAAATGATGATACCATGCCAAGTTTCAACACTTTCAGAGTTCATTTTGTAGTGATTTTCAATTTCACGGTCATTTAGCTGTCAAAACAAATCGGTAAACGACTAAAAAAATAGCAAATGATGTCAGAATGTTTTGAAAATTGATCACGTCGCTTTGAATGGTGTGTACGGAACGCAAAAAAGTCTGGAGTTGTAATAAGTTAAAAAAATGAAGTGGCCATGTAACAGATGAGTTCTCGTCAGAAACCCTAATACTTCGAAAGAGATTGTCCAGTTTGTACACGAGGTGCGTCCAGTTTTTGCTGTAACCCGCTCTACTCTTTTGCACATGCTATGTGGGTGATATGATGATACCATGCCAAGTTTCAACATTTTGAGAGTTCATTTTGTAGTGATTTTTAATTTCACGGTCATTTAGCTCTCTAAACAAATCGGTAAATGACTGAAAGATAGCAAATGATTTCAGAAAGTGTTGAAAATTGATGACGTCGCTTTGAATGGTGCGTACGGAACACAAAATAGTCTGGAGTTGTAATAAGTTAAAAAATGAAGTGCCCATGTAACAGATGAGTTCTCGTCATAAAGCCTGATACTTCGAAAGAGATTGTCCAGTTTGTACACGAAGTGCGTCCAGTTTTTGCCGTAACCCTCTATACTCTTTTGCACATGCTATGTGGGTGAAATGATGATACCAGGCGAAGTTTCGACATTTTCAGAGTTCATTTTGTAGTGATTTTCAATTTCACGGTCATTTAGCTCTCTAAACAAATCGGTAAATGACTGAAAAATAGCAAATGATGTCAGAAAGTGTTGAAAATTGATGACGTCGCTTTGAATGGTTCGTACGGAACGCCAAAAAAGTCTGGAGTTGTAATAAGTTTAAAAAAATGAAGTGCCCATGTAATAGATGAGTTCTCGTCAGAAACCCTGATACTTCGAGAGAGATAGTCCAGTTTGTACACGAAGTGCGTCCAGTTTTTGCCGTAACCCTCTCTACTCTTTTGCACATGCTATGTGGGTGAAATGATGATACCATGCCAAGTTTCGACATTTTCAAAGTTCATTTTGTAGTGATTTTCAATTTCATGGTCATTTAGCTCTCTAAACAAATCGGTAAATGACTAAAAAATAGCAAATGATGTCAGAAAGTTTTGAAAATGGATGACGTCGCTTTGAATGGTGTGTACGAAACGCAAAAAAGTCTGGAGTTGTAGTAAGTTTTAAAAAATGAAATGCCCATGTAACAGATGAGTTGTCATCAGAAACCGTGATACTTCGAAAGAGATTGTCCAGTTTGTACACGAAGTGCATCCAGTTTTTGCCGTAACACAAGAAGTCCGGAGTTGTAATAAGTTATGAAAGATAAAAAAGGGGCACAATGCTCTTTAATTAGCTTCAAGCCTTTCGGAATAGTGCACACTGCACTGCACATAGCTCCGTGCAGTCTACACTATTCCTCAAGGCTTAAAGCTAAGCAACGTGCAGATGAGCATTGCGCCTCTCCTTTATCGTCTCTGTACTCAGGGCTTATAAACCACTCCTAGTGCCTCTCTCTTCGCGAGGTGGGACTAAAAAACATCTTACTAAGAAACTATAATACCATTTCATGGCACGAACCGGTACTAAAGGTGCCCGTGGGGCCCCAGCCTGACCACAGCCTGACGCAGCCTCATTAGTACTGGTTCGTGACACGAACCGGTACTAAAGGTTGCCCACGAACCGGTACTAATGATCTCCGCCCGCCGAGACGTTGGAACCGGCACTAATGTGCTTCACATTTGACCCTTTTTCTACTAGTGTCAACCAACATATAGAACCTCAAAGAGTGCCCCAAAGATTCTACCGGAGAATCACGACGAAAACGTGTGCCAACCCCTATGCATAGGTTCATGGGCGGAACCCGCAAGTTGATCACCAAAACATACATCAAGTAAATCACGTGATATCCCATTGTCACCACAGATACACACGGCAAGACATACATCAAGTGTTCTCAAATCTTTAAAGACTCAATCCGATAAGATAACTTCAAAGGGAAAACTCAATCCATTACAAGAGAGTAGAGGGGGAGAAGCAACATAAGATCCAACTATAATAGCAAAGCTCGCGATACATCAAAATCGTGCCAAATCAAGAACACGAGAGAGAGAGAGAGATCAAACACATAGCTACTGGTACATACCCTCAGCCCCGAGGGTGAACTACTCCATTCTCGTCATCGAGAGTGCCGGGATGATGGAGATGGCCACCGGTGAGGGATCCCCGCCTCCGGCAGGGTGCCGGAACGGGGTCCCGATTGGTTTTTGGTGGCTACAGTGGCTGGCGGCGGCGGAACTCCAGATCTATTCTGTTCCCCGATCGTTTTAGGGTATATTGGTATATATAGGAGGAAGAAGTACGTCAGGGGAACCACGAGGGACCCACGAGGGTGGAGGGCGCGCCCCCCTGCCTCGTGCCTCCCTCGTTCCTTTCATGACGTGGACTCCAAGTCTCCCGGGTTGCTTTCTTTCCAAAAATAACTTCTCCAGAAGGTTTCATTCCGTTTCGACTCCGTTTGATATTACTTTTCTTCGAAACACTGAAACAAGGGAAAAAACAAGAACTGGCACTGGGCTCTGGGTCAATAGGTTAGTCCCAAAAATAATATAAAAGTGTATAATAAAGCCCATAAACATCCAAAACAGATAATATAATAGCATGGAACAATCAAAAATTATAGATACGTTGGAGAGGTATCATCTCGCACTCCCATACGTGCGGACACGGTGTTCTAACAAAACCGATCTACTGCCATGACGCTCTCCCGGCCACTCCGACCAACTCCCCTTTGGGCTATGTCCTGGGTGGCCCCGTGCCTACCAAAGGCACCAGCGGCCACCGTCGTGGCAAAACGGTCCCAAACGTGGACATGAGCTCAAAACCAAACATGGGCACACAAGGCTTATGCCGTCCTACCCGGCCAAGGTAGCGCCCGTGCATAACCTTCCCTCGCGGGAGGCACTGGCGAGAGGCATGGCAATAGACCCAGTTAGGGCCTTCCCATAAGGCAACTGTGGTTGCACTGGTTAGCTCGATATGGTGGCACCATGACTCAGCCAACAGTTGTTCAAGTTCAATTTAGTCCGGTTAAACTTGAATGCAATATGCTGAGCCATGATAAAATTACATGATGCAACTACAATGCATGAACATGATATCAAAATAAGCATGGAGGTGCAACATAATCAACGAGCATATCAAGAACATGTAACCATTTGTCCAGATGAGCAAGGCATACTGACGAGCATGAATATCACAACTAGCATACTACTCATAGCATGACATGACCACTAGCATCAACAATAAATACCATGCAATAACATAACGATAAAACTACCATGCAAGTATTTAATCAACTAGATGCAAAGAAACATGCATAACGACGATACTCGGAACAGACGATAGTCATGCACCGAAGACCATCACCAACATGTATTACTACCAAACATGGTCCATAAGAAAGTAATACTAGCATGAAGAACATGATAACAGAGTGCAAGAAAACATAGCATGACGGCAAACACCGATCCATAAGCATAACCGAAATACCGACAACAGTAGCAAACAAACAGGCAGTTATTAAAGATTCAAGTGGAAAACCAATGCCTCTGCATGGCTATCATGCAAATGGTGGTTGTGGCTTGCTTGGGGATGGAGAAGGCTCCGGGGAGAAGTGCGGAAAGATCGCGGAAGGAATCGCCGGAAAGGATACTCTCTCGGAGGGGGCTGATTAGGGGCAACGGCAAAATGGTCGTTTTCAGAATGTTGAAACATGGTGAAAATGGTACCAAAAGTTCGGGCTCGAAGAGACGAAGACGTGGGCGTTGGTTTCACCTCGTTTGGAGTTACGGTTGAAAAGATGTGAAGGGTTGAAGTTCAGGGACCATTCTGCAAGAATATCACCACAAATAGGTCCCTCAGTGGATAAGGCAGAGGCGCAAAATTAGAAATACGCTTTCTGAGTAAGAAAACACATTCTGGGCTGAAATAGAGGGAAATACGCTTTCAATAAAAGAAAACATACTTTGAGATGAAGCAGAGAGAGAATACGCTTTCCTGTGGGGGAGACGTCTTCTATAGAATACGCCTCCACTTAACCCAGTCAGCAGAGGTGGGACCGGTCCTAGAGTCGCTGACGTGCGGGTCCCGCGGCCAGCTGGCAGCCAGGGTCATGGGCGCCGTCTTCCTCATCTCCTTCCCGACGCTGCCCGACGGAGGCAGAGGGAGGAGCGTGGCGCCGGCGCCCGTCCGGCCGGCTCCGGCCACCATTCGGAGCGCTCGGACCACCCACGCGTAGAGTAGACCGAGGCGAACCCGTCCCCGTAGGGCACGGATGCCGAGGAGGCTGGGGAGGAGCAGGACACCAGACGCGGTGGAGGAGGGCTTCGGGTGGAGTTGGGTTATGGGGCTGCGGGGCACTCCGGCAAGGGGCAAGTAGGTGGGGAGGATCAGGGGGCCGAGGGGACTCCCCTGGTGAAGGAATGAGGGAGGGAGGGGGCCGGCTTCGAGCTAATTTAGGAGGTGTTGGAAATATGCCCTAGAGGCAATAATAAATTGGTTATTATTATATTTCCTTATTCATGATAATCGTTTATTATCCATGCTAGAATTGTATTGATAGGAAACTCAGATACATGTGTGGATACATAGACAACACCATGTCCCTAGTAAGCCTCTAGTTGACTAGCTCGTTGATCAATAGATGGTTACGGTTTCCTGACCATGGACATTGGATGTCGTTGATAACGGGATCACATCATTAGGAGAATGATGTGATGGACAAGACCCAATCCTAAGCATAGCATAAAAGATCGTGTAGTTTCGTTTGCTAAAGCTTTTCCAATGTCAAGTATCTTTTCCTTAGACCATGAGATCGTGCAACTCCCGGATACTGTAGGAGTGCCTTGGGTGTGCCAAACATCACAACGTAACTGGGTGACTATAAAGGTGCACTACGGGTATCTCCGAAAGTGTCTGTTGGGTTGGCACGGATCGAGACTGGGATTTGTCACTCCGTGTGACGGAGAGGTATCTCTGGGCCCACTCGGTAATGCATCATCATAATGAGCTCAATGTGACTAAGGCGTTAGCCACGGGATCATGCATTGCGGTACGAGTAAAGAGACTTGCCGATAACGAGATTGAACAAGGTATTGGGATACCGACGATCGAATCTCGGGCAAGTAACATACCGATTGACAAAGGGAATTGCATACAGATTGATTGAATCCTCGACACCGTGGTTCATCCGATGAGATCATCGTGGAACATGTGGGAGCCAACATGGGTATCCAGATCCCGCTGTTGGTTATTGACCGGAGAGGCGTCTCGGTCATGTCTGCATGTCTCCCGAACCCGTAGGGTCTACACACTTAAGGTCCGGTGACGCTAGGGTTGTAGAGATATATGTATGCGGAAACCTGAAAGTTGTTCGGAGTCCCGGATGAGATCCCGGACGTCACGAGAGGTTCCGAAATGGTCCGGAGGTGAAGAATTATATATAGGAAGTCAAGTTTCGGCCACCGGGAAAGTTTCGGGGGTTACCGGTATTGTACCGGGACCACCGGAAGGGTCCCGGGGGTCCACCGGGTGGGGCCACCTATCCCGGAGGGCCCCATGGGCTGAAAGTGGAAGGGAACCAGCCCCTAGTGGGCTGGGCGCCCCCCCATGGGCCTCCCCCCATGCGCCTAGGGTTAGGAACCCTAGGGTGGGGGGACTTCCCCCTTGCCTTGGGGGGCAAGTAACCCCTTTCCACCCCTTGGCCGCCGCCCCCCCAACCCTAGATGGGTTTTGGCCGGCCCCCCCTCCCAAGGGGCCTATATAAAGGGGGGGGGAGGGAGGGCAGCGACCTACAGCCTTCGGCGCCTCCCTCCTCCCCTGCAACACCTCTCTCCCTCTCGCAGAAGCTTGGCGAAGCCCTGCCGGAGACCCGCTACATCCACCACCACGCCGTCGTGCTGTTGGATCTCCATCAACGTCTCCTCCCCCTTGCGGGATCAAAAAGAAGGAGACGTCGCTGCACCGTACGTGTGTTGAACGCGGAGGTGCCGTCCGTTCGGCACTCGGTCATCGGTGATTTGGATCACGGCGAGAACGACTCCGTCATCCACGTTCATTGGAACGCTTCCGCTCGCGATCTACAAGGGTATGTAGATGCACTCCCTTCCCCTCGTTGCTAGTACACTCCATAGATGCATCTTGGTGAGCGTAGGAAAATTTTAAATTATGCTACGATTCCCAACAGGAGGGAGGCCATGGCGGACACGGCGGCCATGGGGGAGACAGAGATCTCCTCGAGCTCGGGCTAGAAGTGGGGAGAGCCTAGAGGAGTGCGTTGGGGAGGCTGGTGTGCTCGGGACGGGTCGGGGATGGCTTAAATAGTCGTGGCAAGGCGGTTCGAGCTCGGGTGCCACCGCGGACGGGAGTCCGGCGCCGCGAACGCGTGTGCTTGCGGCCAAGCTCGAACGGCGATGAGGGGGAAGTGGACGAGGGTCACGGAGACGAGAGGGGCTCGGGGACAAGAGAGGGAAGGAGCCACGCCACCATTAATGCCTTGTCGGCACTGTGCGCCTGTGGACGTGCGACCACGAGCACCGACGGAGAAGCAGACGGAGGGGGAGCTGGCTCCAGGGGAACGGCGACAACGTGGGCTAGCTGTTGGACACGACGAGGCACGCGAAGACGACGAGAGGAGGAGGGGCCCGAAGCAAACGACTCTCAGCTCGCGTCCATTACTGCCAGAGCGCGTGCAAACGACGCAGTCACCACTGAGACCGACAAGGAGGGGACACAAGAGGCAGGGAAACGTTGTCTGGGGTTTAGTCCTTTGATACTAGAGGCCGAGGGAGGTGATGGATCGCGCAGAAGTGCCAAGGAGAGATGTCAGTGATCGCCTGAAGTTTGCTATATCAGTTTTGGCTGAGTACTGCTGATCAACAGGAAGGAACTTGGAGCCAAATGGGTTTTCTGGTGTGATTAGCTATGGAAGAACTATGATCCTGGAAATTTGGAGGTGATGTGGATCAAGAATTAATACAGTTGCTTAACAACTGCACAAATTGGTCCAGAATCAAGATCAGGAAGAAGCAGTCAAATGATGAAGCCACTTGAGCTCAAATTTGGCATGGCAGGATGATTTGGGCATATGAAGATGCTCAAAAAGTTTCATACCAATTGGCCAAGCCAAGATGGTACTTGCTTCACAAACATCTCCTCTGGACAAAAACATTAGAAAATTCCTGAGGGAAAATGGCTAAATAAAATATGCCCAAATTTGGTGGAGATAGGTTATATGGATAAGAGAAGGTCTAGAAAAATTTTCAGACTTAATGGAGCAATATAAAATATACTTGCTTCACAAACTGAAAATTTGGACAGAATCAAAGAATTGAAGATGAGCTCACATAAAGGCACTACATGAGCTCAACTTTGGTGGAGGGCTATGATATGATGATATTGAGGTCATGCATAAATTGCAACTCATTTGGATATGCCTAGCTCGTACCTCCTTCACAAAATTTTGTGGACGGAAACGTTGGAAAATCATAATTAAATGACTACTAGGGAAATGAGGTTGCATTTTGGCATGTGGCAATGATATGGATAGGAAAAGATGTCCAAGGAGTTCGAGGTCAATTGAGCAAAGGTAAATAGCACTTACTTCACAAAGTGCCATTTAGGGCAGAATGGGAAAAGAATTATTGGAGGAATATTTTTGAACATGGCAATGAAAAGTTTTGCCATATTTGATGAAGATAGGACCCAAACAATTTATGAGAATTATTTGGGAATTTTAGGAGTGATGGAAATATAGGTTGCTTCACAACCTAGGGCAGACAGGGTTATTCCTTTGATAGAAAAAGGTATATTCCCTAGCGAAAGAATTTTGGGATTGGGCTAGGATGGAAATGATATGATCTAGGGAAGGATTTGAGGATGACAAGCCACTCTGGAAATAAAGAAGAGATCATCTTCTTCAGTTTCCAGACCACAAAGCCACGGAAAAAAGAAAACTCAAGCAAAAACCTTAGAAAATCAAATGAAAAAGAAAGGCCAAAAATCAGGGTGTGACAAACCTTCCCCCCTTAAAGAAATCTCGTCCTCGAGATTTGGTTGCTCCGGGAACAAGTATGAATATACTGCCTTAAGGAAACCATTTCCAACTCGGGTATCCTTTTTCCTTTGTTGATTGTTCCCATTAAATTCTTCATCTGACTGACCTGACTGGCTCTGGGTGGTTTGCTTCACTGTATCCATATCCTGACAGATCTTAACTCACATGTTGTGCTTATACTGGCTCCAACTCTGTTCATATCTGCTGACATAACTGAGATTACCATGACTGAAATATCTGCATGTCTCACAAATCTGAGAGTGACTTCCAATGGCTGTGTCTGTACTGACAACTATCCATGAATTGGTGCTCCGATTTGTCTTGATGAACACCCAAGCTCTGACTCCTTGCATTGGGTTTCTCCATTAAATGCAGGTTCTTCGGGTTCCAAACAGTGAGTTGAGGCATAACCGCTTCCTGACAGATTCTGGCTTATCGCAGGAACTTCTGAATCATCTTAACTGGCTCCACTGTTTTGAGTGTCAGATCCGTACCAAATATTTGACTGTCGCCTGTCCTGACCATCATAAAGGGGTATGGCCTTATATGATAGTATCCGTAGACTTGACTGACTGTGAATCTCGTGAAAGAATTTTGTCCATGACAGCTATCCATTGATGCTTCACATAAGTGAGGGCACATGCTTCCAGACTGTTATTCACCATCCAAAACCGAGCAGCCCCTTTAGGTGAATATCCATGGTGATCCATACTGACTCAGACTGTCCGGGGTATCTGCACCATTTTCATATATGCACCACTGGTCTTGCTTCTTCATTATTGTTTTCTTGATCTGGATCCTTGGTCGAAAGAGCGGGGTCATATTACTTCTTCGGGTGACCATAGGTTCTGTTGGGTGCAACATTCTGACCGGGGGAAAATGATCATCTGAACCCTTGCAAAAATATCGGCAAATAAATCAGTAGCCTCCAGAACGGTCTTTACAACTCAGATCTGGGACATTACTGAAGTAACTCAACCACGGCTCAAGACGGCCGAAAAGCGGCTCAGAGCAGGAGACCGTGTTGATAAGAAGAAAGTGACAGTTCCCTAAGATGACCGAAAAGCAGCTCAGAGCAAAGGGCCATTGTCAAAAAGAAGCTCAACAACTATATGAGATGGCCGAAAAGGAGCTCAGAACTCGTGACAGTTGTTGAATAGATAAATATAAAGTCGGCATCCACCCTGAACGGCCAAAACGGCTTAGAACACAGGCGTGGTGCCGTTACCAGAGAAAAGAAGACAAGGGCTCATCAGGATCATATTCCAGGTTCAACGGTACTTGTACAGAGCTCAGTGTTGTCGTCAATCCTCATGGTCCTTTGTCACACTGAGGTGTATATCTGGCTTCCTTCACATATATCTGAGATTCTGATTCCCGAGGCAGACTTGTGTTCTGACTGATTCTTACTTCTGACCAACTGTTGCGGATCTGATTCTGCCATCTGCTGTCAATTCACAATGTACTATCGTGCATCAGTGTCTTACTGAGGATGGTTGGATGGCTTATGCTGGAAACCATCGAGAGTATCTTGCTGAGGAAGACTGGGTTTCGTGCTGCAGAAGCTTCTCATTGTGAGGTGCGCACTGATTACCATATATATCCACCATCTTAATATTTCCGCTGTTGATTTCTTGCATGAAACAGGATTTGCTGGACCATCCTCCTTTCTGAATATATGGCACATCCTTGCTTTCTCCCAGGCATATCAAAATCATCCTCAACGAAGAATCAAACCTTGTATCTGAACCATACCTTTGACTGAAATTGCACTGTTGGTCTTGCACATAGCTTATCTTCTTGCTGATCTGATCATTTCTGTCATGAAGAGTGCACACTGAGGCAAACTTGATTATCCATACTGTTGTAAGGAGTGCACGCTAATGCAAACATGATACTGACTGTCCATCCAGGATTCCTTTTCCATTCAGACGAGATATTCCAAATTTAGCTGCAGTCTGCTGATCACTTCATTCCGTTTGTCTAAGCTTCCAAGTATTTTGAATTCCTTGGTGATTCTTCAGGTCTGATGTCGGTTGACGAGCAACTTTAATAAGGGGAAATTTTTGTAACACCGAGGGCCCAAAGAAAGAAACAAAAGAAACGACGAAAACAAAAGCAGGCAAGCATACTAATAAAAAAATAATCAAGCAACATCACATATTACTGCTACTCACACAGTAATATGCATGCATACCTAAGCACACAAATCTCGCGGAAACTCCGGTATTACGGTCTAATATGCTGTGACGTTGTGCACGAAAGTGAATCTGCGTGTGGAAGGAGTTGATGTAACCAAGGCTACACCAAGCGCTGGCTAGACACCGGTGGGTTCTGGATAGATACGGAGGCGAGGACGGACTTGGTGATCATGTAGCGAGGCACACGGGCACGACCACATCATTGATACGTCTCGAACGTATCTATAATTTTTGATTGCGTCATGCTATATTATCTTCTGTTTTGGACATTATTAGGATTTATTATACACTTTTATATTATTTTTGGGACTAACCTATTAACCAGAGGCCCAGCCCAGAATTGCTATTTTTTGCCTATTTCAGAGTTTCACAGAAAAAGAATATCAAACGGAGTCCAAACGGAATGAAACCTTCGGGAACGTGATTTTAGGAACGAACATGATCTAGGAGACTTGGACCCTACATCAAGGAAGCTTCCAGGAAGCCACGAGGTAGGGGGGCGCGCCTGCCCCCCGGGCATGCCCTCACCCTCGTGGGCCCCACGTTGCACCACCGACGTAGTTCTTCCTCCTATATATACCTACGTACCCCCAAACGATCAGATACGGAGCCAAAAACCTAATTCCACCGCCGCAACCTTCTGTATCCACGAGATCCCATCTTGGGGCCTGTTCCGGAGCTCCGCCGAAAGGGGCATCGATCATGGAGGGCTTCTACATCAACACCATAGCTTCTCCGATGAAGTGTGAGTAGTTTACCTCAGACCTTCGGGTCCATAGTTATTAGCTAGATGGCTTCTTCTCTCTTTTTGGATCTCAATACAATGTTCTCCCCTCTCTCGTGGAGATCTATTCGATGTAATCTTCTTTTTGCGGTATGTTAGTTGAGACCGATGAATTGTGGGTTTATGATCAAGTTTATCTATGAACAATATTTGAATCTTCTCTGAGTTCTTTTATGTATGATTGGTTATATTTGCAAGTCTCTTCGAATTATCAGTTTGGTTTGGCCTACTAGATTGATCTTTCTTGCAATGGGAGAAGTGCTTAGCTTTGGGTTCAATCTTGCGGTGTCCTTTCCCAGTGACAGTAGGGGCAACAAGGCACGTATAGTATTGTTGCCATCGAGGATAACAAGATGGGGTTTTTATCATATTGCATGAATTTATCCCTCTACATCATGTCATCTTGCTTAAGGCGTTACTCTGTTCTTATGAACTTAATACTCTAGATGCATGCTGGATAGCGGTCGATGTGTGGAGTAATAGTAGTAGATGCAGGCAGGAGTCGGTCTACTTGTCTCGGATGTCATGCCTATATACATGATCATACCTAGATATTCTCATAACTATGCTCAATTCTGTCAATTGCTCAACAGTAATTTGTTCACCCACCATAAAATACTTATGCTCTTGAGAGAAGCCACTAGTGAAACCTATGGCCCCCGGGTCTATTTTCCATCATATTAGTCTTCCAACACTTAGCTATTTCCTTTGACTTTTCTTTTGCTTTTATTTTACTTTGCATCTTTATCATAAAAATACCAAAAATATTATCTTATCATATCTATCAGATCTCACTCTTGTAAGTGACCGTGTAGGGATTGACAACCCCTTATCGCGTTGGTTGCGAGGATTTATTTGTTTTGTGTAGGTGCGAGGGACTCGCGCGTAGCCTCCTACTGGATTGATACCTTGGTGCTCAAAAATTGAGGGAAATACTTACGCTACTTTGCTGCATCACCCTTTCCTCTTCAAGGGAAAACCAACGCAGTGCTCAAGAGGTAGCAAGAAGGATTTCTGGCGCCGTTGCCGGAGAGGTCTACGCAAAAGTCAACATACCAAGTACCCATCACAAACCCTTATCTCCCGCATTACATTATTTGCCATTTGCCTCTCGTTTTCCTCTCCCCCACTTCACCCTTGCCGTTTTATTCGCCCTCTCTTTTCCGTTCGCCTCTTTTTCGCTTGCTTTTCGTTTGCTCGTGTGTTGGATGCTTGTTTGTCATGATGGCTCTACCTAGATCTGTTGATCTTCCACTTAAAAGGTTAGAAGAGATCGAAAGCAACGTCAGGAGTTTTATGGTTTTGCAATTTGAGCATAATAATTTCTTTAGAAACGAGCTAAAAGAACAAAAAAGCTTTATGAGTTATATGAATAAAGAGCTTGATGATATGTCTAAAGAATTTGATGGTTTGAGATCCCAAATTGTGAAGGAAATATGCCCTAGAGGAAATTATAAAGTTATTATTTATTTCCTTATATCATGATAAATGTTTATTATTCACGCTAGAATTGTATTAACCGAAAACATAATACTTGTGTGAATACATAGACAAACAGAGTGTCACTAGTATGCCTCTACTTGACTAGCTCGTTGATCAAAGATGGTTATGTTTCCTAGCCATAGACATGAGTTGTCATTTGATTAACGGGATCACATCATTAGGAGAATGATGTGATTGACTTGACCCATTCTGTTAGCTTAGTACTCGATCGTTTAGTATGTTGCTATTGCTTTCTTCATGACTTATACATGTTCCTATGACTATGAGATTATGCAACTTCCGTTTATCGGAGGAACACTTTGTGTGCTACCAAACGTCACAACGTAACTGGGTGATCATAAAGGTGCTCTACAGGTGTCTCCGAAGGTACTTGTTGGGTTGGCGTATTTCGAGATTAGGATTTGTCACTCCGATTGTCGGAGAGGTATCTCTGGGTCCTCTCGGTAATGCACATCACTTAAGCCTTGCAAGCATTGCAACTAATGGGTTAGTTGTGGGATGATGTATTACGGAACGAGTAAAGAGACTTGCCGGTAACGAGATTGAACTAGGTATTGAGATACCGACGATCGAATCTCGGGCAAGTAACATACCGATGACAAAGGGAACAACATATGTTGTTATGCGGTCTGACCGATAAAGATCTTCGTAGAATATGTGGGAGCCAATATGAGCATCCAGGTTCCGCTATTGGTTATTGACCGGAGACGTGTCTCGGTCATGTCTACATAGTTCTCGAACCCGTAGGGTCCGCACGCTTAACGTTTCGATGACAGTTATATTATGAGTTTATATGTTTTGATGTACCGAAGGTTGTTTGGAGTCCCGGATGTGATCACAGACATGACGAGGAGTCTCGAAATGGTTGAGACATGAAGATTGATATATTGGAAGCCTATATTTGGATATCGGAAGTGTTCCGGGTGAAATCGGGATTTTACCGGAGTACCGAGGGGTTACCTGAACCCCCCGGGGGCTTAATGGGCCATAGTGGGCCTTTGTGGAGAAGAGGAGAGGCGGCCAGGGCAGGGCCGCGCGCCCCTCCCCCCAGTCCGAATAGGACAAGGAGAGGGGGGCGGCGCCCCCCTTTCCTTCCTCTCTCCCTCCTCTTTCCCCTCCACTCCTAATCCAACTAGGAAAAGGGAGTGAGTCCTACTCCCGGTGGGAGTAGGAGTCCACCTGGTGCGCCCCACCTGGCCGGCCGCACCTCCCCCCTTGCTCCTTATATACGGGGGCAGGGGGCACCATAGAGACACAACAATTGATCGTTTGATCTTTTAGCCGTGTGCAGTGCCCCGCTCCACCATAGTCCACCTCGATAATATTGTAGCGGTGCTTAGGCGAAGCCCTGCGTCGGTAGAACATCATCATCGTCACCACGCCGTCGTGCTGACAAAACTCTCCCTAAACACTCGGCTGGATCGGAGTTCGAGGGACGTCATCGGGCTGAACGTGTGCTGAACTCGGAGGTGCCGTGTGTTCGGTACTTGATCGGTCGGATCGTGAAGACGTACGACGACATCAACCGCGTTGTGCTAACGCTTCCGCTTTCGGTCTACGAGGGTACGTGGACAACACTCTCCCCACTTGTTGCTATCCATCATCATTATCCTGTGTGTGCGTAGGAATTTTTTGAAATTACTACGTTCCCCTACAGTGGTATAAGAGCCAGGTTTTATGCGTTGATGTTATATGCACGAGTAGAACACAAGTGAGTTGTGGGCGATATAAGTCATACTACTTACCAGCATGTCATACTTTAGTTCGGCGGTATTGTTGGATGAAGCGGCCCGGACCGACATTACGCGTACGCTTACGCGAGACTGGTTCTACCGACGTGCTTTGCACACAAGTGGCTGGCGGGTGTCAGTTTCTCCAACTTTAGTTGAACCGAGTGTGGCTACGCCCGGTCCTTGCGAAGGTTAAAACAGCACCAACTTGACAAACTATCGTTGTGGTTTTGATGCGTAGGTAAGAACAGTTCTTGCTAAGCCCGTAGCAGCCACATAAATTTGCAACATCAAAGTAGAGGACGTCTAACTTGTTTTTGCAGGGCATGTTGTGATGTGATATGGTCAAGACATGATGCTAAATTTTATTGTATGAGATGATCATGTTTTGTAACCGAGTTATCGGCAACTGGCAGGAGCCATATGGTTGTCGCTTTATTGTATACAATGCAATCGCCCTATAATGCTTTACTTTATCACTAAGCGGTAGCGATAGTCGTAGAATCATAAGATTGGCGAGACGACAACGATGCTACGATGAAGATCAAGGTGGCGCGCCGGTGACGATGGTGATCATGACGGTGCTTCGGAGATGGAGATCACAAGCACAAGATGATGATGGCCATATCATATAACTTATATTGATTGCATCTGATGTTTATCTTTTATGCATCTTATCTTGCTTTGATTGACGGTAGCATTATAAGATGATCCCTCACTAAATTATCAAAGTATAAGTGTTCTCCCTAAGTATGCACCATTGCGAAAGTTCTTCGTGCTGAGACACCACGTGATGATCGGGTGTGATAGGCTCTACGTTCAAATACAATGGGTGCAAAACAGTTGCACACGCGGAATACTTAGGTTAAGCTTGACGAGCCTAGCATATAACAGATATGGCCTCAGAACACGGAGACCGAAAGGTCGAGCCTGAATCATATAGTAGATATGATCAACATAGTGATGTTCACCGTTGAAACTACTCCATCTCACGTGATGATCGGACATGGTTTACTTGATATGGATCACGTGATCACTTAGAGGGATGTCTATCTAAGTGGGAGTTCTTAAGTAATATGATTAATTGAACTTAAATTTATCATGAACTTAGTACCTGATAGTATCTTGCTTGTCTATGTTGATTGTAGATAGATGGCCCGTGCTGTTGTTCCGTTGAATTTTAATGCGTTCCTTGAGAAAGCAAAGTTGAAAGATGATGGTAGCAATTACACGGACTGTGCCCATAACTTGAGGATAATCCTCATTGCAGCAAAGAAGAATTACGTCCTGGAAGCACCGCTGGGTGCCGGGCCTGCTGCTAATGCAACTAACGACGTTAAGAACGTCTGGCAGAGCAAAGCTGATGACTACTCGATACTTCAATGTGCCATGCTTTACGGCTTAGAACCGGGACTTCAACGACGTTTTGAACGTCATGGAGCATATGAGATGTTCCAGGAGTTGAAGTTAATATTTCAAGCAAATGCCCAGACTGAGAGATATGAAGTCTCCAATAAGTTCTATAGCTGCAAGATGGAAGAGAATAGTTCTATCAGTGAACATATACTCAAAATGTCTGGGTATAATAATCACATGATTCAACTGGGAGTTAATCTTCCGGATGATAGCGTCATTGACAGAATTCTCCAATCACTGCCACCAAGCTACAAGAGCTTCGTGATGAACTATAACATGCAAGGGATGGATAAGACGATTCCCGAGCTCTTCGCAATGCTAAAGGCTGCGGAGGTAGAAATCAAAAAGGAGCATCAAGTGTTGATGGTCAATAAGACCACCAGTTTCAAGAAAAAGGGCAAAGGGAAGAAGAAGGGGAACTTCAAGAAGAACAGCAAGCAAGTTGTTGTTCAGGAGAAGAAACCCAAGTCTGGACCTAAGCCTGAGACTGAGTGCTTCTACTGCAAGAAGACTGGTCACTGGAAGCGGAACTACCCCAAGTATTTGGCGGATAAGAAGGATGGCAAGGTGAACAAAGGTATATGTGATATATACATGTTATTGATGTGTACCTTACTAATGCTCGCAGTAGCACCTGGGTATTTGATACTGGTTCTGTTGCTAATATTTGCAACTCGAAACAGGGGCTACGGATTAAGCGAAGATTGGCTAAGGACGAGGTGACGATGCGCGTGGGAAATGGTTCCAAAGTCGATGTGATCGCGGTCGGCACGCTACCTCTACATCTACCTTCGGGATTAGTTTTAGACCTAAATAATTGTTATTTGGTGCCAGTGTTAAGCATGAACATTATATCTGGATCTTGTTTGATGCGAGACGGTTATTCATTTAAATCAGAGAATAATGGCTGTTCTATTTATATGAGTAATATCTTTTATGGTCATGCACCTTGAAGAGTGGTCTATTTTTGTTGAATCTCGATAGTAGTGATACACATATTCATAATATTGAAGCCAAAAGATGCAGAGTTCATAATGATAGTGCAACTTATTTGTGGCACTGCCGTTTAGGTCATATCGGTGTAAAGCGCATGAAGAAACTCCATACTGATGGACTTTTGGAACCACTTGATTATGAATCACTTGGTACTTGCGAACCGTGCCTCATGGGCAAGATGACTAAAACGCCATTCTCCGGAACTATGGAGAGAGCAACAATTTTTTTGGAAATCATACATACAGATGTATGTGGTCCGATGAATATTGAGGCTCGTGGCGGATATCGTTATTTTCTCACCTTCACAGATGATTTGAGCAGATATGGGTATATCTACTTAATGAAACATAAGTCTGAAACATTTGAAAAGTTCAAAGAATTTCAGAGTGAAGTTGAAAATCATCGTAACAAGAAAACAAAGTTTCTACGATCTGATCGTGGAGGAGAATATTTGAGTTATGAGTTTGGTCTTCATTTGAAACAATGCGGAATAGTTTCGCAACTCACGCCACCCGGAACACCACAGCGTAATGGTGTGTCCGAACGTCGTAATCGTACTCTACTAGATATGGTGCGATCTATGATGTCTCTTACTGATTTATCGCTATCGTTTTGGGGTTATGCTTTAGAGACGGCCGCATTCACGTTAAATAGGGCACCATCAAAATCCGTTGAGACAACGCCTTATAACCTGTGGTTTGGCAAGAAACCAAAGTTGTCGTTTCTTAAAGTTTGGGGCTGCGATGCTTATGTGAAAAAGCTTCAACCTGATAAGCTCGAACCCAAATCGGAGAAATGTGTCTTCATAGGATACCCAAAGGAGACTGTTGGGTACACCTTCTATCACAGATCCGAAGGCAAGACTTTCGTTGCTAAATTCGGAATCTTTCTGGAGAAGGAGTTTCTCTCGAAAGAAGTGAGTTCGAGGAAAGTATAACTTGATGAGGTAACTGTACCTGCTCCCTTATTGGAAAGTAGTTCATCGCAGAAACCGGTTTCTGCGACACCTACACCAATTAGTGAGGAAGTTAATGATGATGATCATGAAACTTCAGATAAAGTTATTACTGAACCTCGTAGGTCAACCAGAGTAAGATCCGCACCAGGGTGGTACGGTAATCCTGTTCTGGAAGTTATGTTACTAGACCAGGACGAACCTACGAACTATGAAGAAGCAATGGTGAGCCCAGATTCCGCGAAATGGCTTGAGGCCATGAAATCTGAGATGGGATCCATGTATGAGAACAAAGTGTGGACTTTGGTTGACTTGCCCGATGATCGGCAAGCAATTGAGAATAAATGGATCTTCAAGAAGAAGACTGACGCTGACGGTGATGTTGCTGTCTATAAAGCTCGACTTGTTGCAAAAGGTTTTCGACAAGTTCAAGGGATTGACTACGATGAGACCTTCTCACCCGTAGCGATGCTTAAGTCTGTCCGAATCATGTTAGCAATTGCCGCATTTTATGATTATGAAATTTGGCAAATGGATGTCAAAACTGCATTCCTGAATGGATTTTTGGAAGAAGAGTTGTATATGATGCAACCGGAAGGTTTTGTCGATCCAAAGGGAGCTAATAAAGTGTGCAAGCTCCAGCGACCTATTTATGGACTGGTGCAAGCCTCTCGGAGTTGCAATAAACGCTTTGATAGTGTGATCAAAGCATTTGGTTTTGTACAGACTTTTGGAGAAGCCTGTATTTACAAGAAAGTGAGTTGGAGCTCTGTAGCATTTCTAATATTATATGTGGATGACATATTGCTGATTGATAATGATATAGAATTTCTGAATAGCATAAAGGGATACTTGAATAAGAGTTTTTCATTGAAAGACCTCGGTGAAGTTGCGTATATATTGGGCATCAAGATCCATAGAGATAGATCAAGACGCTTAATTGGACTTTCAAAAAGCACATACCTTGACAAAGTTTTGAAGAAGTTCAAAATGGATCAAGCAAAGAAAGGGTTCTTGCCTGTGTTACAAGGTGTGAAGTTGAGTAAGACTCAATGCCCGACCACTGCAGAAGATAGAGAGAAGATGAAAGATGTTCCCTATGCTTCAGCCATAGGCTCTATCATGTATGCAATGCTGTGTAACAGACCTGATGTGTGCCTTGCTATAAGTTTAGCAGGGAGGTACCAAAGTAATCCAGGAGTGGATCACTGGACAGCGGTCAAGAACATCCTGAAATACCTTAAAAGGACTAAGGATATGTTTCTCATTTATGCAGGTGACAAAGAGCTCATCGTAAATGGTTACATTGATGCAAGCTTCGACACTGATCCGGACGGCTCTAAATCGCATACCGGATACGTGTTTACATTAAATGGTGGAGCTGTCAGTTGGTGCAGTTCTAAACAAAGCGTCGTGGTGGGATCTACGTGTGAAGCGGAGTACATAGCTGCTTCGAAAGCAGCAAATGAAGGAGTCTGGATGAAGGAGTTCATATCCGATCTAGGTGTCATACCTAGTGCATCGGGTCCAATGAAAATCTTTTGTGACAATACTAGTGCAATTGCCTTGGCGAAGGAATCCAGATTTCACAAGAGAACCAAGCACATCAAGAGACGCTTCAATTCCATCCGGGATTTAGTCCAGGTGGGAGACATAGAAATTTGCAAGATACATACGGATCTGAATGTTGCAGACCCGTTGACTAAGCCTCTTCCATGAGCAAAACATGATCAGCACCAAGGCTCCATGGGTGTTAGAATCATTACTGTGTAATCTAGATTATTGACTCTAGTGCAAGTGGGAGACTGAAGGAAATATGGCCTAGAGGCAATAATAAAGTTATTATTTATTTCCTTATATCATGATAAATGTTTATTATTCATGCTAGAATTGTATTAACCGGAAACATAATACTTGTGTGAATACATAGACAAACAGAGTGTCACTAGTATGCCTCTACTTGACTAGCTCGTTGATCAAAGATGGTTATGTTTCCTAGCCATAGACATGAGTTGTCATTTGATTAACGGGATCACATCATTAGGAGAATGATGTGATTGACTTGACCCATTCCGTAAGCTTAGCACTCGATCGTTTAGTATGTTGCTATTGCTTTCTTCATGACTTATACATGTTCCTATGACTATGAGATTATGCAACACCCGTTTACCGGAGGAACACTTTGTGTGCTACCAAACGTCACAACGTAACTCGGTGATTATAAAGGTGCTCTACAGGTGTCTCCGAAGGTACTTGTTGGGTTGGCGTGTTTCGAGATTAGGATTTGTCACTCCGATTGTCGGAGAGGTATCTTTGGGCCCTCTCGGTAATGCACATCACTTAAGCCTTGCAAGCATTGCAACTAATGAGTTAGTTGTGGGATGATGTATTATGGAACGAGTAAAGAGACTTGCCGGTAACGAGATTGAACTAGGTATTGAGATACCGACAATCGAATCTCGGGCAAGTAACATACCGATGACAAAGGGAACAACGTATGTTGTTATGCGGTCTCACCGATAAAGATCTTCGTAGAATATGTAGGAGCCAATATGAGCATCCAAGTTCCGCTATTGGTTATTGACCGGAGACGTGTCTCGGTCATGTCTACATAGGTCTCGAACCCGTAGGGTCCGTACGCTTAACGTTTCGATGACAGTTATATTATGAGTTTATATGTTTTGATGTACCGAAGGTTGTTCGGTGTCCCGGATGTGATCACGGACATGACGAGGAGTCTCGAAATGGTCGAGACATGAAGATTGATATATTGGAGGCCTATATTTGGATATCGGAAGTGTTCTGGGTGAAATCGGGATTTTATCGGAGTACCGAGGGGTTACCGGAACCCCCCGGGGGCTTAATGGGCCATAGTGGGCCTTTGTGGAGAATAGGAGAGGTGGCCAGGGCAAGGCCGCGCGCCCCTCCCCCCTAGTCCGAATAGGACAAGGAGAGGGGGGCGGCGCCCCCCTTTCCTTCCTCTCTCCCTTCTCTTTCCCCTCCACTCCTAATCCAACTACGAAAAGGGTGGGAGTCCTACTCCCGGTGGGAGTAGGACTCCACCTGGCGCGCCCCTCCTGGCCAGCCGCACCTCCCCCCTTGCTCCCTTATATACGGGGGCAGGGGGCACCCTAGAGACACAACAATTGATCGTTTGATCTTTTAGCCGTGTGCGGTGGCCCCCTCCACCATAGTCCACCTCGATAATACTGTAGCGGTGCTTAGGCGAAGCCCTGTGTCGGTAGAACATCATCATCGTCACCAAGCCGTCGTGCTGACGAAACTCTGCCTCAACACTCGGCTGGATCGGAGTTCGAGGGACGTCATCGGGCTGAACGTGTGCTAAACTCGGAGGTGCGTGTGTTCGGTACTTGATCGGTCGGATCATGAAGACGTACGACTACATCAACCGCGTTGTGCTAATGCTTCCGCTTTCGGTCTACGAGGGTACGTGGACAACACTCTCCCCTCTCGCTGCTATGCATCACCATGATCTTGAGAAGTTCATAGCTGAAATATCGGATAAGCAGGCTACCTTAGTTAATAAGATGGCCGCTAAACCGGAGTACTTTGAAAACAAAGATGAAGATCTAAAAGTTATTGATGTGTCCCCTATTAAATCTTTGTTTTGCAATATGAATCTTGATAATGATGGGACTGAATATGATCCACCTTTACCTAGAAGGCATTCCAAAAATTCGGAGTTTTTAGATCTTGATGCTAAATTTGATAAAAGTGGGATTGAAGAGATCAAAACATTAGATATTAATGAACCCACTATTTTGGATTACAAGGAATTTAATTATGACAATTGCTCTTTGATAGGTTGTATTTCCTATTTGCAATCCGTGCTAAATTCTCCTCATGCTTATAGTCAAAATAAATCTTTTACCGAACATATCGTTGATGCCTTGATGCAATCTTATGAAGAAAAGACTGAGTTGGAAGTTTCTATCCCTAGAAAACTTTATGATGAGTGGGAACCTACTATTAAAATTAAGATTAAGGATTATGAATGCTATGCTTTGTGTGATTTGGGTGCTAGTGTTTCCATGATTCCAAAAACTTTGTGTGATTTGCTAGGTTTCCGTGATTTTGATGATTTCTCTTTAAACTTGCACCTTGCGGATTCCACTATTAAGAAACCTATGGGAAGAATTAATCATGTGCTTATTGTCGCAAATAGGAACTATGTGCCCGTAGATTTTATCGTTCTTGATTAGATTGCAATCCTTCATGTCCTATTATTCTTGGTAGACCTTTCCTTAGAACGATTGGTGCAATTATTGATATGAAGGAAGGGAAAATTAGATTCCAATTTCCATTAAAGAAAGGCATGGAACACTTCCCTAGGAAGAAAATAAAATTACCATGTGAATCTATTATGAGAGCCACTTATGGATTGCCTACCAAAGATGGCAATACCTAGATCTATCCTTGCTTTTATGCCTAGCTAGGGGCGTTAAACGATAGCGCTTGTTGGGAGGCAACCCAATTTTACGTTTATTTTTTTGCCTTTTGCTTCTGTTTAGGAATAAATATTTGTTCTAGCCTCTGGTTAGATGTGTTTCTATGTTTTAATTAGTGTTTGTTCCAAGTTAAATCTACAGGATCTTCTTGGATGTTAGTTATTTGGTCTTGCAGAAAATTCCAGAAACTTTCTGTTCACGAAAATAATTGTTAAAAATCACCAAAACGTGATAAAATATTGATTCCAATTGCTGCTGATCAACAAACAAATTGTCTAGGTCGTCTTATTTTGGCTAAATTTTTTGAGTTCCAGAAGTTTGCGTTAGTTACAGATTATTACAGACTGTTCTGTTTTTGACAGATTCTGTTTTTCGTGTGTTGTTTGCTTATTTTGATGAATCTATGGCTAGTAAAAGAGTTTATAAACCATATAGAAGTTGGAATACAGTAGGTATAACACCAATATAAATAAAGAATGAGTTCATTACAGCACCTTGAAGTGGTCTTTTGTTTTCTTTCGCTAATGGAGCTCACGAGATTTCTGTTGAGTTTTGTGTTGTGAAGTTTTCAAGTTTTGGGTGAAAGATTTGATGGATTATGGAACAAGGAGTGGCAAGAGCCTAAGCTTGGGGATTCCCATCGCACCCCCAAGATAATCTAAGGACACCAAAAAGCCAAAGCTTGGGGATGCCCCGGAAGGCATCCCCTCTTTCGTCTACTTCCATCGGTAACTTTACTTGGAGCTATATTTTTATTCACCACATGATATGTGTTTTTCTTGGAGTGTCTTGTATGACTTGAATCTTTGCTTTTTAGTTTACCACAATCATCCTTGCTGTACACATCTTTTGAGAGAGATACACATGATTCGGAAATTATTAGAATACTCCATGTGCTTCACTTATATCTTTTGAGTTATATAATTTTTGCTCTAGTACTTCACTTATATCTTTTAGGGCACTGTGGTGGATTTGTTTTATAGAAACTATTGATCTCTCATGCTTCACTTAAATTATTCTGAGAGTCTTAAATAGCATGGTAATTTGCTTAAATAATCCTAATATGCTAGGTATTCAAGATTAGTAAAAAAAAATCTTATGAGTGCGTTGAATACTAAGAGAAGTTTGATGCTTGATGATTGTTTTGAGATATGGAGGTAGTGATATTAAAGTTGTGCTAGTTGAGTAGTTGTGAATTTGAGAAATACTTGTGTTGAAGTTTGCAAGTCCCGTAGCATGCACGTATGGTAAACGTTATCTAACAAATTTGAAACATGAGGGTGTTCTTTGATTGTCCTCCTTATGAGTGGCGGTCGGGGACGAGCGATGGTCTTTTCCTACCAATCTATCCCCCTAGGAGCATGCACGTAGTGCTTGGTTTTTGATGACTTGTAGATTTTTGCAATAAGTATGTGAGTTCTTTATGACTAATGTTGAGTCCATGGATTATACGCACTCTCACCTTTCCACCATTGCTAGCCTCTTTGGTACCATGCATTGCCCTTTCTCACATTGAGAGTTGGTGCAAACTTCGCCGGTGCATCCAAACCCCGTGATATGATACGCTCTCTCACACATAAACCTCCTTATATCTTCCTCAAAACAGCCACCATACCTACCTATTATGGCATTTCCATAGCCATTCCGAGATATATTGCCATGCAACTTTCCACCATTCCGTTCATCATGACACATTCATCATTGTCATATTGCTTTGCATGATCATGTAGTTGACATAGTATTTGTGGCAAAGCCACCATTCATAATTCTTTCATACATGTCACTCTTGGTTCATTGCATATCCCGGTACACCACCGGAGGCATTCATATAGAGTCATACCTTGTTCTAGTATCGAGTTGTAATCATTGAGTTGTAAATAAATAGAAGTGTGATGATCATCATTTTCTAGAGCATTGTCCCAAGTGAGGAATAAAAAAAAGGAGAGAGAAAGGCCATAAAAAAGAGAAGGCCAAAAAAAATAATAATATGAGAGAAAAAGAGAGAAGGGACAATGTTACTATCCTTTTACCACACTTGTGCTTCAAAGTAGCACCATAATCTTCATGATAGAGAGTCTCTTGTTTTGTCACTTTCATATACTAGTGGGAATTTTTCATTATAGAACTTGGCTTGTATATTCCAACAATGGGCCTCCTCAAGTGCCCTAGGTCTTCGTGAGCAAGCAAGTTGGATGCACACCCACTTAGTTTCTTTTGTTGAGCTCTCATACATTTATAGCTCTAGTGCATCCGTTGCATGGCAATCCCTACTACTTGCATTAGCATCAATCGATGGGCATCTCCATAGCCCATTGATTAGCCTCGTTGATGTGAGACTTTCTCCTTTTTGTCTTCTCCACATACCCCCCATCATCATATTCTATTCCACCCATAGTGCTATGTCCATGGCTCACGCTCATGTATTGCGTGAAAGTTGAAAGAGTTTGAGATTACTAAAGTATGAAACAATTGCTTGGCTTGTCATCGGGGTTGTGCTTGATGAGAGCATTCTTGTGTGACGAAAATGGAGCATGACTAGACTATATGATTTTGTAGGGATGAACTTTCTTTGGCCATGTTATTTTGAGAGGACATAATTGCTTAGTTAGTTTGCTTGAAGTATTATTATTTTTATGTCAATATTAACTTTTATCTTGAATCTTTCGGATCTGAATATTCATACCACAATTAATAAGAATTACATTGAAATTATGCCAAGTAGCATTCCACATCAAAAATTCTGTTTTTATCATTTACCTACTCGAGGACGAGCAGGAATTAAGCTTGGGGATGCTTGATACGTCTCCAACGTATCTATATTTTTTGATTGCTCCATGCTATATTATCTTCTATTTTGGACATTATTGGGCTTTATTATACACTTTTATATTATTTTTGGGACTAACCTATTAACCAGAGGCCCAGCCCAGAATTGCTGTTTTTTTGCCTATTTCAGAGTTCCGCGGAAAAAGAATGTCAAACGGAGTCCAAACGGAATGAAACCTTCGGGAACGTGATTTTCAGAACGAACATGATCCAAGAGACTTGGACCCTACGTCAAGGAAGCTTCCAGGAAGCCACGAGGTAGGGGGGCGCGCCCTCCACCCTCATGGGCCCCACGTGGCTCCACCGACGTACTCCTTCCTCCTATATATACCTACATACCCCCAAACGATCAGATACGGAGCCAAAAACCTAATTCCACCGTCGCAACCTTCTGTATCCACGAGATCCCATCTTGGGGCCTGTTCTAGAGCTCCGCTGGAAGGAGCATCGATCACGGAGTGCTTCTACATCAACACCATAGCCTCTCCAATGAAGTGTGAGTAGTTTACCTCAGACCTTCGGGTCCATAGTTATTAGCTAGATGGCTTCTTCTCTCTTTTTGGATCTCAATACAATGTTATCCCCCTCTCTCGTGGAGATCTATTGGATGTAATCTTCTTTTTGCGGTGTGTTTGTTGAGACCGATGAATTGTGGGTTTATGATCAAGTTTATCTATGAACAATATTTGAATCTTCTCTGAATTCTTTTATGTATGATTGATTATCTTTGCAAGTCTCTTCGAATTATCAGTTTGGTTTGGCCTACTAGATTGATCTTTCTTGCAATGGGAGAAGTGCTTAGCTTTGGGTTCAATCTTGCGGTATCCTTTCTCAGTGACAGTAGGGGCAGCAAGGCATGTATAGTATTGTTGCCATCGAGGATAATAAGATGGTTTTTTTTATCATATTGCATGAATTTATCCCTCTACATCATGTCATCTTGCTTAAGGCGTTAATCTGTTCTTATGAACTTAATACTCTAGATGCATGCTGGATAGCGGTCGATGTGTGGAGTAATAGTAGTAGATGCAGGGAGGAGTGATCGTGTAGGGATTGACAAAAATATTATAAAAATACCAAAAATATTATCTTATCATATCTATCAGATCTCACTCTCGTAAGTGATCGTGTAGGGATTGACAACCCCTTATCGCGTTGGTTGCAAGGATTTATTTGTTTTGTGTAGGTGCGAGGGACTCGCGCGTAGCCTCCTACGGGATTGATACCTTGGTTCTCAAAAACTGCGGGAAATACTTACGCTACTTTGCTGCATCACCCTTTCCTCTTCAATGGAAAACCAACGCAGTGCTCAAGAGGTAGCAATCATCATCAAGCGTATGAAAGAAATCGTACACATCCAAAGAATGGGATGACATGGCAATATAGGGGAGAAAAAACAAGGCTTGATGGCATTGCCCTTTTCTGATAACAAATATCAGTAAGGGTTGCCGAAGGGACGAGATGGATGGCACGATTCGGGATAGAGACAAGTCTATCACCGAAATAATAAGGGTGGGTACTGGAAAGATATCGACGCGATACCTGAGCATAACTCCTGCAAAAGGTGTCTGGAACTATTGGCACCAGGGGCATCACTCTCCTGGGACAGAGATAACGCCGAACACCGAAGAGCAGGCATGCTAAGAAGGAGGGTGCAGGTAGTGGATCGAAACCGATGCCACCTATAATAATCTATATGCATGCTATGTGACAAACAAATGCAGCAATCAAGTGCAACAAACCACCCAGACCCTATACTACCGCATTCTAACGTTCGCGCGGGCTAGGGCATCCTACAGCCAGACCTGCTCTGATACTAAGCCTGTGGCACCCCGGCTCAGAGAAACCGGAACGTCCCGTATTCCAGCCTAGAGATCGAGGAGAAGTCTTCTGGAATACGGCACTGCTTAGCATAGAAGAAATCAGCTCTTTATTGCAATCTATTTCGGTACAAGGGGATTACATCGGCACGGCGACGCTACGCCTGCCACGGTTGCTCTAGGCAAGCAGCAGAACAACACGACGCAGCGGAATGACTACTGGCAGCGGAACAGCGACAACGGTGGTGAACTCCACTCCACGGGGACTCTGGCTGAAACGCTTATCCTAGCTCGCAAACAAGGGATCCACGGCAAACAAGCAAGCATATCCGGCATGACCTGCCAACTGGCATGACACGCCAGGTCAGTACATTGAATGTACTTGCAAGCTCACAACAACCAAAGCAATCAAGACAAACAATAGCATGGCAATTACAGGTTAACAAGGATTAACATGATACTATCAGATCAATCCTAGCATGAACAAGATGATACAGCTAGAACAATACGAGCATGGCATAAACATATGAACATGGTGATACTAGCATGCAACATGATGAAACTATCATGCACCAACTTACTCTGTTCGGGTTACCTCGTAACCATCACCTATATCACTTACCATCACGGATATCACACAATCATCTCAGGATCCAATCAAGCTTGGTATTAACAATACCGTAGTAATCATTTATGACCACAAGGAGCTTCACCTTTACCCTTGACTCTCGCATAACATCCACAAATATCCAACAAGTTGGTATTCACGATACCACAATGATCCTCCCACGAATCACATAAATATCAACCAACTTCTTTCATCATCGAACCAGGGTTGTTATTAAGCAAATTATTATTATTACTGTTAACCCATAGTGTGACCGACACGAACTGGGCCCTTATCCGCGGGCGCGGCTATCGATAGATTAAACACACACACTCTGCATAGGTTAGCACACTGTACCCACACCACGAAACCCATGGTCTCGCACTCCCATATGTGCGGACACGGCGTTCCGATAAAACCGATCTACTGCCATGACGCTCTCCCGACCACTCTGACCAACTGCCCTTTGGGCTAAGTCCTGGGTGGCCCCGTGCCTACCAAAGGCACCAACGGCCACCGTCATCGCAAAACGGTCCCAAACGGGGACATGAGCTCAAAACCAAACATGGGCACACAAGGCTTATGTCGTCCTACCCGGCCAAGGTAGCGCCCGCGCATAACCTTCCCTCGCGGGAGGCACCGGAGAGAGGCATGGCAATAGACCCAGTTAGGGCCTTCCCATAAGGCAAATGTGGTTGCACTGATCAGCTCGATATGGTGGCACCATGACTCAGCCAACAGTTGTTCAAGTTCAATTTTATCTGGTTAAACTTGAATGCAATATGCTGAGACATGATAAAATAACATGATGCAACTACAATGCATGAACATGATATCAAAATAAGCATGGAGGTGCAACATAATCAACGAGCATATCAACAACATGTAACCATTTATCCAGATGAGCATGGCATACTGACGAGCATGAATATCACAACTAGCATACTACTCATAGCATGACATGACCACTAGCATCAACAGTAAATACCATGCAATAACATAACGATAAAACTACCATGCAAGTATTTAATCAACTGGATGCAAAGAAACATGCATAACGACGGTACTCGGAACAGACGATAGGCATGCACCGAAGACCATCACCAACATGTATTACTACCAAACATGGTCTATAAGAAAGTAATACTAGCATGAAGAAAACGTAGCATGAAGGCAAACACCGATCCATAAGCATAACCGAAATACCGACAACAGTAGCAAACAAACAGGCAGTTATTAAAGATTCAAGTGGAAAACCAATGCTTCTACGTGGCTATCATGCAAATGGTGGTTGTGGCTTGCCTAGGGATGGAGAAGGCCCCGGGGAGAAGTGCGGAAAGATCGCAGAAGGAATCGCCGGAAAGGATACTCTCTCGGAGGGGGCTGATTAGGAGCAAGGGCAAAATGGTCATTTTCAGAATGTTGAAACATGGTGAAAATGGTACCAAAAGTTTGGGCTCGAAGATACGAAGACGTGGGCGTTGGTTTCACCTCGTTTGGAGTTACGATTGAAAAGATGTGAAGGGTTGAAGTTCAGGGACCATTCTGCAAGAATATCACCACAAATAGGTCCCTGAGTGGATAAGGCAGAGGCGCAAAATTAGAAATACGCTTTCTGACTAAGAAAACATATTCCGGGCTAAAACAGAGGGATATACGCTTTCAATAAAGGAAACATACTTTGAAATGAAGCAGAGGGAGAATACGCTTTCGTGTGGGGGAGACGTCTTCTACAGAATACGCCTCCACTTAACCCAGTCAGCAGAGGCGGGACCGGGCCTAGAGTCGCTGACGTGCGGGTCCCGCGGCCAGCTGGCAGCAAGGGTCGTGGGCGTCGTCTTCCTCATCTCCTTCCCGACGCCGCCCGACGGAGGTAGAGGGAGGAGCGTGGCGCCGCCGCCCGTCCGGCCGGCTCCGGCCACCGTTCGGAGCGCTCGGACCACCCACGCGTAGAGGAGACCGAGGCGAACCCGTCCCCGTAGGGCACGGACGCCGAGAAGGCTAGGGAGGAGCAGGACACCAGACGCGGCGGAGGAGGGCTTCGGGTGGAGTTGGGTTATGGCGCTGCAGGGCACTCCGGTGAGGGGCAAGTAGGTGGGGAGGATCAGGGGGTCGAGGGGACTCCCCTGGTGAAGGAATGAGGGAGGGAGGGGCCGACTTCGAGCTAATTTAGGAGGGAAGCCACGGCGGACACGACGGCCATGGGGGAGACAGAGAGCTCCTCGAGCTCGGGCTAGAGGTGGGGAGGGCCTAGAGGAGTGCGTTGGGGAGGCTGGTGTGCTCGGGAGGGGTCGGGGCTGGCTTAAATAGCCGTGGCAAGGCGGTTCGAGCTCGGGTGCCACCGCGGACACGTGTCCGGCGCCGTGGACGCGTGTGCTTGCGGCCAAGCTTGAACGGCGACGAGGGGGAAGTGGACGAGGGTCACGGAGACGAGAGGGGCTCGGGGACAAGAGAGGGAAGGAGCCACGGCGCCATTAATGCTTTCTCGGCACTGTGCGCCTGTGGACGTGCGACCACGAGCACCGACGGAGAAGCAGACGGAGGGGGAGCTGGCTCCAGGGGAACGGCGACAACGTGGGCTAGCTGTTGGAGACGACGAGGCGCGCGAAGACGACGAGAGGAGGAGGGGCCCGAAGCAAACGACTCTCAGCTCGCGTCCATAGCTGCCAGAGCGCGTGCAAACGACGCAGTCACCACTGAGACCGACAAGGAGGGGACACAAGAGGCAGGGAAACGTTGTCTGGGGTTTAGTCCTTTGATACTAGAGGCCGAGGGAGGTGATGGATCGCGCAGAAGTGCCAAGGAGAGATGTCAGTGATCGCCTGAAGTTTGCTATATCAGTTTTGGCTGAGTACTGGTGATCAACAGGAAGGAGCTTGGAGCCAAACGGGTTGTCTGGTGTGATTAGCTACGGAAGAACTATGATCCTGGAAATTTGGAGGTGATTTGGATCAAGAATTAATACAGTTGCTTAAGAACTGCACAAATTGGTCCAGAATCAAGATTAGGAAGAAGCACTCAAATGATGAAGCCACTTGAGCTGAAATTTGGCATGGCAGGATGATTTGGGCATATGAAGATGCTCAAAAAGTTTCATACCAATTGGCCAAGCCAAGATGGTACTTGCTTCACAAACATCTCCTTTGGACAAAAACTTTAGAAAATTCCTGAGGGAAAATGGCTAAATAAAATATGGCCAAATTTGGTGGAGATAGGTTATATGGATAAGAGGAGGTCTAGAAAAATTTTCAGACTTAATGGAGCAATATAAAATAACTTTCTTCACAAACTGAAAATTTGGACAGAATCAAAGAATTGAAGATGAGCTCACATGGAGGCACTACATGAGCTCAACTTTGGTGGAGGGCTATTATATGATGATATTGAGGTCATGCATAAATTGCAACTCATTTGGATATGCCTAGCTGGTACGTCCTTCACAAAAAAAAATTCTGGACAGAAACTTTGGAAAAATCATAATTAAATGACTACTAGGCAAATGAGGTTGCATTTTGGCATGTGGCAATGATATGGACAGGAAAATATGTCCAAGGAGTTTGAGGTCAATTGAGCAAAGGTAAATAGCACTTGCTTCACAAAGTGCCATTTAGTGCAGAATGGGAAAAGAGTTATTGGAGGAATATTTTTGAACATGGCCATGAAAAGTTCTGCATATTTTATGAAGATAGGACCCAAACAATTTATGAGAATTATTTGGGAATTTTAGGAGTGATGTAAATATCAATACACCTGATGGGAAATGTCATCACCAACATGAGTTTGGTCTCCTTGATGCACACGATCGAGGCCATGGAGTCCATCTTACCTATTCTACTATCTGTCTTGTTCCTCGGGCAGGTATTTGGTTTCAGACTTTATCAAGTGGTCTGTCCTGACAAATGAAATGTGTGGAAATAGATAATTATTATGTTATTCTGTTCTAGCGGACACCTTCTTTACTGGTAGTAGGTTCTCTCATGCCGGTTTTTGGTGGAGTTGTACTGGCATCTATGACTGAAGTTTATTTCAACTTGTTAGTTGTAACCTTCCCATTTCTCAAATTTCAGTGTCAAATGATTGGGAAATGTGTCACACTATCCAGTAGTTCACTCAAGCTTATTCACCACCGGAACGGAAAAAAAGAAACCAATAGTCCACATTAGTGGCAATTGAAGAGATGTTTTAATTTTTTGAAGAGATTGTGGTTAGGTTACAAGCGTATACATTACTGGCAATGCAAATAATAATAATAATAATAGCAATAATAATAATAATAATAATAATAATAATAATAATAATAATAAATACCTTTTCCAGTTAGCTAAAATAATGCAGAAAATTTTAGCCACTCATGTTTGCAATCTGAAACGTTGGTTGTACTTCAGTCTATGGCAATTTATTTATTTATTGTGGTCTTATTCTAAGCCATCTTCCATCATGTATACTAGTTGCGTATGTACTTTGGGAAACATGATTGGATTTTGGGGTGCCATGGCTTTGAATCTTACAGATAAGTCGTGATCTTGCTGACAAAGAGGAGGAAGAAGACAAGGCAGCGGATATGGTCTCTGCAAGGTAGACAAGGAGTTTGCAACATGCTGCAATATTGAGTTGTTGTTTCTTGTCTTATGCTCACATCAAATTTTGAATTAGTATTAATGTCAGGTTTAGTCTTTGTATAGTACCTAGCAGAAACATGTCACAAATTCAAAATATACATACCTTATTGCTGGCTGTACCGAACTCATGACATCCATTTCATTTATCTAAAGTGGAGCCAAATATTGCCTCTTCAAACACAATTAGTTCTTAGATATAGGATTTTGTTATCGCATTCTACTGGTGAACAGAAAATGCAGTGCTTCTCGGACCATTGTTTACATGCATAATTTCTCTGTCATGGAATTCTGAACTATCACTGTTCGGTACTTGAGAATTAACAGCCTAGGAAATTTTGGCTCTTTCCGTCATGCATGAGATATGTGCGAGGTTGAGGTTAGGTTATTGATGCTACTGTTTCACTGGTTTATTACAATATCTTTGATGACCTACTAATCTTTTGTTTGAATTCATGCTTGTATAAATCCTTCTTGAGGTTGCCGAAGTCAGACACCAAAAGTTGTGGCGAGGATGTACCAAGCGCTCGCAGGTGATGAACACCCAGGGAATAATGTACCGATATATGATTAGGAATCTGTTTGTATCAATGAAATTGTTGTGCATGCTCGTAGGTATATGTTCTCCTATCTTGACAAATGAAATGATTGATTACAAAACTATTTTTGATCGATGAAATGGATGGATGTATGGACATCTTGGTATGCAGATGTCAGGTGTGAAACTCTTTTCAGTTGTATTGTCTTGACCCGTTTAGGATGGCACAACCAGTTTCTACCACAACTATTGCGGTATCAAGTATCAAGGTGAGGCACTTATATGTGATTATCAGTCAACATGAGCTATAACAAGCTGAAGGTCCGGCTATCTCCAGGGGTTCACTACCACAGACCGATGGGTTTAAATTTTGATGTGTGTGTGAGTGGGGTGTAAGAGGAAATTTGAGCTGACTGGATCATGCACAACTGCCAGAGGTGGCAAGTTTGGATAGAGGGTGGAGAGACGAAAATAGTGGATGAAATAAGAAAAAGAAAAGAAGATGAAGAGTTATTTAACGGTAAAAGAATTTTCGATAACACCACCCTATTTGCACGAGTATCCTAAAGGTTTATATTAAACTACAAAATATGTATGCTCTGTAGCAACGGATGGGCAATTAACTTGCGATGGATTCAGGGAAATACACCATCCAGTTAACGTCTAGCGGGGGAAAGGAGCCATGGACGTGGTTGCAGAAGACACCAATTTACCTGGAGGTCACCCTCGGCACCGAAAATCGACCTGGGAGGACCAGATCGATGATACGGATCGCCGAGGTAGAAATCGTATAGTATGAAGGCCATGGCACCAGAAATCGCCATGGGATGGCCATATTGATGTCTTCGCTGAATCCGACTACTCACCATGACATATATGTGCTCACCGCAGCTCATCAGATCTGACCAAAACAGATAACCGGGGAGGGCATGGGCGACATAGCGATTGATGGGAGGGGACGGGATGGTGAGCGTGGATGGAAGGTGGCAGCGACATGCCACGGTGGGGAGATATGGTGGCAGCAACGCCATGGCAGAGAGAACGAGTGCGAGGGGTGGTTGCAGTGAGAGAATCGGTTGCGAGGGGGACACGAGGTCCATTATGCTAGAGTCAACATGAGATTAGAAGTTTTGCGAGAAGGAAACTATCCGGACGTTGGCAACATTATTTGATAGCTGTCCCGGGATAGACAACGACATCTCATCGTGCAACATGATAAGTAAAGTATTTTTTCTATTGTTATCATGGTATATTGTTGTTTCTAATAGCTCCACTTGTAGATTTATCTTCCCTATGCATCCATCGGCCGATACATTTTATACGTCATTGATAAAGAGGCACGTCGTCTATATATTATGGACCCTATTCAAACATCACAATCGTTAGAGGATAAAAATTTGAGGCATGCAGTGAAATTAAAAAGTTTTGCAAGGAATTTCAAAGAAGCACTCGAAATAAAGCTGTCTGGTTGAAATTCCGATATATCTAAATGACAACATTTATTTCCATTTGGTATTTCAACGAGTATAGACGGGTAATGAATTCATAATAAAAACATTTATTTTTGTTATCACTATATTCTTTATATTATTAATTTAAAAAATTGCAGAAATGTGTCTGGCTATTTAGTTTTACATTTTATGCTCTGGTGGAACGGTAAAGAATTGGTCAAGCCGATTTGCAGGGTGAGTATTGTCCGTTACATGTTTTAAGACGTTCGGCGTGAAATTTTCATACTAACTACATATAATGTTTGTGCAAGATGGGTATGAGTTGAGGAAACAATTTTTATTATACTTGCTAAAACATCGTAGGAATGAAGCTAAAGGCAACTTTCCTGATACTATGAAAGAATTTTTTAAGCACATCATCTAGATATTGATAGTTTTGTAATAGATGTTAAGGTCGAACATCGCTCAATTTGTTACATGCACATGTCGTTAATCTTTCTTTTTGTTATCAATTTACATTGCAAAATTGAACTTCAATTATTCAATAATTGTGTTAGTGTTATATTGTTTGTACGTGTGAAATTTAACATGTAACTCTTACAAACTATTTCAAGAGCCCGTGGCAATGCACGGGCACTCTACTAGTATGCATAATATTTAAGTATGATATTCAGTCGTTCGATATATCTTGCCCCATCGTCATGGCCGTGGCCTTGGCCGATGAGTACCGGCGAGGTCCCGTCCGTGGCCGCCGCGATTGCAGCACGACCGCCGGTGGGTCCCCCCACGTGGTTCACCATGGATGCAGCTCCGATGCTAGCTGGTTCCAGCACGTGGTCGTCATAGTTGCATCATCCTCATGTCGGTAGCTTTGGCTCGCCGTAGTCGACTAGCACAGCCAGCTTCCAGTGAAAAATATAAGCAAACAAAAACCTCCAAAGTTGAAGCGAAATGTTTTGCAGGTTCCAGCCAAAAACAACACCGTTCCAGCAAAAATACCACAAACAACAAACTCTAACAAATTCGATTGTACCAAAAGGAACGGTCGGTTCCAGCCAAAAACAACAGTAGTTCCAGCAAAATCGCACAAATAGCAATCTTAAAAAAAAATTAATTGTAGCAAAAAGAACAGTCGGTTCCAGCAACAAATTACTCTGGTTCCAGCCAAAAAATACGTCCTCGGCGAGGGGCGCGTCTTGATGATGCTAGTATGCTGGGCAATATAAAACGAGAGGAATGCGAGGGTGTAACAAAGCCTCCCTGCCCACCCATGTGGTTGCGTCGATTAGGGAGGAGGCGAAATTCTGAGTACTCGCAAGGGTGAAAATTTTGGGTAATTTTATGTCGGGAGAGTAATACCTTTCTATATTTCTGGCCTTTGTGGCTATGTACCAACCATATTATGTTCCCTCTTCTTAATTAATGAGATGAGGCAATTTGTTTGCCTTCAATAAAAAAAACAGAAACAATGATATGGAGGTGCCTGTGCTGCCCGAGAATTAATTCCACCACCCCCACCAAAAGATGTTTACCATGGAGTTTTGCTACGACTCTCAGTGGGAAAATGTAGACACCTGACAAGCTCTAAGTGTAGGTAGAATCTATTGTCAACAGGGTGAGTGTAGAATAGCTTATTCTACACCCCAGATAACGCTATATACACAATCTAGTAAAATGATGTACAAAATGTAGTAATTCGGAAAATATTTTTTTATCACCCAAGTTTGTAATTTAATACATTTTTGTGAAAATTAATATACTTTACATAGTCTGTTACTATATTTTGTATGTACCGTTATTGGGTGTAGAATAAGCTATTCTACACTCACGCTTAGTTTAGAATAAGCTATATATATGTATATATATAAAGGAAAATGGATGTGTGTATGTATATCAATGGATAACAAGTGGCTCAGATATATTCAAGCTAGATGATACTAGTATCATGTCATGATACTATATGTATCTTAACAAATGAGGTGCTACTATAAGCCATACAAAAACAACAAATAAGGTAACCCATCATACCAACATATAACATAATGTGTTACCAACGTAGTATCATACATTAGTACTATATGCATGATTTTTGCAGAAAATAATAACGGAGGAACACCAGACGAGAAGGGCCGTGAAAGCTGGTAGTCCACACAACCCCTGCCCCGCGTCGCCCGCAACAGGCTACATGGGGGAAATATTCGTCGCCGTCAGTAGCCTTCCTCCGCCAGTGCCCCCCCCCCCCCAGCCGCCGCCGGAGGGTCGGCCAGCGAAGCCGCGCCGCGCCCGGGGATGGCGACGGCGGGGCGGTTTTGTCCTGCCCCTCCCGTAGGACACCCCGTCCCCCAACAACCCCTCCGCCGCCATCGCCTATCCATGCCGCCGCCGGTGGGCCGGCTAGTGTCGTCGCGCCGCACCTGAGGAAGGGGGCGGCTGGGCGGCATCATTCCCTTCGTGTTGCAGCTCCTTGTCCCCAACCTCCTCGCCTCCTAGATCCGATCTGGTGCGCCGCAGGCTCCCCTACCCTCCAACTACTGGCGTGTTCGTCTTGCCTGTCCGGCGAGGCGGCGCGGTCGTGCCCGTCGTGCACCTCCCCCCTGCTGGCGCAGCTTCCTTCTTGCTGCTGTTCGCTGGGGCGTGCGAGGACTCGTGTGTAGGTCACGGGCTGGCCAAGGCTCGGTCTTGCCCCGTGTTGTAGACCACCCTTCATCTTCGACGACGTCTCCTTCTAGTTACGGCGGCAGCCTCTGCCCGTGTGTCATCAAGGTGTTGTTTTGGGCGGCGGGCTGAAGCTTCGCGGCCGGTCCTTACCGATACTGCCCCGGTCCCAGCAGCCACGGACCCGCGTTCTCCGGCATCCATGGATTGCCGCCGTCCCTACTGGCGTGATTTCGGCCCCGACACTCCAGTCGATGCGCCCCCTTCCAGCATCTTCGGTATACCGGTGTTCTGGCGGCTCCGCCTCCGGCAGCTCGGAGCTGTGCTCCCTTCCGGCTCCAGCTCGTCGGCGGCGCCTGTCACCATCCCACCCTCCACGCCGGCTTTCTACCACGCTGCCTTCTCGACCCCGTCGACACCCAGAACATGTCGTTTCCAAAGCTCGTGTTCTTTCGGCAGCATGTTCAACCCCACCACCTCCGTACTGGGATGGTGGTCGACCGGCCGATTGTGTTCCTCATGTTCGAATCCTGATCTGGCGGCTATGGGATTGCTTGGACTAAGGCTAGGCGAAATTCATGTTTGGCTTGCCGATGCTGGCAGCGGCGACACTCGTGAGTGTCGTTTCCCTTCCTGGCGAGGCGCTGCGATGGCCTTTATCCGTGCCCCTCTTCGAGCATTGGGGGAAACCCTAGGACCGGTTCTTCGGATCGGATGGCGGCGGCGTCACGGCATCGCACCCCTTCTTGAAGGCACTATCTTGTTCGCTCGCGGTGTCCCTGGTGTTGGATTTTGAGATGTTCGACATCGTGCTTGTTCAGCATGCCTCTCTGTTTAGGATTTGTGTGTGTAGTTCTGTCGTTTGCCATGTTCGGGCTGAGCACCTCTTCTCTCTCTGCTCCGGGTTCCATGATCATGCCTCTTTTCGTTCATTTCATGTGTTGTACCCTCTATTGTACTCATTCTTTTTGTTCTATCAATGAAAGGATACACAAGCTTCGCGTATTCGTGAAATTTGTTTTTTCGGAAAAAGCATATGCATAATACTACAATATTCCTCAGGGTGACCAGCCCAGATGTGGACTGGACATATGCATAATATTAATATTGATGTATGATATGCATTGCTGACCAGTCTCAAGGAGGATTCGTATCTTAGTCTGTTTTGTTTATTTCCAAATATTGTAGCCTATTTGTACTATATAATCCCATCACGGGATCAAATCAATCCAAGTGCAACCATTATAATTGCCTTCATGGTATCAGATTAGAGTTTTTGATCCTCTCTCTCCTCTCGTCTCACGTACGTAACCTGTACGCATTAAGCCGACGCCCCAAGAGATCGCGGCCCAGGAGGAGGCCGCCGCAGTCGCCGCCGCCCTCGCCGAGGCTAACGCCAAGGCTGCTCTCTGGGCCCTCGCGGCCGCACTTCCAAGCATCCGCGCCGTCGTTCCGGTCACCCTCGAGCTCTCCACCTCCAACTATCTCCAATGGCGCGGCATGTTCTCCGACGCTGTCCAGAAGTACGCCTTGGAGGACCATCTACTCGAGGCAGAATACCCCACCCATCCGACGCCGCAGTGGGGTCGGAACGACGCCATCGTCCGTTCATGGATCAACAGCGCCGTCGCGCCTGAACTTCTCGCCATGATCGTTGACACCACCACGCCACTCCCTGCCCACTCGTTGTGGACGCGGCTCTCCAACATCTACCACGACAACTCCGAGCTCGCTCCTCCTACCTCGAGCAAGAGTTCCATGGTCTCCACTCTCCAGCAAGGCACCATGACCGTGGCTGACTATTGTCGCAAGCAGAAGGTCCTGTCTGACGAGCTCAACGCGCTGGGCACGACCATCACCGACAAGCGTCTCGCTCAGAACACGCTCCGCGGCCTCGGATCACGGCTTGCCTACATGCGCACGTTGACCCTCAAGCAGCGCCCACTCCCGTCCTTTCTGGATGTGCGCTCGTCCCTTCTGCTCGAGGAGCTCACGCTGCAGCAGTCAGAGTCCTCCTCCTCGACTCGGACCGCCTTCGTCGCCCGAGGCGTCTCTGCGCCTCCCCCATCGCGCGGACCTGCAGCTACCATGCCGCCTCCGCGTCGCCCCGACACATGCCGTAACTTCCAACGTGGGAGTTGCCGATTTGGCGCGCGATGCCGCTATCTCCACTCCGGACCTTCCCAACAGCAAGGCGGCAACACAAACCCACCGGCGAAGGGCTCGCCGGCACGATGGCCATCCATGCAAAACCTTCGACCAAGGATCACTCATGCAGGCTTTCAACACAATGTCCTTGACACCACCATCTTCAAACGAATGGTACATGGACTCAGGCGCTTCCGCTCACATGACCGGCAATCAGGGTAACCTTTCACACCTCCTCCCTTCTAACTCCACTTACCCTCATGTCATCGTTGGCAATGGTCAAGCCCTTCCCATCACGTGCACCGGTCACACCACCCTCTCTACTCCTAATCATTCATTCTCTCTTAACAATGTTCTAGTTACACCTTAATGCTGTCAAAAGGATTCTTCGGTATCTTCGCGGCACCATCAATCATGGACTTCAGATACATCGCTCGTCGCCAGCATCGCTCACTGCCTACACTGATGCCGACTGGGCTAGCTGCCCTGACACACGCAAGTCCACCTCCGGCTACGGTGTCTTCCTTAGTGACAATTTGGTCTCTTGGTCCTCCAAACGACAACAAACTGTTTCCAAGTCAAGCGCAGAGGCTGAATACCGCGGTGTCGCCAACGCCGTCGCCGAGGCATGTTGGTTACGCCAGCTTTTGTCCAAGCTCCACCGTCCTCTTCAGCGAGCTACTGTGGTCTACCGTGACAATATCTCCGCCGTCTACCTCTCGACAAACCCGGTTCAACATCAACACACCAAGCATGTGGAAATTGATTTTCATTTTGTCCGTGAGCGGGTTGCTTTTGGAGATGTCCGTGTTCTCCATGTGCCCGACGTCTTCTCGGTATGCTGACATCTTCACCAAAGGGTTACCGTCGACTGTGTTCAACGAGTTCCGCTACAGCCTGAACGTCCGCCCAGCTCCCGCTCCGACTGCGGGGGTGTTAGACGTGTACGTGCAGGACACGTCCAGCCGGCCGAATCAAGGAGGATTCGTATCTTAGTCTGTTTTGTTTATTTCCAAATATTGTAGCCTCCTTGTACTATATAATCCCATCACGGGATCAAATCAATCCAAGTGCAACCACTATAATTGCCTTCACAGTCAATACGTGCACTGGGCATACACGTAGGCAGCCACTCGCTCGATATATCTGGTGTCGCTGTGTCACATCACGCAGGGACAGATTTGGCATACAGCAATCCCGATTTGGCATGCCCATATCCCCACGTGGTGCATGCTTCAATTGCAAATAATGCCCTTGCCCGGAGTGGCCAAATTGCCTTCACGTGGCTACAGCGCCCAGGACCGCGACCCAGTACATTCGTCGGTACACGGAACACTATTATTGGTGCGTCGATCAAGGACGAGGCGAAACTCTGGGTACTCGCGGGGGTGAAATTTTTGGGTAATTTAGATTCATAGACAAGTGGCCCAGATATATTCAAGCTAGATGATACTAGTTTCCTGTCATGGGTATCATGTCATGATACTGTACGTATCTTAACAAATGAGATGCTATTATGAGTCATACAAAACAACAAATAAGGTAATCTAACAAATGAGATGCTACTATGAGTCATATTATGCGATAGGAACGTAGAATCATACATCAGTACTGTATATGCATGATTTTTGCGGAATAAACATATGCATAATACTACAATATTCCTCAGGGTGACCAGCCCAGATGTGGACTGGACATATGCATAATATTAATATTGATGTATGATGTGCATTGCTGACCAGCCAGTACGTGCACTGCGCATACACGCAGGCAGCCTCTCGCTCGATATATCTGGCGTCGCTGTGTCACGTCGCGCAGGAACAGATTTGGCATACAGCAATCCTGATTTGGCATGCCCATATCCCCACGTGGTGCATCCTTCAATTGGAAATAATGCCCTTGCCCGGAGTGGCCAAATTGCCTCACGTGCCTACAGCGCCCTGGACCGCGACCCTGCACATTCGTCGGTACACGGAACTCTATTATTGATCATCGCCTTGCCTTATTATTGGTGCCAAAATCTGGCAGCTGCAGGAGAGGCAAACCAGCCTGCAGCCCCAGCGTCGACGTGAAGGCTCATATACGTTTCCTCGCATTATTGGCCCTTACTGTTCCGTGCGGCGATGACAACGAGCACCGACTATTTTAGCGCGCACACCTACTCTTTTTTTAAAAAAACTACAGATCTATGCATCTTCAATCATGTCAGTACGACGAAAAACAGAAATAATAAAAATTACATCTAAATCATAGATCACTTAGCGACAACTACAAGCACTGAAGCGAGCCAAAGACGCGCCGCGGTCATCGGCCCTCCTTCCCTCATTCATTAATAAAGAAGAAGAGTTTTAGAGTACAGGTTAATGGCTCCACATCCTATCCCATCCGACAACCAAAGAAACAACAAATAACCTAGAAGTGGGAGGTGGGCATGGGTGAATTTGTTCCTCCTCTTCTTCTTCCTCAATGCTTTTCTTTTCTTGTAAGCCCACTTGCTCATCGAAGTTTTGTTGTTCTTTGTGATCCCCATTATTTTGCTGCAAGTTAATTTCATAAATAATTAATTCAAGATCTCTTACCAATTCTTGCAGCCATTCATCATAGGGGGTCTTTGCTCTTCATCGTTTGCATCCTTTCCTTTATCTTCTTGTGAGCCCTGAAAGAATTTTTCTGCTGGCAAGACGGATGAAATGGGTTCTTGTTCATTGGCAACTAACGCATTATCACATAAATTATCTAGGAAGAAAGTACGGATAGGTTGCAACTCAATGTAAATTGTATCAAGGATAGCATCTCTAATCTTCATTCCCATTATGTAATGTAGAACCTCATCGACACCCACAAGTACAAATTGTAGGACCTCCATACCTGTATTGAGTTTATTAAGAATATTATATTTTCCTACTACGGGATCAATATTGATATCATAGGTGCTCTTTGGATCCACTGTCTATGCATGATGCCGGATATGAATAAAATATAAGGGATGAGTATTTTTTTTACCAATTCAATCCACCACTTCAATTTTGCTTGATGTGGCTTCCTCCCCTTCATTCAAAGGCTCTAGTGGAGCCAAATCCACACCAAATAGAAGCCTTGGTTGTGAAGAATCCCGTAGGAAAAGAAGGTGATGAAATGGAAGCAAAATCGGAGTAGGTATGGCCAATTTAAGAAGCTGTCACAGTCTAGTACGAGCGCTTAGATGCCGCCTTGCGCTCTGGAAGTTTCGGGTGCCTTAGTGTTTTGGTCGCCAATTCTTTATACGAACTCAGATTTTTGACATTCTTTGGCTCGTTGGATTGCTAGCAAAAAAACCCGATGCGCCAGTGGCCTTGGATCCTTAATTTTGACACTTTAATAAATGTCAAAATATCAAATACTCCATAGGGACTTAATCGGGTGCTTGGAACTTCTCCGGTGTGACCTCCAACTTAGTTATTTTGATGTCCCAAGTGCAAGAACGTGTCAACGGACCTACAAAGACCACAAAAGAAAGGTAAACTGACAAAAACTAAATAAAAATAAAAATTATGCGACGCACTTGGTAAAAAAAAGTAAATACTGAAAACTATGCATTGGGGATGTGTTGGGGATTGTAGCATAAATTAAAATTTTCTACGAATCACCAAGATCAATCTATGGAGTTTACTAGGAACGAGATGGGAGGAGTGCATCTACATACCCTTGTAGATCGCGAGCGGAAGCGTTCAAGAGAACGGGGTTGATGGAGTCGTACTTGCTGTGATCCAAATCACCGATGATCCAAGCGCCGAACGGATGGCACCTCCGCGTTCAACACACGTACGGAGCGGTGACGTCTCCCACGCCTTGATCCAGCAAGGAGGAGGGAGAGGTTGAGGAAGAAGGCTCCAACAGCAGCACGACGACGTGGTGGTGGTGGAGTGACAGTTCTCCGGCAGAGCTTCGCCAAGCACACGCGGAGGAAGAGAGGTGTTGGGGAGGGGAGGGGATGCGCCTTAGATGTGGTGCTGCAGCCCTCCCCTCACCCCTCTATTTGTAGAGAGAAGGGGGAAGGGGGCCGGCCCCTCTAGATGGGATCTAGAGGGGAGGCGGCGGCCAAGGGGGAGGTGGCTTGCCCCCCAAGGAAGGGGGGGGGGGCGCCCCCCTTTAGGGTTTCCCCAAACCCTAGGCGCATGGGCCCTAGGGGGTTGGTGCCCAGCCCACTAAGGGCTGGTTCCCTTCCACCTACAGCCCATAAGGCCCTCCGGGGCAGGTGCACCCTCCCGGTGGACCCCCGGAACCCCTCCGGTGGTCCCGGTACAATACCGGTATACCCCCGAATATTTCCGGTGACCGTATGGTGACTTTCCATATATAAATCTTTACCTCCGGACCATTTTGGAACTCCTCGTGACATCCGGGATCTCATCCGGGACTCCGAACAACATTCGGTAATCACATACAAACCTTCCTTATAACCCTAGTGTCATCGAACCTTAAGTGTGTAGACCCTACGGGTTCGGGAATCATGCAGACATGACCGAGACACCTCTCTAGCCAATAACCAACAGCGGGATCTGGATGCCCATGTTGGATCCCACATGTTCCACGATGATCTCATCGGATGAACCACGATGTCGAGGATTCAAGCAATCCCGTATACAATTCCCTTTCTCAATCGGTACGTTACTTGCCCGAGATTCGATTGTCGGTATCCCAATACCTCGTTCAATCTCGTTACCGGCAAGTCACTTTACTTGTTCCGTAATGCATGATCTCGTGACTAACTACTTAGTCACATTGAGCTCATTATGATGATGCAATACCGAGTGGGCCCAGAGATATCTCTCCGTCATACGGAGTGACAAATCCCAGTCTCGATCCGTGCCAACCCAACAGACACTTTCGGAGATACCTGTAGTGCACCTTTATAGCCACCCAGTTACGTTGTGACGTTTGGTACACCCAAAGCATTCCTACGGTATCCGGGAGTTGCACGATCTCATGGTCTAAGGAAATGATACTTGACATTAGAAAAGCTTCAGCAAACGAACTACACGTTCTAGTGCTATGCTTAGGATTGGGTCTTGTCCATCACATCATTCTCCTAATGATGTGATGCCGTTATCAATGACATCCAATGTCCATGGTCAGGAAACCGTAACCATCTATTGATCAACGAGCTAGTCAACTAGAGGCTCACTAGGGACATGTTATGGTCTATCTGTTCACACATGTATTACGATTTCTGGATAACACGATTATAGCATGAACAACAGACAATTATCATGAACAAGGAAATATAATAATAACCATTTTATTATTGCCTCTAGGGCATATTTCCAACAGTCTCCCACTTGCACTAGAGTCAATAATCTAGTTACATTGTGATGAATCGTACACCCATAGAGTTCTGGTGTTGATCATGTTTTGCCCGTGGAAGAGGTTTAGTCAATGGATCTGCGACAAATATCTATGTCTCCATTTTGAACATTTTCACAAATGGAGTTGAAGCGACGCTTGATGTGCCTGGTCTTCTTGTGAAACCTGGGCTCCTTGGCAAGGGCAATAGCTCCAGTGTTGTCACAGAAGAGAGTCATCGGCCCCGATGCATTGGGAATAACTCCTAGGTCGGCAATGAACTCCTTCATCCAGATTGCTTCATGTGATGCCTCTGAGGCTGCCATGTACTCCGCTTCACATGTAGATCCCGCCACGACGCTTTGCTTGCAACTGCACCAGCTGACTGCCCCACCATTCAAAATATACACGTATCCGGTTTGTGACTTAGAGTCATCCAGATCTGTGTCGAAGCTAGCATCGACGTAACCCTTTACGACGAGCTCTTCGTCACCTCCATAAACGAGAAACATATCCTTAGTCCTCTTCAGGTACTTCAGGATGTTCTTGACCGCTGTCCAGTGTTCAATGCCGGGATTATTTTGGTACCTTCCTACCAAACTTACGGCAAGGTTTACATCAGGTCTGGTACACAGCATGGCATACATAATAGACCCTATGGCCGAGGCATAGGGGACGACACTCATCTTTTCTCTATCTTCTGCCGTGGTCGGGCATTGAGCCGTGCTCAATCTCACACCTTGCAATACAGGCAAGAACCCCTTCTTGGACTGATCCATATTGAACTTCTTCAATATCTTGTCAAGGTATGTGCTTTATGAAAGACCTATGAGGCGTCTCGATCTATCTCTATAGATCTTAATGCCTAATATGTAAGCAGCTTCTCCAAGGTCCTTCATTGAAAAACACTTATTCAAGTAGGCCTTTATACTTTTCAAGAATTCTATATCATTTCCCATCAATAGTATGTCATCCACATATAATATGAGAAATGCTACAGAGCTCCCACTCACTTTCTTGTAAACACAGGCTTCTCCATAAGTCTGTGTAAACCCAAACGCTTTGATCATCTCATCAAAGCGAATGTTCCAACTCCGAGATGCCTGCACCAGCCCATAGATTGAGCGCTGGAGCTTGCATACTTTGTCAGCATTCTTAGGATCGACAAGACCTTCCGGCTGCATCATATACAATTCTTCCTTAAGGAAGCCGTTATGGAATGCCGTTTTGACGTCCATTTGCCATATTTCATAATCGTAGAATGCGGCAATTGCTAACATGATTCGGACGGACTTCAGCTTCGCTACGGGTGAGAAGGTCTCATCGTAGTAAACTCCTTGAACTTGTCGATAACCCTTAGCGACAAGTCGAGCTTTGTACATGGTAACATTTCCATCCGCGTCCGTCTTCTTCTTAAAGATCCATTTATTTTCTATCGCTCGCCGATCATCGGGCAAGTCTGTCAAAGTCCATACTTTGTTTTCATACATGGATCCTATCTCGGATTGCATGGCTTCAAGCCATTTGTTGGAATCTGGACCCGCCATTGCTGCTTCATAGTTCGAAGGTTCACCGTTGTCCAACAACATGATTTCCAGGACAGGGTTGCCGTACCACTCTGGTGCGGAACGTGTCCTTGTGGACCTACGAAGTTCACTAGTAACTTGATCATGATCGTCATCATTAACTTCCTCTCTAGTCGGTGCAGGCACCAAAGAAACATTTTCTTGTGCTGCGCTACTTTCTGGTTCGAGAGGGGTCATCTCATCAAGTTCCACTTTCCTCCCACTTACTTCTTTCGGGAGAAACTCTTTCTCCAGAAAGGACCCGTTCTTGGCAACGAAGATCTTGCCTTCGGATCTAAGGTAGAAGGTATACCAATGGTTTCCTTAGGGTATCCTATGAAGACGCATTTTTCCGACTTGGGTTCGAGCTTTTTAGGTTGAAGTTTCTTGACATAAGCAGCGCATCCCCAAACTTTAAGAAACGACAGCTTAGGTTTCTTTCCAAACCATAATTCATACGGTGTCGTCTCAACGGATTTCGACGGAGCCCTATTTAAAGTGAATGCGGCAGTCTCTAAAGCATAACCCCAGAATGATAGCGGTAGATCGGTAACAGACATCATGGATCGAACCATATCCAATAGAGTGCGATTACGACGTTCGGACACACCATTACGCTGTGGTGTTCCAGGCGGCGTGAGTTGTGAAACAATTCCACATTTCCTTAAGTGTGTGCCAAATTCGTGACTCAAATATTCCCCTCCATGATCTGATCGTAAGAACTTTATTTTCCTATCATGTTGATTCTCATCCTCACTCTGAAATTCCTTGAACTTTTCAAAGGTCTCAGACTTGTGTTTCATTAAGTAGACATACCCATATCTACTCAAGTCATCAGTGAGGGTGAGAACATAACGATAGCCACCGCGAGCCTCAACGCTCATTGGACCGCACACATCAGTATGTATGATTTCCAATAAGTTGGTTGCTCGCTCCATTGTTCCAGAGAACGGAGTCTTGGTCATTTTGCCCATGAGGCATGGTTCGCACGTGTCAAATGATTCATAATCAAGAGACTCCAAAAGTCCATCTGCATGGAGTTTCTTCATGCATTTGACACCAATGTGACCAAGGCGGCAGTGCCACAAGTATGTGGGACTATGATTATCAACCTTACATTTCTTGGCATTCACACTATGAATATGTGTAACATCACGTTCGAGATTCATTAAGAATAAACCATTGACCAGCGGGGCATGACCATAAAACATATCTCTCATATAAGTAGAACAACCATTATTGTCGGATTTAAATGAGTAGCCATCTCGCATTCAAGGAGATCCAGATACAATGTTCATGATCAAAGCTGGCACTAAATAACAATTATTGAGGTTTAAAACTAATCCCATAGGTAAATGTAGAGGTAGCGTGCCGACGGCGATCACATCGATCTTGGAACCATTCCCGACACGCATCGTCACCTCGTACTTCGCCAGTCTCCGCTTATTCCACAGCTCCTGCTTTGAGTTACAAATATGAGCAACCGCACCGGTATCAAATACCCAGGAGCTACTACGAGTGTTGGTTAGGTACACATCAATAACATGTATATCACATATACCTTTGGTATTGCCGGCCTTCTTATCCGCTAAGTACTTGGGGCAGTTCCGCTTCCAGTGACCGTTTCCCTTGCAATAAAAGCACTCAGTCTCAGGCTTGGGTCCATTCTTTGTCTTCTTCCCGGCAGCTTGCTTACCGGGCGCGGCAACTCCCTTGCCGTCTTTCTTGAAGTTCCTCTTACCCTTGCCTTTCTTGAACTTAGTGGTTTTATTCATCATCAACACTTGATGTTCCTTTTTGATCTCCACCTCCGCTGATTTCAGCATTGAATATACCTCAGGAATGGTCTTTTCCATCCCCTGCATATTGAAGTTCATGACAAAGCTCTTGTAGCTAGGTGTGAGCGACTGAAGGATTCTGTCAACGACCGCGTCATCTGGGAGATTAACTCCCAGCTGAGACAAGCGGTTGTGCAACCCAGACATTTTGAGTATGTGTTCGCTGACGGAACTATTCTCCTCCATCTTACAACTGTAGAACTTGTCGGAGACTTCATATCTCTCAACCCGGGCATGAGCTTGGAAAACCATTTTCAGCTCTTGGAACATCTCACATGCTCCGTGCTGCTCAAAACGCTTTTGGAGCCCCGGTTCTAAGCTGTAAAGCATGCCGCACTGAACCAGGGAGTAATCATCACTACGTGACTGCCAGGCGTTCAGAACGTCCTGAGTTCCTGGGAAAACAGGTGCATCACCTAGCGGTGCTTCAAGGACATATGCTTTCTTGGCAGCTATGAGGATAATCCTCAGGTTACGGACCCAGTCCGTGTAGTTGCTACCATCGTCTTTCAGTTTGGTTTTCTCTAGGAACGCATTGAAGTTGAGGGCAACATTAGCGTGGGCCATTTGATCTACAAGACATATTGTAAAGGTTTTTAGACTAAGTTCATGATAATAAAGTTCATCTAATCAAATTATTAACGAACTCCCACTCAGACAGACATCCCTCTAGTCATCTAAGTGATACATGATCCGAGTCAACTAGGCCGTGTCCGATCATCACGTGAGACGGACTAGTCATCATCGGTGAACATCTTCATGTTGATCATATCTGCTATACGACTCATGTTCGACCTTTCGGTCTCTTGTGTTCCGAGGCCATGTCTGTAGATGCTAGGCTCGTCAAGTCAACCTAAGTGTATTGCGTGTGTAAATCTGGCTTACACCCGTTGTATGCGAACATTAGAATCTATCACACCCGATCATCACGTGGTGCTTCGGAACAACGAACCTTCGCAACGGTGCACAGTTAGGGGGAACACTTTCTTGAAATTTTAGCGAGGGATCATCTTATTTATGCTACCGTCATTCTAAGCAAATAAGATGTAAAACATGATAAACATCACATGCAATCAAATAGTGACATGATATGGCCAATATCATTTTGCTCCTTTTGATCTCCATCTTTGGGGCGCCTTGTTCATCATCGTCACCGGCATGACACCATGATCTCCATCATCATGATCTCCATCATCGTGTCTTCATGAAGTTGTCTCGCCAATTATTACTTCTACTACTATGGCTAACGGTTAGCAATAAAGTGAAGTATTTACATGACGTTTCAGTTGACACGCAGGTCATAAATAAATTAAGACAACTCCTAGGCTCCTGCCGGTTGTCATACTCATCGACATGCAAGTCGTGATTCCTATTACAAGAACATGATCAATCTCATACATCACATATATCATTCATCACATCCTTCTGGCCATATCACATCACATGACACTTGCTGCAAAAACAAGTTAGACGTCCTCTAATTGTTGTTGCAAATTTTTTACGTGGCTGCTATAGGTTTCTATCAAGAACGATTCTTACCTACGCCAAAACCACAATGCGATATGCCAATTTCTATTTACCCTTCATAAGGACCCTTTTCATCGAATCCGATCCGACTAAAGTGGGAGAGACAGACACCCGCTAGCCACCTTATGCAACTAGTGCATGTCAGTCGGTGGAACCTGTCTCACGTAAGCGTACGTGTAAGGTCGGTCCGGGCCGCTTCATCCCACGATGCCGCCAAATCAAGATAAGACTAGTAACGGCAAGTAAATTGACAAAATCGACGCCCACAACAACTTGTGTTCTACTCGTGCATCGAAACTACGCATAAACCTGGCTCATGATGCCATTGTTGGGGATCGTAGCATAAATTAAAATTTTCTACGCATCACCAAGATCAATCTATGGAGTGTACTAGCAACGAGAGGGGAGGAGTGCATCTACATACCCTTGTAGATCGCGAGCGGAAGCGTTCAAGAGAACGGGGTTGATGGAGTCGTACTCGCCGTGATCCAAATCACCGATGATCCAAGCGCCGAACGGACGGCACCTCCGCGTTCAACACACGTACGGAGCGGTGACGTCTCCCACGCCTTGATCCAGCAAGGAGGAGGGAGAGGTTGAGGAAGAAGGCTCCAACAGCAGCACGACGGCGTGGTGGTGGTGGAGTGACAGTTCTCCGGCAGAGCTTCGCCAAGCACACGCGGAGGAGGAGAGGTGCTGGGGAGGGGAGGGGCTGCGCCTTAGATGTGGTGCTGCAGCCCTCCCCTCACCCCTCTATTTATAGAGATAAGGGGGAAGGGGGCCGGCCCCTCTAGATGGGATCTAGAGGGGGGGGCGGCCAAGGGGGAGGTGGCTTGCCCCCCAAGCAAGGGGGGGGGGGGGCGCCCCCCTTTAGGGTTTCCCCAGACCCTAGGCGCATGGGCCCTAGGGGGTTGGCGCCCAGCCCACTAAGGGCTGGTTCCCTTCCACCTACAGCCCATAAGGCCGTCCGGGGCAGGTGGACCCCCGGAACCCCTCCGGTGGTCCCGGTGCAATACCGGTATACCCCCGAATATTTCCGGTGACCGTATGGTGACTTCCCATATATAAATCTTTACCTCCGGACCATTCCGGAACTCCTCGTGACGTCCGGGATCTCATCCGGGACTCCGAACAACATTCGGTAATCACATACAAACCTTCCTTATAACCCTAGCGTCATCGAACCTTAAGTGTGTAGACCCTACGGGTTCGGGAATCATGCAGACATGACCGAGACACCTCTCTAGCCAATAACCAACAGCGGGATCTGGATACCCATGTTGGCTCCCACATGTTCTACGATGATCTCATCGGATGAACCACGATGTCGAGGATTCAAGCAATCCCGTATACAATTCCCTTTGTCAATCGGTACGTTACTTGCCCGAGATTCGATCGTCGGTATCCCAATACCTCGTTCAATCTCGTTACCGGCAAGTCACTTTACTCGTTCCGTAATGCATGATCCCGTGACTAACTACTTAGTCACATTGAGCTCATTATGATCATGCAATACCGAGTGGGCCCAGAGATACCTCTCCGTCATACAGATTGACAAATCCCAGTCTCGATCCGAGCCAACCCAACAGACATTTTCGGAGATACCTGTAGTGCACCTTTATAGCCACCCAGTTACGTTGTGACGTTTGGTACACCCAAAGCATTCCTACAGTATCCGGGAGTTGCACGATCTCATGGTCTAAGGAAATAATACTTGACATTAGAAAAGCTTCAGCAAACGAACTACACGATCTAGTGCTATGCTTAGGATTGGGTCTTGTCCATCACATCATTCTTCTAATGATGTGATCCCGTTATCAATGACTTCCAATGTCCATGGTCAGGAAACCGTGACCATCTATTGATCAGCGAGCTAGTCAACTAGAGGCTCACTAGGGACATTTTATGGTCTATCTGTTCACACATGTATTACGATTTCCGGATAACACGATTATAGCATGAACAATAGACAATTATCATGAACAAGGAAATATAATAATAACCATTTTATTATTGTCTCTAGGGCATATTTCCAACAGGATGTGTATAAGTGCTAGATGGATATGATACGAAGGATTTTGGCACTAAAATGTACTCTAAAAAGAATGCATAAAATCCACTCATCAGCATCCAGGCCTACGCACCGCCACTGTACACACCTGCGCCCGTGCTCTTGCCTGAGACCACAGAGCAAGCGGGAGGCCACAGAGCGCGCCATGCAGGTGAGCGCAACCTCGAATGCAGCGCAGCAAGCGGCATTGCTGGCGACGTACTAGCAGTCGTGCCCCCGGGCGGAGGCGCCGGCATTTGTCGACCTGGCCAAGGACGGCGACGCCTATGGCTGCAGGTTGCGGTATTTCTCTAAGTTTTATCTACTGTTTTAATTAAGTTTTGATGTAACTGAACTTTGAGCAGTGTGTTTTATCTATTAAGCTTATATTTTTAAATGTTTTATCTGCGTTAAGCTTTTTTAAGTTTCAAATTTGTTGGGTGCATTGGACGCATCTACGGCAAGCCGGACAGCCGCGGACATTTTCGTCCGCCTTCCAGATCCAAACGAACCAGCATAGATGTTGGATATATCTGTGGCAGCCACAGGCTGGCAGTCACGTCGCGCAGGGACAGATTTGGCGTACAGCAATCTTGATTTGGCATCCTGCATAACCCCACGTGATGCGAGCTCCAATTGGAAATCATGCCGTTGCCGGGAGCGACCAATTTAGGTGTCGTCCTCAACCGCGACCCTGTACATCCGTCGGCACAAGGAACACTATTATTTATCGCCGACTTGCCTTATTATTGCAAAATCTGGCAGCGGCAGGGGAGAGATAACCAGCCTGCTGCTGGTGCCCCTGCCTCCACGTGAAGGCCCAGTGTCCTCGCATGCATTATTGGCACCTACTGTTCAGTGGGACGACAAAAACGATCACCGACTATTTTAGCGCGCACGAAGCACATATACATATACCCATAGAGGAGTACCACTCTCTCTAGCCTCGCAGGGCAAAGAAAGACCCGTATACACTTCATCGATGGCGGCGGGGGGTGTGTGGGTGTTCCGGAAGGACGGGGTGATGGAGCTCCAGAGCGCAGCTGGAGGGTCGTCAACACGCCGGAGCGTGGGCGGCCGCAATAAGGCGCTGGTGTACCTGCCGGCGAACGAGCCGATGCGGTCGCTGGAGGTGCTCGAGCGGCGGCTGGGGTCGCTGGGTTGGGAGCGCTACTACGAAAATGGAGATATCGTGCAGCTCCACCGGCGCGATGGCGGGGTCGACCTCATCGCCCTCCCACGCGACTTTGCGCGATTCTGCTCCACCCACATGTACGACATCGTCGTCAAGAACCGAGACCACTTCAAGGTCGTCGACCTCTAGGCATGCATGATACATTATTTACGTTCTACTTACTTTCCCTGGTCATGCTAGCAAGCCTGTTCTGCAAATAAGCGCACGCGCATAATGATGTGCCTTGTGTATGTCGTCTCTGAATTACTCCTAGCTAGTGTGAGCTTTTTGTATTTTTGATTGAATCTCGGATGTGTTTATTAACTTTTGCTTGCATGGTCGTACTTGTTCGTTTACCAAAAACCACAAATTTCGAAATTTCTGACTCTGCATGAATGGCCACGAGTAACTTTACGTACCCAGCTGGCAGATCCACATGTTGGTCCCTCTTATCTCCTCTTTTCACGTGGAAGATAAGACCAACTAGTTAATGAAATTAACAGCTTAAATTTTGTGTACACTCTTACCTCTCAAGTAAAAAGAGCAGAGGAACCATGTTAAAATTTGCCGCAGATATTGCTAAGAGGAACCATGCTAAAAATGGCTGAAAAGGAGCAAGGCCTTTAGAGGAGCATGGCTAAGGGAATGTTTGGTAGCTCTCCAGCTCTGGACTCCTCCAACTCTAGGCCTGGAGCTGGGTTGAACAACTCTACCCTTGGAGCTCCACGTAAATCCACGTTCTTGAAAATATCTTAACCATTCTTTATCATTCGATCTATGTAATTGATCAATATTAACCCTCCAATTTATGTTATCCCTGTGGCCCAAAAATGTCTGAGCTGGACATAAATCTGACCTAATCTGCCCATAATTAACGTCAGAAAAAACCAATAAATATTCTCCTAAACACCAACTAAAAAAATCTCCTAAACAAAGAACGTTATAGGAGTTGAGATCTCACAAGAAAATGAACAACGTTAATTATAAGAGTAAATGAATATCTCACAAGAAACAAGGCATCACCACATTTCCTAAAAAAGGACCATTACCACGTTCCTCTCCTTTCAGGTAGACTCAATCTGATGCGCTCCTGCCATGCCTGTTTTCACAGCCACAATACATGGTAGCTCCTCCTCTTTTCTTGCCTCGAATAAAACCATGATCCAAGTCTCATCCAAGAGAAACCGCTGGTAGCTAACGCAATTGATGCTGCAGATAGGCGTGCCATGTGGGAGCTGCACCGAGTCACCGGTGGCCGGGTTCCACGTGAGCAGTTCGACCTTGTCGCATATGCTGATGCTAGGCGGGTGACAAGCATCGCTAATGGCTCCAGAACCTGGCGTTGATCTCCCTGCACGCAGCAGCGATGGTGACAAGGCTCTGGAGCCATTAGCTTCCTTTATGGCTTTGGTTCAGGTGAGCGGCTCGGCAATTTTTTCTTCGGAACTACTCGGCGCACGACACTCCCTGCCCGATTCTCACATGACACATGATCCAGCGGCTGTGCTACACTTGGTCTTATCCATGCATGGTTCGATCAATAGCATCATCCAAAAATCGTGCACCGAGTGTCGTCCGTATAGCAGCATTCTTTTTTCTTCTCGCTAGAGAAGCTCGGGCGGAACCTGGAAAGACAATGTGCAGTAATTGTTCTGCTTTCATTTTTATCTTTTGAGGTGAGAAGGCAAGCACCGATAGAGGTATGGATGAGTACGTACAACATATCGAGCGAGCACCAATGGGATGCGGCGGCATCCCCAATATGTCTGCTCCTTCCATATATTCTCAAGGTTGTTCTCTTCCTCTCGAGATTTTATCAGGTGCGCTGCCTCCGTATGCTAGCCATGCTTGCACGATCTACCCAACCTTGCATGCCAGAGCCTGTGGAACCGAGGGTCTTGATGGAGGCATCTCCCAGGCCAGTGCTAGCATAGGAAAGAAATTAATGTCAGAAGGAAAAATGAAGAGCAGTGCACTAAAAAATACTGGATTTTCAAATGATTTATCTCAACGGATGAAAAATATGAAGCATAGATCATCCATTCTCTTAGGTCGTCCATGATAGGCAGCAGCATGCACGTGCCACAGAGTTTCGAGTCCGAAAAGTGGGTCACAAATATCAAAATATATATGTACTATAATCATACCAAGCAGAAGCACATCAAACACGCTAGAAAAGCCTCGCTTCTCCTTTGTTTCTTGGAATTGACTAGCACATGCAAGCTAGAGTGCATAAACAGGGCAGGCCATGGGCAGGAGAACCTTCAGAATAGTTGAGGCACGGACAAGCAGCAGCTAGAGTAAACATATTGCATGAGAAGACATGTAGGACTACACGAGTTAACAAATGAAGTGTTGCTGATCATGATGACTGATGGTAAGAAGTAATGAATAACTTGATCGTACCCCGTACTTTGTTTGATGGTTGTGGCCAATTGTCTGGTTCGTTGGGTGTGTTCGGTTATGCTGTACACTGCTTGTAGCTTTATTTATAAAGTCGGGCTAACGCCTTTCCTCTAAAAAAAATAACTTGATCGTGTTAATAAAGAAACAACTGAAATAATTTAAATATCACTTACATTTTTTGTAACAGGCCACAACCATCATTGAGGGAACACATGACCGCCCTGCCCATAAGAGAAGGAAATTCTATATTGTCGGCATGATTTCTGCTCATTCCTCGGCAAAAATGGTTGTGTTAGAACCTAGAGGCACCCGGAATTAGAGTTAAGTATGTTGACCAGGTTACGAAATTTAAATATTTATGAAATTAAACATAACTTACAGAACTATTGTCATATTAGACAACATGTAAACTATTGTTGTGCTCCTGTTTGGTGCGCACAAACATGTGAATCGCGGCAAGCATGTCTGACTCAGCTCTCCAAGGTTGAAGCTCTTCATTAAATGTATAATAGCAGAAATATCATCTAATTAATCAAAGAGAGTAGTTTTTTTGAGCTCAGGCTCCATGGTAGCTGTTTTATTATTCATGTGCGAAAATTATATTTTGAAGTTTCAGAAAATTCGAAAAAAACGCATGAACCAACAGATGTATTTTGAGCAGATGCACTATTGAATACAGCTGGACAAAAAAAAACTCACAATGGAATACACTTTGGTGCGAACTGGACAAAAAAATGTATCATGTACTTCGAGCAGATGCACTATTCACTATAATAAGTACATCATTTTTTGTTTGCAGATCACAACATGGCGTATATCATCCTAAATTTTTACAGATCCACCTCCCAACTCAAAGTTCATGTATAGTTTTTTCACTCCAACCCAAGTTATGTCTACCTCTCCACCTCCACCTCTCAACTTGAACCCACCTTTTAGTTAGCTGCAAGACACAGATTTGGAGGAGAGAGTTAGCATAGACCCTGGATAGACAGGACTGATATCAAACGGTCAAACCACCTTTGTTTTTCTTTCTTTGACAATGTATTGTTTTGATGCTGCATGTGCTATGTAAAATATGTCCATGTTCATCATGGATTTGTAGCTGTATTTTAAAGCCATCATTAGCTCACCATTTTAATATTCAAAGTATAACATATATTACAAAAATATTGTGAAATGTAAAAGGAAAATAAAGAGATTATGACCATAAATATAGAGTTTGAATCTGTCTTTTCTAATGTATAGTTACACATTATAACCATCCTAAACTTGACATTCAAATGTGCCGCGAGCAGCTTAGCACATCCTAAACTTTATAGATACATCTGCAACAAGCAGCGAGCAGCATGTATATATCTTCTGCTATACTTGGGTACTATAAAAATACTCCTAATATATCAGCAAATTCCCTGGATATATGTATACTAGAATATTATCAGAACATAGTTTTTAGGTAGATCTTAGTACTGCAGAGGGAGAAGTATTGGAATACAATTAACCTATTAGTAGAATGTGTATGGTAAGATGGATAAAATACAATTGGCCACTTTCTTTTGGCAATCGTAGTCCACACCCTTCCAGATAGATTGCTGCACCTCGTAGTCCTAGCTCCAACGTTGACGAAGCTCGCTACCACCAAGCTATTCAACATGAACTCATTTCTCATTGATCGACATTCATTTTGGAGTGGACTTTCTAACCCCAGGTGTATATATTATTTAAAAAAGAAATATGGTGTATGTACAACTCTCTATGTGTATTATCCAGTTTCAAATCAAGATTTGTGCTATCTCACTATTCTCACTACATAGAAATCTCTCATTTCAGTTTCTCTCAAACAAGATAATCTATATCTTGAGAATTTGATCTTCAACAAAACCTTAAGACTACAATGTGCAGAAGATATTTTTGATTTTTGGTGCATCTTATAAATATATGAAATGAGACTTTTATGAATAAGCCATGCCATTTTGAGTATATACTTTGCACGAAAGTATTCTGAATTGTTGCTTACATATTGTGGTTTGAATGTATTTTGACTTGCAAAGTTTAAAGTTCACGTATTGTTTCATTTGAGAAATAAGTTAAATAAATGAAAGTATGCTAGATGCTGCTGGAGGTACACTCGGGTTCAGCCGATTTTCATATTTATCATGGATCTGTAGTTATATCTTTTACTCCCTCCAATCCGAATTAATGTTCGCTGCTTTAGTACAACTTTGGATTGGAGGGAGTAGCATTTTGTCTCTATTTTAACATTCTCAGCAAGAAATATTACAAATCTATTGTGAAGTTTAGAAACAAAATACTACTTATGGCCTAGTAATATCGTTTTTAAATGTTTCTCTTCTGATGTACAACTACACATTGTAAGGCATCCTAAGTTTCATATGCACATGTGCGACGAGAAGCTTCATATAACGTATGCATCTTCTCCTCTACTTGGGTATCTTTAAATACTCCTAAACTTCACTCTCAGCTTACTCCAAACATCCGGAAAATATATATAACAATATGAGAATAATCGCCAAGAAAACCTAATTATCCAGATACAATTGCAGTTATCTTGGCTAGGCCTATCTATGTTCACACTCCTTGTATCCTTTAGATTGGAACAAACATCCGTAAGTCCAACACCCAATTCTTCTTTTGCGCTGCTGATTCGGATGAGCTTCTCACTTGAAAACTAAAGAGGCTTAGGAAAGGGCTGACGATTTGGTCCACAAATTTGTCTAATATTTTGTAACCATTCAGGCTAAAAGTACCAAAATCTTTGATGCTCAGAAGAATACAATCATTTTCTATGGCACTCTAGAAGAATACATGCAACTCTCAACTGAACAATAGAATGGTAGAGTAATTTTGAAAGATCATATCAGTTTCAAAGCCACTGTCTAACCAGAGGATATACTGGAAGAATATAACAACTTTAAGATGGGTTGAACTGGGAGATGGAAATACAAAGTTTTCTTGCCAAAGCCAAAATCGAACATAGAAAGAATCACATGTCCTCTCTAATCAAGGACAAATTCAGGATGACCATCAGACTAGAGCTATCCTTGGAGGGTATTGAAAGAAATGACGGGTGCTTCTCAGCCTAATAATATGCTCCTTGTTTTTATCCCCAATTCAAGGATGTGAAGGGATCTATTGCTTGGACTTGCCTGATAAAACTGATGATATGGTTAAGAATATGCCTATGGACAAAATACCGTGCCTTGATGGATTTTGTGAGGCTTTCATTAAAGCGTGCTGGAATGTCAATTGTAGACTTTTATCATGGCGAAGTCACTCTTCAGAGTATTAGTTCACCCCTGATTACTCTTCTCCCAAAGAAGGACAACCAAGAATGCGGCAATGATTTTATATATGATTAATAAATATCCAATGTAAATGTTTGGGCAGACATATTAAATAACTTTGCAAAGGTCATGCTCTTTAGGCATAGAGAGATTCCCAAGCCACAATAACTTACCGTTGCATCCTCATTTCTTGTGGAAGTTAGTGTACCCGCACTACTAAAAAGACACATTACGACAAACTCGCCATTAACATGCTATCATCGCTGGACAAAAACCGTAATGACTCAGCACTGCCAGTACATTCAATGACTAGTCACCAGTGACTGAGTGGCTAACCAGCCATTCAGGTTGTACTCATTTCCTTCAATCACGAAGGCCTTTTGAGAAATCATGTATACACTTTTTTTTTCTTATGAACTACGTAACCGTATAATGGAATGTAATGATAAGATGAATGCAAATGTGTGTTTGTGATAAATCATGCATTGGTCCGTGATAGATCATTTTTTGAATCAATTGATGTGCATTTTGATTACGTGGCTAACTAGAAAATATAATTAGTCTAACCATGGAATAAACATTACAACCAATTTCACTAGAGAGACTCTCTGGGATACAAGAAAGTTGTTTTAGTCGATTTTACCAACGGAACCGACTATGATGCTTAACTCTTCCAATTAGTTCTACGGGGCGAATAAGATGGAGTACTTAATTACACAAGCGCCTATAATAAGATGGAGTATCAGCTATAGTTTAGCATTGTCAGGCCAGCCAATGGTTGTGTAATAGAACAACCTTCTTAAGCCTTGTTATGTACTACTACCTCCATCCGGGTTTATAAGGCCCCTCTTAGTTTGGGTCAAATTTTGACTATTAATTCAACTGAATACATGAAACAAAAACTATACCATGCGAAACCTCTTCTAAATACAAATCCAATAGCATACTTTTTATAGCATATACCTCATATTTGTTAGTGGCATAGATGGTTACAATATGATCCAAAATATGAGGAGGCCCAGTAAACCTGGACGGAGGGAGTAATGTTCACTAACAAATTGGATTCATTTATTAGATAACTTTGCAAGGTCATGGTTTTTAGACATAGGGAGTTTGTCAAGGGTCGCACATGAACTTCTTTCTTCTCTTTGATTGGGCAAATTATCCGTACACATGCATGTTTTACTGATCATATATGATAATGATAGATAATATTATAGGGAGTTTGTTATAATATGATATTTCTCGTATAAAATGAAGTCCAAAAGTAATCTTCATTTCATATATATGGACTGCAAATCCTAAATGTTATAAATACTGCGAATGTAATTTACGAGAAAAATACATATGACTAATAGATATCCAAATTAAATCTTTGAGAAGACAGATTAGATAAGTTTGCAAGGCTCTTGCCCTTTAGACATAGGGAGATTCCCAAATCACAGTAAGAGAATAAAAACATAGGAGTACCATGTCATTGCTACTTAAATCAACCAGATCTTTGAGGCCTGTTTGACAGATATAATTGATATGAAAATGGAAGAAAATATTCTGTGAAGTTGGTTCTCATGAAATTTCTCATATGAAGTGAAGCGCGAAGAAATTCTTAGGAATCAAATAAGATGGATTGCAAATTCTACAAACCAGACATTCCACACAGGGGATAAATCATAAGGATTACAAATCTTGGAATAAAAACAATGGGTTTAGTTGTACAATATCATCAATTTCTCCTTGGCCTCTAGATATATAATATAGATTATGGATTGCATTCTTGTTGAGAAAAAAACATGTCGATTGGACAAGCTATGCAATAGGTTAGGACAAAATAGCATAGTCCATCCAACAGAAATTCGAGGCACACTCAATATATAGCATACTATATATAGCCATTAATATTGTATGTCATGCGAGCACTTTTCGGTCCGATCGGTATCAACCATCGGTGGAAAATACTCAGATTGCCAATGTCCTTCTTTTCCTGCAGTAGGGTAAGGGTGCCCTCTGTGAGGTTCACCTGGAACACATGGGATGCGGCTACTACGTAGCTGATGTGGTTCTCCAACCTACGAACCACCACTAGTATCCCTGCATCGACAGGCGGCACCAGGTAGGACCTCAGGTTTAAGTGACTACCTGATCATAAGTCGGCTCCTGCGGTCCTGCCTGGCCACGTACACGAAGTGAGGCTATGGGTGGAGCTCCAACTTGTGGACGTCCCCCGTGAGGGAAGGGACGTAGAAGCGGCCGCCTAGGGAGAGGCCGCCCTCGCCATCGAACAACGGAAGCTCGCCGTCCTCGTTTGGGGCGAAGTATCGCCACTGCCACACGGTGTCGCCGGGCCTGGCGTACTTGACCATATCAATGGAAAACAGCGCCACGAGGAGCACCACCGTGGGAGTGGGAACAACGTCGTCCTCACCCTCGCTGTCGTAGATGATTCCTGCGGCCTGGATATCCCCTGCTACCGTAATGCCGTTCGCCCTAATCCAGAAGAAGGGCATGGGCAGGTCGGCGGCGGCTGCTATCACCAGGTTGAACAGGCACACCTTGTGCGTGGCCGAGGCCAAGAGCAAGCAGCCGTCGGCGCTGGCGATGACTTGACTGTGATCCTGAGGGATCTTGACCCGGATGGAGGCGCCGGTGAGGACGTTCACGAACCTGGCTTGCTCACCATGGATATGCAGCATCTTCCAGTGGTGTGGGAAGAAACCCGGATTCCTGCCCATTAGCTTCTAGGCCGTGACGGCGTCCCTCCACTGCTTGACGGTTCTCAGGCGGACGAAGTCCGTCACGTCCCAGCGCAGCAGGATCTCCGACACCTTGGACACAAGCTCGTGCGGGAGGTCGTCCCAGTTCCCCTCATCGGCCATTGGGATGATACTGCAAATCGATTCAGCGGATCTACGCTTAGCTTAACTAGAGCATAATTTGAAACCAAACACGCGTGCATACAACATATTCATGAGATGAGATCTAACGAGTTACAATCAGCCGAGATTATATCAACAAAGCAACCAGAAAATAGATCCACAAGCCAGAACATCTAATTGAATTACGGACCTTTGATGGCCGCTGGCGTCGGCGCCGGGAATGAAGCCATAGAATGGCCGGCCAATCGCTGGTTCCATGGAGGAAACGGCGGCGGCTGCAGGGAGGTTGTCCCTAGGATGGTTGCGGGCTTGCGGCCAGGGTTTGGGCTGGAGGTTGGAGAGGGCCTGGGATGGATTGCATCAACTTATACGGTGGCGGCCATGTACAAATGGAAAGGAGGAATGGTGGGCAAAACGCGGAGACGGGAAGGTGGTACGAACAGCTAGCACCACATAATGTATTACTTAATTTCTCGTGAGAATTAATTGCCTTGCCCTCAGCCGTTGGATGCCCATCCTACGGCCTGCCCAGCTTCTACGAATGATTTGGTTGAGACTAGGAGTAGTGTGTCACGCGCCAGGAAAACCGATTGAAGGAAAGACAGGTCGGAGCATGCTGTACAAGTGATAGAAACTTTCCTAAACTGACACCCTAAAAAAAACTTTCCTAAACTGACAATCTATAGGTTTTCTTTCCCCTTTTAATTTTCAAAATACATTCTTTCTCTCGTTTGCGCGCGCAAAATCAATTATTGGACGACTCCAGTCATTTTAATGGACAGCCAGCCCATTGAAAGGACACCAAAACGTATGTTTAAGAATTTCTATCGGAGGGTCCAGCTTCAAGGAAGCTGCGGCATAGTTTTTTCTTTCAAAGGGGCTCGGAATGGGCTAACTGTTTAAAATGTTGAATTGAATGAAATACGGCATTATTGTTAATTCTTGATAAGGCCCTCGCTCCCTCCCGTGTCGCACCGCTTGGGCAACTCGGGGTGTACCCAACTTGCCGCCGGCAGCCCCCCTCTAGCACCGCCTCTCCTCCACCGTTGTCGCTAGCCCTAGATGTGGTGGTGACGGCTCCTGCCTGCCAAGGCAGCATGGGGAGAGCTGCGTGGATGCACTAGTCAGGTTGGCGGGTCGGCGGGCGTGGCGGGAGATGGTTGTGCGGGCGCGCATACTCCGCATCTCGGCGTGTGGGGGACGTCGCAGCCATTGCTGGGCCAGCTCGCCGATGGTTGGCGGCGGTGTGTGCGGGCTCTTCCCTCGATGGTGGATCTGGCCGGTGTGCCTCAATCCATGTGTGGTCACGGCCTGGGCACATAAGGGTTACCCTGGGTGGCTGTGCTCTATCGTCGTCCGATAGTGACCAAAGTTTACGCGGTGGAGGGGCTATGGCTGCTTGGATTTGAATCAACGGCTTCAGACTGGCTCGTTGGCGGGTGCAGTGTGCCCCTGCTCGGCCGGGCTAGCAGCCGCGTTCGGTTGGCGACCTGGGTGAGAAGGTGGTGGGTAGGGTGGTGGCGTCGTGGTGTGTGGTAGCGAGGTTGGAGGATGGAGGCACGACAGTTCGCACTTGGAGGTGATAGTGTGGCTACAATGGTGGCGTGAGGGATCGTGATGGTGTTGGTGGCCGTGTCGATGGTGGTGACCTGATGAGCGTGCTTGATTGCTGCCGATGGCGGTTTGGCCGGATAGGTTATGGCGATGATGAGTTTGGTGAGGCCTGGGTGAAAACCTAGCTCGACCTCAGTCAATGACAGCCTCAACGGCGTTGACGTCGAGCCTGTCCACCTTCCCTTGACATCTTGGTCTCGTGCTTTCCTGGTGAAAACCCAAGCTTCGGCCTTGGTCGAAACATGCGTCAACGGCGATCCTCGCATCTTCCCCTTGGGGGCGAAAACTTGGAGGTCTGACCTATCATCAGTTGGTGATGGCTCTTGTAGCTTTGTTAGCTTCATCGTCGGCTAGGCATGGGTGCGGCCTAGGGGTCAGTGTGCAAGTCGGAGCGGCAAATCCCGAAGTATCATGTGCTTGGCTTTAGTCCCTTGGCTGGCAATTTCATCGAAGGATGGTTCGCAGCCTCGAGGCATGTGTAGAAGTCGGAGCGACGGCTCCAGAGATCTCCTGTGTGATGGTGCTGGTTTTACTTGCTAGGGCGACAAAGTCATTGACTTGGTTGGTGCACGGCCTCGCTGTCGGTGTGGACGTTCGAGCGATGGCTCCGAAAACCAGTGTTGGATGCTTGGGTGTTGTCTCTTATCACTTAGGTGGCGGTGTCGTCGGCTAGATTGGTGCGTATCCTCGGGGCTCCTCTATCTGGCGTGCTGCCACTACCCCATAGAAGAAGGAGGAAGGAAGGAAGAGGATAGGAGGTGGAAGAAAGAGGAGACAAGGTGAGGAGATAAGGGAGGTAGGAAAAGAAATGATACAGAAGAGAGCGAGCGAGCGAGCGAGCGAGAGAGAGAGAGAGAGAGAGAGAGAGAGAGAGAGAGAGAGAGAGAGAGAGAGAGAGAGAGAGAGAGTGAAAGAGAGAGAGAGTGAAAGAGAGAGAGAGAGAGATGAGATGAATTACATCCTCTGTTATGCACTGTAATAATACAATGGACTAGATTGATGAGATGAATGCAAATGTGTGGTTGTGGTAAATCATGTAAATCCGTGATAGATTATTACTTGTATCATTTGATGTGAATTATGATTATAGGGCTTACTGCAAAATAGAAATTAGTCTAACCCTGGAGTAAACATTACAAACGATTTTACTAGGTAAATTCTCTAGAGTACAAAACTATTCTAGCTAGTCGCACAGAAGCGACTGTGATGCTTAATTCTTTCAATAGGTGCTACGCGTAATTAAACTGAGGTGGGGATTTCTTGAAGTACGGACGCATCCGCCTAGCTACAATAAGATGGAGTATCAGCTCTAGTTTGGCAATGTCAGAATCGACCAGCGGTTGTGTAACTGAACGGCCTTCTAATTAAATCCCTGTTATGTACCAGTGTATACTCGTAGTTTTTTTAATTAGATAAGTATGCAAGGTCATGCTTTTTAGACATGGGGAGTGTGCTAAGCGTGGCACATGCACGCTTTTCATTTCTTTGATTTATGCCATGCTAGCTTAAATCGAACAGATTTCATTATACAGACATTTAACTAATCATACGATGATAGAAAATATTCTCTGGAGTTGGATCCAATGAAATTTATCGCATGAAACGAAGTCCAAACCAAATCAATTCATATGGACTGTAAATCGTAAGGTTACAAACGATTTTTTATAAGAAAGCAGTACATGCTCTTATAAATATAATACTACAATATAATACTACAATACCCATTTATCAAAATGTAAATGCTATCTTAAATCAAACATATTATGGCCGTTTGACTGAACGATGGTATGGAAATGATAGAAAATATTATGTGAAGTTGGATAACATAAAATTTCTAGTAAGAAAGGAAGTGCAGAGGAATACTTAACTAAGATCAGACGGACTGCGAATCCTACGCACAAAACCGGACATTCCAAACGGGGGATAAATCATAAGGATTACGTACAAATCCGGAACTAACAAACAGTGGATTTATATAGTTGTACATATATTATCAATTTCTACCCAGATAACATGGATTGCATTCCTGAAAACATAACATGAATGACACCGTAGCTCGCTTAAGAGTGGAAAAAGAATAGTTAATCCAACTGAAATCTTCGTGTCATACTCCGTGGTTGCAGTATATTCACGAAGAAGGTTCTGTTATACATGTTCTAGGAAGAAATCAATCTTGAGAAATTGATAAATAGACTAAAAGGTTTACACGATCGAACTGGAATGAATGAATAATAACTGAGAGAAAATTGTTCAGTAGCAGACGATAGCCATACATTCGCCAAAAAAAAAAAAAAAAAGACCAAATCTCGCATCATGTGAGCACACTTTTCCCTGAGATCTACCACCGTAACTAGGACACTCTCAGGGCGTGCCTGGCGTCAACCACCGGAGAAAAATGCTCCGATTCCTGATGTCCTTGTGGTCCTGCAGTTGTGTAAGGGTGCCCTCTGTGAGGTTCACCTGGAACACTGGATTGCACACGGCTAGGTTGCCGGCATGGCTCTCGAACCTACGAACCACCAGGAGCATCCCTGCGTCGACAGACGGCACCAGGTAGGACCTCAGGTTCAGGTGTAAGTGACTAACCTGACCTGTTGCCTCCTGCTGCGTGGCCGCGTACACGAAGTGAGGCTGCGGGCGGAGCTCCAACTTGAGGACGTCGCCTGAGCGGGTGGGGACGTAGAAGCTGCCGCCCTGGGAGATGCTACCATCGGCGTCCAACAGCGGAAGCTCGGCGCCGTCCCCCTCGTCCTGGGCGAAGAAGAACTGCCACTGCCACATGGAGTCGCCGGGCTTGGCGTAGAGGACCATGTCAGCGGACGCCGCCGCCACGAGGAGCACCACGGTGGGCGTGGGAGCTTCGTCGTCGACGTCGTAGATGATTCCTGCGGCCTTGAGGTCTTGTGAAATAAGTGTGGTGTGGAGATTGGGTAGGCTGGCGACGGCTCTGGTCACAGGGTTGCAAAGGCGCAGCTTCTGCGTGACCCAGCCTGAGGGTGAGGCGAAGAGCAGGCAGCCCTCGGCGCACGCAAGGACCTGCCCGTAGTGCCGAGGGATCTTGACCCGGATGAAGGCGCCGGTGAGGACGTTCACGAACCTGGCGTGCTCACCTTGGCCTTGGACGAGCATCCTCCAGTGCCGGAAGAAGCGTGGATTCATGCCCATGAGATTCGGGGCCGTGACTGCGTCCCTCCACGGCTTGACGGTTCTCAGGCGGACGAAGTCGGTCACGTCGCTGCGCAGCAAGATCTCCGCCACCTTGCGTACGAGGTCGTGCGGGAGGTTGTCCCAGTTCGCCTCATCGGTCATTGGGATGATACTGCAATTCGATTCAGCGGATGAGATCTAAACACGAATGCATACAACATATTCTATTCACTACTGTAGATGAGATCTAACAAAATGGAATCAGCCAAGAGAGATTATATCAACAAGGCAACAAAGAAATAGATCCACAAGCAAGAACAATGCATAGATACTGCAAATCGATTCAGCGGATGAGATCTAAACAAGCATGCAGACAACATGTTCACTAGATGAGATCTAACAGACTGGAATCAACAAGGCAACAAGCAAAGAGATCCACAAGCAAGAACATCCAATTAATTTACGGACCTTTCATGGCCTCTGGCGTCATCGCCGGGAATGTCAATCTCTGGTTCCATGGTGGAGGCGGCGGCGGCTACAGGGGGCTTCTCGACCAGTCCCATGGTTGGTGGCGCCTAGGGTTTAGGGCTGGCGGCTTGGAGATGGCCGGGGTGGATGGGATCAACTTATAGGGTGGCAGCCTTAGAAATGGGAAGGAGGAATGAGCCAAAACGCGTAGAAGGAAAGGTGGTACGAACAGCTAGCACACCACATGATGCGACTTAATTTCTCGTGAGAAGTTCTTTGCCCTTAATCGTTAGATGCCCATCCTACGGCCTGTCAAGCTTCTACTGATGATTCGCTGGAGACTAGGAGCATCTGTCGCGCGCCAGGAAAACCGATCCAAGCAGATACAGGTCGCAGCATGCTGTACAAGTGATAGAAGCTTTCCTAAAGTAACAATCTATAGGTTTCGTTTCTCATTTTGATTTAAGAATACATCATTTCTCTCTTTTGCGCACGCAAAATCAGTTCTAGGACGATTTTAGATGCATTTCAATGGGCAGCGAGCCCATTGAAAGAACACTATAGAAACGTATGTTTTGAGAATTTCTATCTGCGACCGCTTGGAAAAAGCGGGTATAGCCACCCCAAAAAACAATCAACGACTTAAAAGAAAAGAATTTCTATCTGCTAGTCCAACAAGTGTTGCCAATATATTTGATCATTGGTTGGACGGTATTTCAAATAGTTTCAAAACGCTAACAAGGGTGGGAGCGTATGCCTTACTTTGGTCGCTTCGGCTATGTAGAAATGATTTGGTTTTTAATGATAAAAATGTTTCTTCTTTGCAGGTTATTTTCCATTGTACACACTCACTTCGTACATGGTCTACGCTACGACGACCGGAGACCAACCGCTATGCAAGGCGGTATGTACGCGGTTGGAGAAGACAACTACGGAGGGTTTTTTCCAACATGGATAGCACCACCTCAGGATCGATCCGCTTCCGCTTTCGACGTAGGCATAGTGTCGCTATATTGGAGTCTACAATGATCGATATATCAGTTTTGTTACATATTCTATTGTCAGACTTTGGTGTTTGGCTATGTGTGTCCTAATTATGCAGAGGCCGGATGTTACTTATAATATTTTATATCCGCTTGAAGCTACATTTGAGATAATAAACTCGTTCTTTATAAAGAAAATATAATTTCTATCTAAGAGTCCAGCTGCAAGAAAGCTCCGGACGAAGTATTTCTTCAGATGGCCCTTGAATGTAGCTAACTGTTTGAAATGTTGATTTTCTTAATTCCCTGGGGCATGAAGCTGAGCTTCAACTTTGTTTGACGAGCAAGTCATATGAACATCGAGTTTTTTCCCAAGAAAAAATAAAAAAATTGAAGAGTTAGATTTTAAAAGGTTATAATTTTTTAAAATGTGAATTTTATTAGTCTAGAATGAAGTATCAAGAGAATAAAAACACGATGAGCACACACCCAGCCTCTCCAAAGATATGATGCACAGCGCCAACACCAACACACACAAAAAACACACCAGCAAATAGCAAAACCATATAATATAAAATATATGCATGGGTGAGGAAAGTAAATAAAGATAAAACAGTCTTTACTCCTACCATCTCCGCACCATATCGGCAAACTAAAGTTAAGACCATATCCACACCAACTATCTCAAGACACCATATCGACGACGAGGATTTTCAACAACAACACCTTCTGGAAGGGAGGGATGATCAATGGCCGTCGTCATCGGATGCAGCCAGTCAAGGCCATAATCTAGGTTGTCACCTAAAAAACAGTCTAAGCAATCTTAGCAATGTCTTCAACAAGGTAATGACCTATAACCGTCGCCATTGCCAGACTGTAGATTCGTGCTTTCACCCTGGAGATCAATACCGGGTACTCAAGAAGTACCACCATCAATGTCACAAATGTATATCCGCCAACACTTTTCCACGATCCCAGCAACTAAGTTGCGCTACCAATCATTCCTCTATGTCAAGCCGCCATCCATAGTTTGCATCTCAGCGTCGAAGTTAACCATCGGATCTAGAGAGATGAACTCCCCGACGATCTTTCAATGTCCACCACTGCTGTAGAGCCACAAGAGGTCGCTGTATGATCACAGTCTGCACCACCGCCGCTAGGCTGACCAAGATCTGGAACACCGTCACCGCCCGAGGTACCACCCACCGACGAGGGGAGACCAAGCCACCATCTAGCAAAGGCCGGCCCAAGTGCGTCTGGAGGACGCACACATCCACTGCATCTGCTGGAACAAGTCCATGCGCTGCAGTAGCACCCCAACAAAGTGGCCAACCATGCACGGCCCCACCATCGCCGCGTGAACAAGCCTCCACGGACAGTCGCAACCATGTTCAGCCAGCTGCCGAGCCCCGCCGCAGACCACCAGGACCTCGTGTCCCAGCGCGCGCTGACACGCCGCCCGCCTCCATTCCCACTAGATCCGGGTTGCTTCCATGGAAGGTTTTTAATTAAGGTGTCAAAACATTTGATTGCTCAACTTGATGTACTATCATCTGGGTGAAGTACAGTGCAGTTGTATGTAATTGAAGACGTTTGGATATGCCACTACTCTGATCAGTTGGTAGAGAGACTGGTAGTTTGTTAAGCCCTCATCATGTTGAGCCTATAGTAGTATACGTAATCTGAGGCACTAAAATGGCCACGCACGGATGGATGGTCAACATCATGATAGAAAGTGATATATTCTGAATTTGAAGGATAGGATGGACTGCGGACAAGGATGAGTATAACCTGTCAACCATGGGCAATGTGTGTTAGCTAACGTGTTATAGTACTTTGAGGGATCTGGCCAACGTAACTATTTTCGGACCTCTCTGGATTAACTTATTATTGTGTGTTGAAATGAGCTCTCTGGATTGGATGAACTAGAAATATAGGAACAGAAATACGTAACACATAAATAAATATAGTACATGATCTCAAAACGTACGAGCTTTTAAAATGATGCCTTTGGATGGTACACAGAAAGGAAAACATTCGACTACTAATAAAAAATATTATTGTAATTATACTAGAGCTATATAAGTGTATGAAAGCTTCCCTATGAAATTGTGGGGTGTGCATCTAACTTGCTTGTTTACGAAGACTTATACCGTTTGATGAAGCTCGTCTAACTGGGTAGTCAGGCTGGTTTAGGACTTTTCAAGAAGGAGGCACAAGAGATTTTTGCCGATGTTTGGCCCGACCAGGATGTTCCTTCGAGCGTCTTCGCCCTTAGCGGCCACTTTAAGTCCCGCTCGGATGCAGTACTGTATAGCTGGATGGAGTCAGCCGCTAGTCCCAGAGCTGCAATCATGCATAGGGGCATCACTCTGATGGTAGCAAATTGCCATGGCATCACCCTGAAGACAATTAGATCGGCAGAGCAGTAGCTTTGACGACTCATAGACTTCGAACTTCTGCTCTGACAGCTCTGTGAATACTGGGGGTATCACCCTGATGGTAGCCAAAATTGCCAGCACATCACTCTGATGGCGTCTTACTTCTGGAGCATCGCACCAAAAGTCCAGGAATAATTCTGCATGTTCATAGAACCATAGTGGCATCCGATCGACCAAGGGGTGTACATCAATCCTGGAGAGCTCTTCTATGAAGGGAAATGAGAGTGCCATCTTTTGTACGAGCATAGTATCAAATGCTAATGGTTCTGTTAAGAAAAGCACTATGAGTTTATTCTTATTTGGATGAGAATTCTGGCGGTACCCCTCCAATTGTCTTTGGCAAGCAACATGACCATTTCCTACACAAATACTGAAAGGATCGGTATGGTCAACTAGCAGGTGGGGGGAGGGGTTGTATAGGCGACTAACAATTCTTAACTTCGCTTGCAAATTTTCGGCTCGACAACAAAATAGGTTGTCTAGATATGCAAGTAGGTGGAGAACCTATATGACAAGCACAACAAACAACAAGTGCAAGCAAATAGGAAACACAAGATAATAAGCTTGCACAAAGTAAAGGATAGAAGTAACCACAAGTGGAGACAAGAATGTGTTTCTGAAGTTCCCTCTTGAGGGAGGTACGTCCTCATTCGAGGGGTGTGGAGGCACGATGCTCCGCAATAGCCACAATGGCTCACCCGATGCTCTTCAGGCCCTCGTATGATGCAAGGTGTTGTGCATCCACTAGTGGTCCCCTTGAAGGTGACAACTGAACCCTTTAAAAAGAAGGTTGGGGCAATCTCCACAACATAATTGGAGGCTCCCAACACCGCCATGAAGCTTCACCATAATGGATTGTGGCTCTGAGGTGACCTTTTCCGTCTAGGATGCCCAAACAACCAAGAGTAACAAGATCCTCACAAGAATGTAGGGGAGTTAAATTTGCTTTGGTGGAAGTGTAGATCTAGGTCTTCACACTTAATCCGTATCAAATCAACAAGTTTGGTTGGCTATGGAAGGAGATCGAGAAAGATAGAGTTTTGGCAACAATCGAGGAGGGAGAGAGGCAAGAGGTAGGTGGGAGGAGGAAGAACCTCCTACTTCTATTCTCGCACCAAAAAACCAACCTTTATGTGCAGAAAATGCATAGGGCGGTACAACCACTCTGGATAGCAGTACAACTGCCCAAGTCCCATTTAGCAGTATGCAAGGTCTAGGCAGTACAACTCCTTAGACATGCGGTACAATGCTTTAGGAAGAAGGTGTAGCCGAGGCCGAAGAGGTACAAATGCTAGGGAAACCGTTGTGGCACCGAGCAAGTACCGCTTCCAGACCAGAGGGGAAAACCCACAAGCGATAGTTGGGTCGGTGCAAGCACCGGTAGTAGCTCCAGGACATGGTGCGGTACAACCGCACGTACAACCACCTAGTTGTGGCCTGGTTGCCCACTACATAGAGGGAGGGTAAAACCGCTAGAAAAAGCGGTACAACCGCTTGGCTGATTTTTGCTAGGTTGATTTTTGGTTTCTCACCTCAAAAGGATAGGAAGGTATATGTGAGTGCAAAATCAAAGCAACTTGCACTGGACACTGAATTAATAGGTTATATTCCGGAAAAATAATATAAATTGATACAAAAACTATGTCAAAATGATATAACATGGCACGAAACAATAAAGAATTATAAATGCGTTTGAGACTTATCATACCATCAAACGGCTAGCCCACTACTTGTGCCGGCCAAAAAACGACCAACCTTGGCTCCCCTCAACCAAGGATGGGATTCCGGAAAAGGAACATCGGCGCCGTTGTCCTTAGTGGCTACGAGGGCTTCCTAGACGAAACCTCAGGCTCCACCTGGGAGAAGGATGGATGGCGGTGGTGGGGAGCTCGTGGCTACGGTTTCTCTCGGGGGCTAGTGTTCAGGAGTCTCATCAATCCTTATGTCAACTCTAGTTCAACTTTTAGCCAGTTGGCCAAATCATGGGCAAGCAAAAGCTTTACCCATCTAATTTATTAGCCAAATGATTGGTAGGGTTAACTTGGATTTAAACCAAATGTACCCAACATACCAAACTTTACTAAGAAATGTTTCCAATTCTAATGAATTTTAGTATAGACAATTATCATAAAGAAATAATGAAAATAAATAGTATTTCAAGATATGATTATAGAATTCATGACGAACATGCAATCTTTGTCATGATGTTGAACATCCATACGTGTCTGGCCATTTCAGTGCCTCCAATTACGACTATAAGCTAAACATGATGAGGGCTTAACAAACTATCGACCTCTTTAGCACCTGGTCGGAGTAGGGCGGAGAAGAAGCCCCCCACCCCCACACCCCCTGCGTCACGCTCCTCTAGCGACTGGGGGAAAACCTCACCATCGACATAGGATAGTCCCTCCTCCTCCAACCATCATTGTGCCGCCACTCGAGGGCCTGTCAGCATAGCGGCGCCACGCCCCGGGATGGTGCCAACAGGGCGGATCCCTTTCCCGCGAGCTATGCATCACCTCCTCGCCCCCGCAATTCGGCCTCCTCCCGAGATGCCATGACCCTTCCTTCCCTCGTAGCTACGGACCTGCCGGTCCTGTGATGATGCTGCGTGTGTTGGCCCGGCCTAGGGTGCCCTTACTGGCAACCCTCCTATCCCCCCAGTGGCGCAGCCTGGCCTGCTCCAGTTGCTATCATGTCCGGGTGCGGGATCTGTGGCTGGTTGCGGGGTACTCTCGACCTGCCTCACGTAGGCGGCTCCATCGTCTTAGATGGTCTCTCTCCCCCTCAAGTGGTTGTGCCCACTCTCGCGGGAGTGGCGAGGCAACAGTAGTAGTGGATGGTGCGAGGCGCCTCACGATTGATCCTTGTTGGCACTGCTCCGGTCCTGGCGGGCTCTGCCCCGTGTTCTCCGGTGTCCACGTCTTGCCGGCGTTTTCTGTCGGGCGGCTCCGGCCTGAGCAATCCTGTAGTTGTTCCCCTTGCAGCATGTCGGGCTTGCCGATATGTACCTATGGCTATGGCCCCGGCAGCCGAATCTGCATCCCTCTAGTCCTAGCTTGCTGGCGTTGCCGGTCATCATCGCATCCACCTTGTGATTGTCTTTGCTTCACAGCCAGCCCTTCATAGTACACCTCAAAGCTTGCCCTTTTGCCAGATCCAATGCTCGTGGACCCAGAGGCCCTGCCATGGCCTTCAGTTGTGCCCCTCTTCGAGCTCACGGGATACCGTAGGTCAGGTTCCTCCAGGCTGGATGGCGACGGCGTCTCAGCATCGTCTTCCTTCTTGAAGGCGCTATCTTTGATTGCTCGTGGTTTCCCTGGTGTTGGCTCTGGCGATCTTAGTCATCTTCCTGGTTCAGTATTGCCGTTCTTGGCTCTGGTCTGGATAGGTTTAGCTATGTTGTATCCTTTGTTTGGGCCGAGCATCCCTTCTCTCTCCGCTCCAAGCACCATTTTCACATCTGCTTGCGTTTGTGTCATGTTGTACCATTCATTGTACTAACTAAATGATACCCCGCACATTGTTGCGGCAATGTTTCACAACATATTATAGTGGGATTTGGTTGTATGGAACATGAATGTTTGGTGATAATATAATAAATAAAACTAACAATACATATGATTTACTATGTTTCGTTATTGTATAATTCTAAAGATTTATTAAATATAAATATTAGTCAATTAGATGTGGAGTATGTGGGCCTCAACAATTCATCAACCCGTGCAACACAACGGGCTAGCTATTTCTCGTTTTCATATTAAAATATCAATGCATTTATTCAAAATAACATTGCTATTAGAAATCCAATAAGATTTGTTGTTTATTTATTTCCTCATGAGTAGTTGTTCATAGCTTCACACTAAATTGAACTGAAAATACATATAATGTTCGCCACCATTGTTCGCAACTACTTTTAGGCTAGCCTACATAAGAAAAAACTTAGTAAGACAGAGGGAAATGCTCGGAAAACAGTTATCTGTTCCGTGCAAAGAAAATTTTGACTATTTGTTGGGTGTATAGCCACCAGTGAAGTACATAACCCAGAAATAAAATTATGTATTCGTTTCATCGGAATTTGAAAATTATATCCATCCATATCTTGAGAATATGTTGTTTCTATTGGTAACACACATGGAAAGAAAGAGGACAATCAATTTGAGGGAAGGAGTGGGGAGGAAATATGAACTCCATGTGAAGTATCAATATTGTGAGTAAACCTACATCGATTATATTTTCACTCCTCGTATGGCAGAGAAAATGGGAAATCTGCAAGAACAATGATCCAACATTGCAATATTGTAGATATGAATTAATAATTTTGAAATAGTAGCAGTAAACAGTGTTTTCTATCTGAAAATGTAGCAATATGGTTGAGCTAAGGATCTATTCACAACATAGAGGGAAACAACAACAAATAATAAAGGATTCAAAACCCTCAATGCACCAAAAACTTTTCATTGTCTATAAGGAATAACATCTCTGAAAGGTATGGAAAATATAATAAGCATATTCCATATTGCACTCTATAGTTATTATAGTACATTATGAAAATGAGTTAGACTAAAGAAACATGCTATGTTTCATTGTAAATGCGGGATATGCATTGCAATCATTTTCTGTCTAATTAAGTAAACTTTGTAATAGTCATAGCATATCGATAAGCTCTTTAACAATCTGAAAAGGACAATAACATGCAAAAGTAAACAAAGAAATTTGACCTTGTTAGAAATACTTGAAGCTATTTAGAAAAAAAGTCTTGACACATGGCTTGTCTCTTGAGTAGAATGTCAATCCCCCAATAATATATGTTATTCTGCTTTACAGTAGACTTAAGAAAAATCTAAACTCATCATGCGTATAAGAAGGAAGTAATGTGTGCATGCTATATAAATTAGAAGGCAACATGTGGTACATTTCAGAGCAGCCATGATGGACACCGGTTTACCATTCATAAACTTCTAGACGCACATAGATGATATAGCTAAGGTACAGGGCCATGCATGTGTGCATATCATAGATACAGAATTTAAATTGCATAATGATAAAAGGTACAGAGATAATAAGAAGCCCTCTGGAGCTTTCAATGCGTCCTGCTAATTTCCAAATCTCAGCCGACAACTATATATGACCTACACAACATTTGGTCACCAGATAAATTATGAGATCAAAACATCCCCTGCCCTTGCCACCACACCACCTCCTACCAACAACGTCGGCGGCTCCGCCGACCTGCCGCTGCACGTCTCGTCCAGGGACGAGGAGCCTGCCGGGGGGGGGGGGGGGGGGGGGGGGGGGCGATCCCCCCCCACATCGCAGCGTGCCTCGCCTCCCATGGCAGGCCATGTGTGCCCCATCGCCGACTCCTCCTCCACGACTGCCACCATCACGCGCCCCACACCCCGCCTTGCTACGGCTGTCGGGGGCGTTCACCTGCCGGTGCCCCCGCTTGCGGTCGGTGGTGACGACGGCGCCCTTGACGCCCCTCCTCCACCCTCCGCCCTGCAACTGCCGTCGGCGTTCTGCCAGTACGACAGCTCCACCTCATCAAACTTCGACGGAGATGCTGCCGCCTTCACCTTCTCTGCTGGGGCCTCCTCCCCTGGTACAGTCCATGCTCAGCCTTGTCCTCCCTCCACTAAAAATCCTCAAATCTCACATACCATATCTGTGACCACAACCGCATTGGAACCTGCAGATTCAGCCACCCACGAGTCCGTGCTTCGCAAGCTGCGGCACTGCGCCAAACGTTCGGCGGACAAGACCAAAAGCCTCCGCCGTAGCTCCCGCCTGGCCGCCAAAGAGCCCTCTGTCTTCACTGACATGACTACTAGGGCTGTCAGGGCAAAAGCCGCGCGTCTCACTGCATCGGACGTCGCAAAGGCTCTCAAGGACGCCATCCACCATGCCCAGCTAGATGTTCCAGAGGCCCCGCCTGCTTCAGCCGCAGCCCTTGCGGAGATTGCCTCACTCTGCGGGGCTGATGGCGGCGCTGCTGCTTCCGTTGCTCATGCTGACGACAGCAGCGATGACGGCGGGGCTGACGCCCTGCCATGATGCACCCACTTCTCCATGCACGCCCATGTGGCGTCCTATTGGCGACCTGCCGTCCATACCGCGGCTCGATTGCTCGGGTCTACTTATCCCCTCGCTTGTGTGCCTGTGGCAAATCTTGCGTCTGCCTCATCTACCCCTTAGCCTACTGCTTGTTATCATTTCATATCAGTAGCTTGTTCTCGTCTAAGTGTACGGTGTACTTCTACCTGTATGAGTAACACCACCCTATCTATCTGTTCGTGGAATGTAAGAGGACTTGGTGATGTGTCAAAATGCGTTGATATCCTCTCCGAACTTATCAGCATTAGCCTCCACTGCGACCTTTTACCGGAATCAAAACTAAATGAAATTATTGAACAAAAATTCCGATCCTTCTTACCTCGCTCTCTCGACCAAAAAGTGTTTTTACCGGCCGACGGCTCGGCTGGTGGAACAGTTTCATCTTTTAACTCAAACTAATTCACAGTGCTCTCTCACACACACCATAAGTTTGCCACATCGATCAAACTCACGTCCCTCGCGCACCCACAACCCTTCATCATCACTAACGTCTATGCTCCCGCAAGCCGCAACCTCAAACAAGCTTTTCTCGATGAGCTCAGGCTGATCAAACAAGATGATCACACGCCTTTGTTAATAGTAGGATACTTCAACCTTGTCCGGTTTTCTCACGAAAAAAAATAACCAAAACTTCCGCCAACGAGAAGCAGATGTTTTAACAACATGATCAATGAGCTAGCCCTACTCGAACTCCCACTGCATGACAGACGCTTCACTTGGTCCAACAAACGCTCTACGCCAACCTTAGAATGACTAGACCAGGCTTTCTTTAATCTGCCATGGAATAATTGCTTCCCTAACACAACCTTGTCCTCACTGCCACGTATCATATCCGATAACGTCCCCCTAATCCTACGCATTCAAACAGGTGTACCAAAACCGCGCCACTTCAAATTCGAGTCTTCATGGACTCACGCCACAGAATGCCATGTCATCGTTCAAAAATGCCGGGCCACCAACCGTCGCTCGGCCCAATGAATAAACTCAGCAGCCGCCCTGTCCAAAGCCCTGAAAACACATGTTCCTCTCTCAAACAATGGGCATTCAAATGATCACCAGCCCCCCTCTGCGAAGCAGCTGCAAAACAAGTCATAAATCTTATTGACCTAAAAGAAGAAGCCCGACCACTCTCAAAAGCCGAACACAGATTGAGACTTGTTGTCTCAAATGCCCTGCACACAGCTATTTCTGAAAAAATGGCCTTCTGGAAACAACGAGGGAAAGTGCGCGCTGCTATTCACGGTGAGGAGAACACACAATACTTCCATGCCGCCGCCTCCCAGAGGCTTCGCAAGAACGCTATAACTTCCCTCCTACAGAATGGGACGGAGTTCCACTCCCATGCCCAAAAAGTAGTCATTCTTCAACACCACTTCACATCCATTATCGGCTGCGCACCGCCTACCTCCTGGTCCTTCCGCCACAACAATACTACCCCCAACCGCTACCCCAACTCCTCAATCTAGAATCTGCCTTTACTCATGACGAAATAAAAGAGGCATTCATGCAAATGAACCCCCTAGCTAGCCCTGGACCGGACGGTTTTGGCCCCCTTTTCTATAGAAAATACTGGAATCTCGTTAAAAACCACATCTTCTCGTTCATGACAGATTTCCAACAACTCTCTGCCCAAACTGAATGTTTAAACCGAGCCCACCTAATTATGCAGCCAAAAAAATAAGAAGCAAATACACCGGACTCCTACCGCCCGATCTTTCTCCAAAATTGCCACGTCAAAGCCATCGCAAAGGTCCTCACCAACAGACTAAAACCGCTAATCCCATTGCTTGTTCATGGAAACTAGACTGGTTTCATCTCAGGCCGTTGTATCGCGGAAAATTTTGTCTATGCTGCGGACCTTATCGGCTCCTGCCATTCTCGCAAAGCCCCAACCACGGTCATAAAACTAGACTTCAGCAAAGCCTTCGACACTCTCTCCTGGGAATCTCTCACCGCCATCGTTCACTGCCGCGGCTTCCCGCGAAAATTCTCGGCCTGGATCCAAGATACCCTCTCAACAGGAAAAACGGTCGTCATGTTGAACGGGATCCCAAGAAACTGGATAAACTGCAAGAACGGACTCAGACAAGGAGACCCGTATCACCCTACCTATTCATCATCGTTGCTGACCTCCTTCAACAAATAATCACACTGGACTGCGACCTCCGCCACCTCACACACCCCCTGTTCTCACACCTGCCACCCACCGTTCTACAATAGGCCGATGACACCCTCATCATTGCCAAGGCATCCAATGATGCGGCCATGCAACTAAAGCACATTCTCCAAAATTTTGCGATGGCTATAGGCCTCATGATAAACTACACAAAAACTACTTTCGTGCCTATGCATGTCTGCCCTTTTGTGGCGGACTCCATTGCCACCACCCTGCAGTGTACAACCTCAACCTTTCCACAAATCTACCCAAGCCTACCCCTAGTACCGACCTGCTTACTTCCAAACGCCTTTCTACCCATTATTGAACGATGCCGAAAATTCTTGACAGGATGGCGAGCTAAAATCCTCTCCAAGGGTGACAGGCTCATCCTACTGTCTGCTGTCCTCGATTCCGTCCTAGTCTACTTTATGTCAGTCTTCCTCATCCCCAAAAGCGTGCTAAAAACCCTAGACTCTTTTCGTCGAGCCTTCTTCTGGGCCGCACAGGAAATTTGCACCGGTGCTCAATGCTTAGTTTCCTGGAAAAATGTTTGTAAGCCAAAAAAGTTCGGTGGTCTAGGTCTAAAAAATCTTCGTGTGCAGAATAATTGTCTACTAATGAAATTTGCTGTCAAAGCTCTGCTTCCGAACCAAACTCCGTGGCTAGATTGGATTGACCTACAACACCCAAATGCTCTCATCGCTCCACAAAACAGCCACTCTTTCCTCTGCCAGCTTTACTCACCATCTCCTTTGTCATCACAAATTCTGGAACCAACACTTATTTTTGGTTAGATATTTGGCTACAGCAACAATCACTCGCTACTCTGTTTCCCTGCCTCTACTCGCATACCACTACCCCCCTCGCTCGTGTGGCTGCTGTTTTGAACCACTGTTTACAATCAATCCTAAGGAACCGCCTAACATCTAATGCCGCTTCCGAGTTGTGCTCTTTGTTGTCTCTCCTGCAGGATTTCCAGGTGTCGTCGGGACCGGACGAGCGCTACCTAAATGGTGGCCTCCGTTTTTCTACACGGGCCGCCTATCAGCGGGTCATTGCCGACACTGATGACGACGCACATGCCGTTGCCATCTGGTCTTCATGCGTTCCAAACCGTGTAAAAATCTTTGCATGGTTTCTTTTTCATGGAAGACTCAACTCCAAAGCAACCTACTCCGCAAACACATTGTGGCAGACTCGCTATGTCCCAGATGTGGGTTTGACGGAGAGACCAGCTCGCACATCTTCATCGACTGCCCGCTCGCCCAGAGAATATGGCAGCGGATCGGACTATCACCACCCAACTCCATCGACAACCTTTGGGACTGCCGCCTCCCCAACTCAAAATCGGATCCGGATTTTCGTGCTGAACATTTTGATATATTATACGTTTTTTGCTGACATCGTATGCAAAAGTTATACCCGTTTTACATTTCCCCTACACTTTTTGCAAAACATGTCCAAATTTAAGTTTTAAAATTTTCCTAACTAGTAGATGTAGTAACATAACTACATCTCAAAGGATTTTAATTTTTCAAGTTTTTATCATTTTTTTTTGCTTTTTACAAAACTGAAAAGGCGATCCACCGGGGGGGGGGGGGGGGGGGGGAGTGGGGGTGGGGTGGGGGGGTAGAGTTTAAAAATGGGACCTTTAGTCCCGGTTTGAGACACGCACCGGGACTAAAGGGCATTGCACCCTTTACTCCCGGTCCGTGTCTCGAACCGGGACTAAATGTCTAATCTTTAGTCCCGTTTTGAGATACGAACCGGGACTAAAGGGCATCGCACCCTTTAGTCCCGGTTCGTGTCTCAAACCGGGACTAAAGGGCTCATTTGAACCGGGACTAATGCCTTTAGCCGCACGAACCGGGACCAATGCTCACATTAGTCCCGGTTCGTGACTGAACCGGGACTAATGGGCTTATCTGGCCCAAACGAAAGCCCTGTTTTCTACTAGTGACACATAAACCATCATAAGCTTGATATGCACATGTGCCACCACGCACATCCTAAAATTTATACACACATCTGCAAGGAGCAGCGAGCAACATGTATATGTATCTTTCGCTATACTTTGGCACTTTAAAATACTCCTAACATATCACAAACACCCCACGCATGTATACTAGAATATTATTAGAACAGATTTTCTAGGGTACATCTTACTACTATAGAGGGAGAAGTAGTATTAATCTAATCTAATCATTGAATTTGTGGGGCATAATGGACAATTTACAATCGGACATTTTCTTTTGGTGACCACATTACAGGCCCTTGTAGTCACAATGTTGCCGCCCCTCATAGTCCTAGTTGGATGTATACAAAACTAGCTGCTACCATGCTATTCCGCGTGACCTTATTTCTTCTTCATTAACATTCATTTTGGACTGGACTTTCTACCTGCTGGTGTATTATTTGCAAAAAAGAAACATGGTATACGTATGACCATCTATCTGTATTATCCTGCTTCAAATCAATATTTGTGCTATCACACTATCCTCACTTCATCGACACTTCTCATTTCTGTTTCTCCAAAAAGGATAATCTATAAACTTGAAACTTGATGTTCAAGAAAACATTAGGACCACAATGTGTAGAAAATATTTTGGATTTTGTGCTGCATCATAAATATATAAGATGAGCCTTCACTAAATAAGCCATATCATTTTGACTATTTATGTTGCAAGGAAAAAAGTTAATATTAATTTACATAATTTAGTTTGAATGTATTTTTGACTTGCAAATTTTGAAGTTCAGGTACTTTTTATTTGATAAATAAAAAATAGTTGTGCTGGATGGGTGTACCTAGGTACACTCTGGTTCATCTACACATTTTCCTATTCGATAGCATCAATTAGTGAATTGCAGGTAGTTTCATGTCGTTGTTTTGCTAGTACTGTTATGATGACAAGAACAATGTCATATTTCATGTACATGCCCAAATAATCCTTAATACTAGCCCAGTTTCAGTTACAGAGCATAGCTATGAAATGATTCACCGGGCCTTGTTTGTTTTTTATAATATTTTTCATGTTCATCATGGATCTATAGTTATATCTTTTAGATGACATTTGCTCTCTGTTTTAATATTTTTAGCAAGAAATATTATCTTTCACTTTTTTGGGCAGAAATATTACAAATGTATTCTGAAGTGTACAAGAGAAATACAAAGTTTATGGCCTAGTAATATCAATTTTGAATCTTTATCTTCTAACTTACGGCTACACATTGTGAAGCATCCTAAGTTTGATATGCACATGTGCAACGAGCAGCCTCACATAATGTAAATATATCTTCTCCTGTACTTGGGTACTTTAGAATACCGCTAAAATTCACTCTTGGCATATTCCAAACATTAGGGGAGTATATATAACAATCACTATGAGAACTTAATTATCCGGACACAGTGGCACTTCTGATGTGTCCTTCGGACTGGAACAAACATCCCTAATTAGTACATCTTCAGGTCTGATTTCTTTTTCTCAACTGATTCTGATGAGATTCTCATTTGAGAATTAAAGAGGCTTAGGAAATGACTGGTGATTTGGTCCAGAAGTTTATCTAATACTTTGGCATCCAATACCAAAGCCCATTTGCTTGCCAAGTTTTCTCATTCATTAGATTGGGGGCGCCATGTCTGCTTGGGCCAACCCCATGGCCAATTTGTATCCCGAATGTTCTGAACTTTGAGTAATAAAACTTGGCAATTCTCAAAACAAAAAACTCCAGAGCAGACTTGCAATTAACACGCTGTCATCATCGGACGGCTGACCTAATGGGTCAGCACTAACGGTACATTGGATAACCCATCACAAGTGACCGAGGGACCACCCAACCACTCAGTTTGTACTCATTTACTTCAATCCCGCCAGGCCTTCTGAGAAATTACACATGCATTTTTTGGTTATGAACTATGTAACAATATAATTGACTGGAATGATGAGATGAATGCAAATGTATGTTTGTGATAAATCATGTACTGATCCGTGATAGATAAATTGTTGTGCATTTCGATTATAGGGCTACCTACAAAATATAAATTAGTCTAACCTTGGAATAAACATTAAAACTGATTTCACTGGATAGACACTCTAGAATTCAAAACTGTTCCAGTCGCACAGAACCGATTGGGATGCTTAATTCTTACAATTGGTTCTAATGCCTGAATAAACTTGGTGGGGATTTTTTGAAGTACTTACGCAACCGCCAACAATAAGATGGAGCATCGGATCTTGTTTGACATTATCAGAATCGACGAAGGGGTGTGTGATAGAACCGCCTTCTAATTAAACCCTGTTAGATACCAGTGTATACTCATAGTTTTTTTATTAGATAAGTTTTCTTGGTCATGCTTTTTAGACGTGGGGATTGTGCTAAGGTTGGCACATGCACGTCACCATACTACAAGAACAGGAAGAACTAGGAGCACAATGCCCTGCTATCTTAAATCCAACACATCTGGACAGACATTTGACTAATCATACGATGATAGAAAATATTCTAGGGAGTTTGATCCCATGAAATTTCTCGTATGAAATAAGGTCCAAATGAAATCAGTTCATAGCAGAAGAATAGAAAAAGAAATAGGAGTACCATGCCATGTTAGCTTAAATCGAATAGATTTGTACAGACATTTGACTAATCATACGATGATAGAAAATATATAGGGAGTTTGATCCGATTAAATTTCTCATATAAAATGAAGTCCAAACGAAATCAATTCATATGGACTGTAAATCCTAAAGCTACAAACAAGTTTTTACGAGAAACAGTACATGTGAATAATAAATATCCATTGTAAATTTTTGAGCAGACATATTAGATAACTTTGCAAATGTCATGCTCTTTCGGCATAGAGAGATTCTAACAGAAAATATAAGACTACAATGAAATGCCAATTTATCAAAATGTAAAGGCTATCTTAAATCCAGCATCATATTCTGGCTGTTTGCACTGGTCGATCTTATATAAAAATGATAGAAAAATATTATGTGAAGTTGGACAAATAAAATTTCTCATAATAAGATAGGAAGTGCAGAGGAATTCCTAAATAAAATCAGACGGAATGCGAATCCAACATACAAAACTGGACATTCCACACGCGGGATATATCATAAGATTAATTACAAATCCTGAACAAAAAAACAGTGAATTTATATAGTTGTATTTCAGTGATAAAAAACAGTGAATTTATGCAGAGGCCGGATGTTACTTATAATATTTTATATCCACTTGACGCTACATTTGAGATAATAAACTCGTTCTTTATAAAGAAAATATAATTTCTATCTAAGAGTCCAGCTGCAAGAAAGCTCCGGACGAAGTTTTTCTTCACATGGCCCTTGAATGTAGCTAACTGTTTGAAATGTTGATTTGCTTAATTCCCTGGGGCGTGAAGCTGAGCTTCAACTTTGTTTGACGAGCAAGTCATATAAACATCGAGTTTTTTCCCAAGAAAAAATAAAAAAATTGAAGAGTTAGATTTTAAAAGGTTATAAATTTTTTTAAATGTGAATTTTATTAGCTTAGAATGAAGTATCAAGAGAATAAAAACACGATGAGCACACACCCAGCCTCTCCAAAGATATGATGCACAGCGCCAACACCAACACACACAAAAAACACACCAGCAAATAGCAAAACCATATAATATAAAATATATGCATGGGTGAGGAAAATAAATAAAGATAAAACAGTCTTTACTCCTACCATCTCCGCACCATATCGGCAAACTAAAGTTAAGACCATATCCACACCAACCATCTCAAGACACCATATCGACGACAAGGATTTTCAACAACAACACCTTCTGGAAGGGAGGGACGCACAATGGCCGTCGTCATCGGATGCAGCCAGTCAAGGCCATAATCTACATTGTCACCTAAAAAACAGTCTAAGCAATCTTAGCAATGTCTTCAACAAGGTAATGACCTATAACCTTCGCCATTGCCAGACTGTAGATTCGTGCTTTCACCCCGGAGATCAATACCGGGTACTCAAGAAGTACCACCATCAATGTCACAAATGTATATCCGCCAACACTTTTCCACGATCCCAGCAACTAAGTTGCGCTACCAATCATTCCTCTATGTCAAGCCGCCATCCATAGTTTGCATCTCAGCGTCGAAGTTAACCATCGGATCTAGAGAGATGAACTCCCTGACGATCTTTCAATGTCCACCACTGTTGTAGAGCCACAAGAGGTCGCTGTACGATCACAGTCTGCACCACCGCCGCTAGGCTGACCAAGATCTGGAACACCGTCACCGCCCGAGGTACCACCCACCGACGAGGGGAGACCAAGCCACCATCTAGCAAAGGCCGGCCCAAGTGCGTCTGGAGGACGCACACATCCACTGCATCTGCTGGAACAAGTCCATGCGCTGCAGCAGCACTCCAACAAAGTGGCCAACCATGCACGGCCCCACCATCGCCGCGTGAACAAGCCTCCACGGACAGTCGCAACCATGTTCAGCCAGCTGCCGAGCCCCGCCGCAGACCACCAGGACCTCGTGTCCCAGCGCGCGCTGACACGCCGCCCGCCTCCATTCCCACTAGATCCGGGTTGCTTCCATGGAAGGTTTTTAATTAAGGTGTCAAAACATTTGATTGCTCAACTTGATGTACTATCATCTGGGGAAGTACAGTGCAGTTGTATGTAATTGAAGACGTTTGGATATGCCACTACTCTGATCAGTTGGTAGAGAGACTGGTAGTTTGTTAAGCCCTCATCATGTTGAGCCTATAGTAGTATACGTAATCTGAGGCACTAAAATGGCCACGCACGGATGGATGGTCAACATCATGATAGAAAGTGATATATTCTGAATTTGAAGGATAGGATGGACTGCGGACAAGGATGAGTATAACCTGTCAACCATGGGCAATGTGTGTTAGCTAACGTGTTATAGTACTTTGAGGGATCTCGCCAACGTAACTATTTTCGGACCTCTCTGGATTAACTTATTATTGTGTGTTGAAATGAGCTCTCTGGATTGGATGAACTAGAAATATAGGAACAGAAATACGTAACACATAAATAAATATAGTACATGATCTCAAAACGTACGAGCTTTTAAAATGATGCCTTAGGATGGTACACAGAAAGAAAAACATTCGACTACTAATAAAAAATATTATTGTAGTTATACTAGAGCTATATAAGTGTATGAAAGCTTCCCTATGAAATTGTGGGGTGTGCATCTAACTTGCTTGTTTACGAAGACTTATACCGTTTGATGAAGCTCGTCTAACTGGGTAGTCAGGCTGGTTTAGGACTTTTCAAGAAGGAGGCACAAGAGATTTTCGCCGATGTTTGGCCCGACCAGGATGTTCCTTCGAGCGTCTTCGCCCTTAGCGGCCACTTTAAGCCCCGCTCAGATGCAGTACTGTATAGCTGGATGGAGTCAGCCGCTAGTCCCAGAGCTGCAATCATGCATAGGGGCATCACTCTGACGGTAGCAAATTGCCATGGCATCACCCTGAAGACAACTAGATCGGCAGAGCAGTAGCTTTGACGACTCATAGACTTCGAACTTCTGCTCTGACAGCTCTGTGAATACTGGGGGTATCACCCTGATGGTAGCCAAAATTGCCAGCACATCACTCTGATGGTGTCTTACTTTTGGAGCATCGCACCAAAAGTCTAGGAATAATTCTGCATGTTCACAGAACCATAGTGGCATCCGATCGACCAAGGGGTGTACATCAATCCTGGAGAGCTCTTCTATGAAGGGAAATGAGAGTGCCATCTTTTGTACGAGCATAGGATCAAATGCTAATGGTTCTGTTAAGAAAAGCACTATGAGTTTATTCTTGTTTGGATGAGAATTCTGGCGGTACCCCTCCAATTGTCTTTGGCAAGCAACATGACCATTTCCTACACAAATACTGAAAGGATCGGTATGGTCAACTAGTAGGTGGGGGGAGGGGTTGTATAGGCGACTAACAATTCTTAACTTCGCTTGCAAATTTTCGGCTCGACAACAAAATAGGTCGTCTAGATATGCAACTAGGTGGAGAACCTATATGACAAGCACAACAAACAACAAGTGCAAGCAAATAGGAAACACAAGATAATAAGCTTGCACAAAGTAAAGGATAGAAGTAACCACAAGTGGAGACGAGAATGTGTTTCTGAAGTTCCCTCTTGAGGGAGGTACGTCCTCATTCAAGGGGTGTGGAGGCACGATGCTCCGCAATAGCCACAATGGCTCACCCGATGCTCTTCAGGGCCTCGTATGATGCAAGGTGTTGTGCATCCACTAGCGGTCCCCTTGAAGGTGACAACTGAAACCTTTAAAAAGAAGGTTGGGGCAATCTCCACAACATAATTGGAGGCTCCCAACACCGCCATGAAGCTTCACCATAATGGATTGTGGCTCTGAGGTGACCTTTTCCGTCTAGGATGCCCAAACAACCAAGAGTAACAAGATCCTCACAAGAATGTAGGGGAGTTAAATTTGCTTTGGTGGAAGTGTAGATCTAGGTCTTCACACTTAATCCGTATCAAATCAACAAGTTTGGTTGGCTATGGAAGGAGATCGAGAAAGATAGAGTTTTGGCAACAATCGAGGAGGGAGAGAGGCAAGAGGTAGGTGGGAGGAGGAAGAACCTCCTACTTCTATTCTCGCACCAAAAAACCAACCTTTATGTGCAGAAAATGCATAGGGCGGTACAACCACTCTGGATAGCAGTACAACTTCCCAAGTCCCATTTAGCAGTATGCAAGGTCTAGGGAGTACAACACCTTAGACAGGCGGTACAATGCTTTAGGAAGAAGGTGTAGCCGAGGCCGAAGAGGTACAGATGCTAGGGAAACCGTTGTGGCACCGACCAAGTACCGCTTCCAGACCAGAGGGGAAAACCCACAAGCAATAGTTGGGTCAGTGCAAGCACCGGTAGTACCGCTCCAGGACATGGTGCGGTACAACCGCACGTACAACCACCTAGTTGTGGCCTGGTTGCCCACTACATAGAGGGAGGGTAAAACCGCTAGCACAAGCGGTACAACCGCTTGGGTGATTTCTGCTAGGTTGATTTTTGGTTCTCACCTCAAAAGGATAGGAAGGTATATGTGAGTGCAAAATCAAAGCAACTTGCACTGGACACTGAATTAATAGGTTATTCTGGAAAAATAATATAAATTGATACAAAGCTATGTCAAAATGATATAACATGGCATGAAACAATAAAGAATTATAAATGCGTTTGAGACTTATCATACCATCAAACGGTTGGTCCACTACTTCTGCCGGCCAGAAAATGACCAAACTTGGCTCCCCTCAACCAAGGATGGGATTCCGAAAAAGGAACATCGACGCCGTTGTCCTTAGTGGCTACGAGGGCTTCCTAGAGGAAACCTCAGGCTCCACCTGGGAGAAGGATGGATGGCGGTGGTGGGGAGCTCGTGGCTACGGTTTCTCTCGGGGGCTAGTGATCAGGAGTCTCATCAATCCTTATGTCAAATCTAGTTCAACTTTTAGCCAGTTGGCCAAATCATGGGCAAGCAAAAGCTTTACCAATATATTTTGCTAGCCAAATGATTGGTATGGTTAACTTGGATTTAAACAAAATGTACCCAACATACCAAACTTTACTAAGAAATGTTTCCAATTCTAATGAATTTTAGTATAGACAATTATCATAAATAATTAATAAAAATAAATAGTATTTCAAGGTCTGATTATAGAATTCATGACGAACATGCAATCTGTGTCATGATGTTGAACATCCATACGTGTCTGGCCAATTCAGTGCCTCTAATTACGACTATAAGCTAAACACGATGAGGGCTTAACAAACTATCGACCTCTTTAGCACCTGGTCGGAGTAGGGCGGAGAAGAAGCCCCCCCACCGCCCACACCCACACCCCCCGCGTCACGCTCCTCTAGCGACTGGGGGAAACCCTCACCATTGACATACGATAGACCATCCTCCTACAACCATCGTTGTGCCGCCACTCGAGGGCGTGTCATCATAGCCGCGCCACGCCCCGGGATGGTGGCAACGGGGAGGATCCCTTTCCCGCGAGCTATGCATCACCTCCTCGCCCCCGCAATTCGGCATCCTCCCGAGATGCCATGACCCTTCCTTCCCTCGTAGCTACGGACCTGCCGGTCCGGTGATGATGCTTCGTGTGTTGGCCCGGCCTAGGGTGCCCTTACTGGGAGCCCTCCTATCCCCCCAGTGGCGCAGTCTGGCCTGCTCCAGTTGCTATCATGTCCGGGTGCGGGATCTGTGGCTGGTTGCGGGGTACTCTCGACCTGCCTCGCGTAGGCGGCTCCATCGTCTTAGATGGTCTCTCCTCCCCCTCAAGTGGTTGTGCCCACTCTCGCGGCAGTGGCGAGGAAACAGTAGTAGTGGATGGTGCGAAGCGCCTCACGATTGATCCTTGTTGGCGCTGCTCCGGTCCTGGCGGGCTCTGCCCCGTGTTCTCCGATGTCCACGTCTTGTCGGCGTCTTCTGTCGGGCGGCTCCGGCCTCAGCAATCCTGTAGTTGTTCCCCTTCCCGCATGTCGGGCTTGCCGATATGTACCTATGGCTATGGCCCCGGCCGCCCGAATCTGCATCCCTCCAGTCCTAGCTTGCTGGCGTTGCCGGTCATCGTCGCATCCACCTTGTGATTGTCTTTGCTTCACAGCTGGCCCTTCGTAGTACACCTCAAAGCTTGCCCTTTTGCCAGATCCAATGCCCGTGGACCCAGAGGCGCTGCCATGGCCTTCAGTTGTGCCGGTTCCTCCAGGCTGGATGGCGACGGCGTCTCAGCATCGTCTTCCTCCTTGAAGGCGCTATCTTTGATCGCTCGTGGTGTCCCTGCTGTTGGCTCTGGCGATGCTAGTCTTCTTCCTGGTTCAGTATTGCCGTTCTTGGCTCTGGTCTTGATAGGTTTAGCTGTGTTGTATCCTTTGTTTGGGCCAAGCATCCCTTCTCTCTCTGCTCCAAGCACCATTTTCACATTTGCTTGCGTTTGTGTCATCTTGTACCATTCATTGTACTAACTAGATGATACCCCGCACATTGTTGCGGCAATGTTTCGCAACATATTATAGTGGGATTTGGTTGTATCGAATAGATTTGTACAAACATTTGACTAATCATACGATGATAGAAAATATATAGGGAGTTTGATCCAATGAAATTTCTCGTATAAAATGAAGTATAAAACCTAAAGCTACAAACAAGTTTTTACGAGAAACAGTACATGTGAATAATAAATATCCATTGTAACTGTTTGAGCAGACATATTAGATAACTTTGCAAATGTCATGCTTTTAGACATAGAGAGATTCTAACAGAAAATATAAGTCTACAATGAAATGCCCATTTATCAAAATGTAAAGGCTATCTTAAATCCAGCATCATATTCTGGCTGTTTGCACTGGTCGATCATATATAAAAATGGTAGAAAAATATTATGTAAAGTTGGACAAATAAAATTTCTCGTAATAAGATAGGAAGTGCAGAGGAATTCCTAAATAAAACCAGACGGAATGCGAATCCAACATACAAAACTGGACATTCCACACGCGGGATATATCATAAGGATTAATTACAAATCTGAACTAAAAAACAGTGAATTTATATAGTTGTACATATATTATTATCAAATTCTAGCCGGATAAGATGGATTGCATTCCTGAAGAAATAACATATGGATGATACAGTCGCTAGGTTAAGAGTGGAAATAGAATGGTCCATCCAACTGAAATCTTCCTGTCATACTCAGTGGTTGTAGTACATTGACGAAGGTTCTGTTATACAGTACATGTTCCAGGAAGAAATCTATCTTGAGAAACTGATAAATAAACTAAAAGGTTTACAGGATTAAACAGGAATTACCAAATAACCGAGAGCAAATTGTTCAGTAGCGGACGATAGCCATACATTCGCCAAAAACGAAATAAACAAACAAAATCTCTCAACATGTGCTGTGATGTGAGTACACTTTTCCCTGAGACCGATCTGGTAATAATTAAGTCGGACACTAGCTCATTGCGTGCCGGGGGTCAACGACCGGAGAAAAATGCTCCGATTGCCGATGTCCTTGTGGTCCTGCAGTCGGGTAAGTGTGCCCTCTGTGAGGTTCACCTGGAACACTGCATTGCACATGGCTAGGTAGCCGGCATGGCTCTCAAACCTACGAACCACCAGCAGCATCCCTGCGTCGACAGACGGCACCAGGTAGGACCTCAGGTTCAGGTGTAAGTGACTAGCCTGACCTGTTGCCTCCTGCTGCGTGGCCGCGTACACGAAGTGAGGCTGCGGGTGGAGCTCCAACTTGAGGACGTCCCCTGAGCGGGTGGGGACGTAGAAGCTGCCGCCCAGGGAGAGGCTGCCATCGCTGTCCAACATCGTAAGCTCGGCGCCGTCCCCCTCGTCTTGGGCGAAGAAGAATTGCCACTGCCACATGGAGTCGCCGGGCTTGGCATAGAGGACCACGTCAGCGGACCACGCTGCCACAAGGAGCACCACGGTGGGCGTGGCAGCTTCGCCGTTGCCGTCGACGTCGTAGATGATTCCTACGGCCTTGAGGTCTTGTGAAATAAGTGTTGTGTGGAGATTGGGTAGGCCGGCGACGGCTCTGGTCACCGGGTTGCACAGGCGCAGCTTCTGCGTGCCCCGGCCAGAGGGTGAGGCGCAGAGCAGGCAGCCCTCGGCACAGGCAAGGACCTGCCCGTACGGCCGAGGGATCTTGACGCCGATGAAGGCGCCGGTGAGGACGTTCACAAACCTGGTTTGCTCACCTTGGGCTTGGACGAGCATCTTCCAGTGCCGTGGGAAGAAGCGCGGATTCATGCCCATGAGCTTCAGGGCCGTGACAGCCTCCCTCCACGGCTTGACGGTTCTCAGGCGGAGGAAGTCCGTCACGTCGCTGCGCAGCAAGATCTCGGCCACCTTGCGTACGAGGTCGTGCGGGAGGTCGTCCCAGTTCCCCTCATCAGTCGTTGGGATGATACTGCAATTCGATTCAGCGGATGAGATCCAAACACGCATGCATACAACATATTCTATTCACTAGATGAGATCTAACAAAATGGAATCAGCCGAGAGAGATTATATCAACAAGGCAACAAGGAAATAGATCCACAAGCAAGAACGTCTAACTAATTTACGGACCTTTCATGGCCGCTGCTGCCGTCGTCGCCGGGAATGTCAATCTCTGGTTCCATGGTGGAGGCGGCGGCGGCTACAGGGGGCTTCTCGACCAGTCCCATGGTTGGTGGCGCCTGGGGTTTAGGGCCGGCCGCTTGGAGATGGCCGGGTGCATTGGATCAATTTATACGGTGGCGGCCATGTAGAAATAGAAAGGAGGAATGAGCCAAAACGCGGAAAATGGAAGGTGGTACGAACAGCACACCGCCACCTGATGTGACTTAATTTCTCGTTGGAATTGCTTCGCCCTCAACCGTTAGATGCCCATCCTACGGCCTTTCAAACTTCTACGGATGATTCGCTGGAAACTTCTACGCGCCAGGAAAACCGATCGAAGCAGAGACAGGTCGGAGCATGCTGTACAAGTGATAAAAACTTTCCTAAAGTAACAATCTGTAGGTTTTCTTTCTCCTTTTGATTTAAAAATACATTATTTCTCTCTTTTGCGCGCCCTAAATCAATTCTAGGACGATTTCAGATGCATTTCGATGGGCAGCGAGCCCATTGAAAGAACAGTATAAAAACATGTGTTTTGAGAATTTCTGTCTGCGACCGAGTGGGTAGCTACCTCAAAAAACAATCAACAACTAAAAAAATAAAATTTCTATCTGCGAGTCCAGAAGTGTTCCCAATATATTTGATCATTGGTTGGATGGTATTTTAAATAGTTTCAAAACGCTAAGAAGGCCTATTTTGCTCCCTTCGGTTATGTAGAAATTATTTAGTTTTTAATGACAATAATGCTTCTCATCTGCAGGTTATTTTTCGCTGTACACACTCGCTTCGTACATGGTCTACGCTACAACGACCGGGGATCAACCACTATTTAAGGCGGTGTGTACGCGGTTGGAGTAGTCGGCTACGGAGGGTTTTTTCCCAACATGGGAGGCAGCATAACCTTCGGATCGATCCACTTCCGCTTTCAACATAGGCATAGTGTCGGTCTATAGGAGTCTACAATGGTCGATTTATCGGGTTTTTTACATTTTCTATTGTCGGACTTTTGATGTTTGGTTATGTGCATCCTAATTATGGAAAGGCCAGGTGTTACTTATAATATTTTGTATCTGCTTGACGCTACATTTGAGATAATAAAATTGTTCTTTATAAAATAATAATTTCTATCAAAGAATCCAGCTTTAAGAAAGCTCCGGGCGAAGTTTTTTTCCAATGGCCCGTGTTTGAAATGTTGATTTGCATAATTTCCTGGGGCGTGAAGCTTCAACTTTGTTTGATGAGCAAGTCATGGAAAGTTCAAGCTTTTCCCCAGAAAAAAAAATAAAAAAATTGAAGAGTTAGAGTTTAAAAGGTTTTAGAATTTTTTTTGAAAAATGGTGAATTTTATTGGATTAAAATAAAGTATCAATAGAATAAAAACACGAGAGCACATGCCCAGCCTCTGCAAAGATCGCATGCATAGAGCCAACACCAACCCACACAAAAACACGCCAACAAATAGCAATGTCGTATAATACCAAATATATGCATGGGCGAGAAAAATAAATAAAGAAAAAAATTGTCTGAGCACCAACCATCTCCGCACCATATCGGCAAACTAAAGGTAAGACCATATCCGCACCAACCATCTGAAGACACCATATCGACGACGAAGATCTTAAAGAGCATCACTTTTAGGAAGGGAGCGACGCTCAAGGGCCACCGTCATCAGATCCAGCCTGTCAAGGCCGTTTGCACCTAAAAAAATAGTCTAAGCAATCCGACCAATGTCTTCAACAAGGTAACGACTTATAACCATCGCCATTGCCAGATGATGTCTACTACGCAACCTTCTTCTTGTAGACGCTGTTGGGCCTCCAAGTGCAGAGGTTTGTAGGACAGTAGCAAATTTCCCTCAAGTAGATGACCTAAGGTTTATCAATCCGTGGGAGGCATAGGATGAAGATGGTCTCTCTCAACCAACCCTGCAACCAAATAACAAAGAGTCTCTTGTGTCCCCAACACACCCAATACAATGGTAAATTGTATAGGTGCACTAGTTCGGCAAAGAGATGGTGATACAAGTGCAATATGGATGGTAGATATAGGTTTTTGTAATCTGAAAATATAAAAACAGCAAGGTAGCAAGCGATAAAAGTGAGCGTAAACGGTATTGTAATGCTAGGAAACAAGGCCTATGGTTCATACTTTCACTAGTGCAAGTTCTCTCAACAATAATAACATAATTGGATCATATAACTATCCCTCAACATGCAACAAAGAGTCACTCCAAAGTCACTAATAGCGGGGAACAAACGAAGAGATTATTGTAGGGTACGAAACCACCTCAAAGTTATTCTTTCTGATCGATCTATTCAAGAGTCCGTTGTAAAATAACATGAAGCTATTCTTTCCGTTCGATCTATCATAGAGTCCGTACTAGGATAACACCTTAAAACACAAATCAACCAAAGCCCTAATGTCACCTAGATACTCCAATGTCACCTCAAGTATCCGTGGGTTTGATTATACGATATGCTTCACACAATCTCAGATTCATCTATTCAACCAACACATAGAACCTCAAAGAGTGCCCCAAAGTTACTACCGGAGAGTCAAGACGAAAACCTGTGCCAACCCTATGCATAAGTTCACGAGGTCACGGAACTCGCAAGTTGATCACCAAAACATACATCAAGTAGATCACGTGAATATCCCATTGTCACAACAGATAAGCACATGCAACACATACACCAAGTGTTCTCAAATCCTTAAAGACTCAATCCTATAAGATCACTTCAAAGGGAAAACTCAATCCATTACAAGAGAGTAGAGGGGGAGAAACATCATAAGATCCAACTATAATAGCAAAGCTCGCGATACATCAAGATCGTACCACCTCAAGAACACGACAGAGAGAGAGAGAGATGAAACACATAGCTACTGGTACATATCCTCAGCCCCGAGGGTGAACTACTCCCTCCTCGTCATGGAGAGCACCGCGATGATGAAGATGGCCACCGGAGAGGGATTCCCCCCTCCGGCAGGGTGCCGGAACGGGTCTAGATTGGTTTTCGGTGGCTACAGAGGCTTTCGGCGGCGGAACTCCCGATCTAGGTTATTTTCTGGAGGTTTCTGTATATATAAGAGGTTTTGGCGTCGAGAACAAGTCAGGGAGGGTCTCTGGGCTGTCTAGGGGGCGCGCCTCCCACCATCGTGGGCAGCCCAGGACTCTTCTGGCCCAACTCTTTTACTCCATGGCCTTCTTCTGGTCCAAAAATAAGCTCCGTCAAGTTTCAGGTCAATTGGACTACGTTTGGTTTTCCTTTTCAGCGATACTCAAAAACAAGGAAATAACATAAACTGACACTGGGCTCTAGGTTAATAGGTTAGTCCCAAAAATCATATAAAATAGCATATAAATGCATATAAAACATCCTAGAAGGATAATATAATAGCATGAATACTTCATAAATTATAGATACGTTTGAGACGTATCACCAGACTTCAGATCCGTACTTTCACCCCGGAGCTCAATACCAGCTACTCAAGAAGAACCAACATCAAGGTCACAAATGTATTGTCGCCACAACTTTTCCATGATCCAAGCAGCTATGACATGCGATTCGGCGCTGCCAATCTTTCCCCTACGTCAAGCCGTCATTCATAGTTTGCATCTCATAGCCGAAGTCAACCATTAGATCTGCAAAGATGAACTCTCCGAAGATCTTTCGATGTCCACCGCCACTGTAGAGCCACAGGAGGTCGTTGCACTATCACAGTGTGCAGCCACCGACGCTAGGCTGACCAAGATCTGGACCACCGTCATCGCCCGAGGTACGGCACGCCGACGAGGGGAGACCAAGCCGCCATCTAGCAAAGGTCACCCCAAGTACCACTGGAGGATGCACACATCCACTGCATCTGCTGGAACAAGTCCACGCGCTGCAGTAGCACCCCAACCAGCGGCCAACCATGCACGCCCCGACCATCACCACGTGAACCAGCCTCCAGGGACAGCCGCAATCGTGTTCAGCCAGCCGCCGAGCCCTGCCCCAGACCACCAGGATCTCGCGTCCCAGAGCGCGCTGGCACACTGCCCGCCTCCGTGCCGACCAGATCCGGGTTGCCGCCACGGAAGGTTTTAAATTAAGGTGTCAAAACATTTGATTACTCGCTTGATGTACTATCAGTTGGGTGAAGTACTGTGCAGTTTTATGTAAGTGACAACGTTTGTGTATACCACTACTCTGATCAGTTGGTAGAGAGATTGATAGTTTGTTTAGCCTCATCATGTTGGGCCTATAGCGGTAATTTGAGGCACTAAAATGGCCACGCACTGATGGATGGTCAACATGATGATAGAGAGTGATATTCTGAGTTTGAAGGATAGGATGGACTGTTGACAAGGATGAGTATAACTTGTCAACCATGGGCATTGTGTGTTAACTAACGTGTTATAGTACTTTGAGGGCTCTCGCCAATGTAACTATTTTAGGACCTCTCTGGATTAACTTATTTTTGTGTGTTCAAATCACCTCTTTTGATTGCATGAACTAGAAATATAGGAACAGAAATAACACATAAATAAATATAGTACATGATCGCAAATCGTATGAGCTTTTTAAATGATGCCTTTGGATGGTACACAGAAAGAAAAACATCTGACTAATAATAAAAAGTATTATTGTAATTATACTAGAGCTATAATTGTATGAAAGCTTCCTGTGAACTAGTGGGGTGTGCATATAACTTGCTTGCTTACGATGACTTATAGTGTTTGATGAAGCTCGTCTAACTGGGTAGCCAGGCTGGTTTAGGACTTTTCAAGAAGGAGGCACAAGAGATTCTCGCCCATATGTGGCCCGACCAGGATGTTCCTTCGAGTGTCTTCGCCCTTTGTGACCACTTTAAGTCCAGCTCGGATGCATTGTATGGCTGGATGGAGTCAGCCGCTCGTGCCAGAGCTGAAATCATGCATAGGGGCATCACCCTGATGGTAGCATATCACCATGGCATCACCCTGAAGGCAACTAGATCGGCAGAGCAGTAGCTCTGACAACTCATAGATTTCGGACTTCTGCTCTAATAACCCTACGAATACTGGGGGTATCACCCTGACGGTAGCCGAAATTGCCAGAGTATCACTCTGACGACATCGTACTTCTGGAGCATCGCTCCAAAAGTCAAGAAATAATTTTGCATGTTCACATAACTATAGTGGCATCCCACCAATGGGTCTACATCAATCCCGGAGAGCCCTTCTATGAAGGTAAACGAGAGTGCCATCTTTTGTATGAGCATAGGATCAAATGCTAATGGTTCTGTTAAAAAAGCACAATGAGGTTGTTCTTGTTTGGATGACAATTCTCGTGGTACCCCTCCAATGGGCCTTGGTAAGCAACATGATCGTTTCCTACACAAATACTGGAAGGATCGGTATGGTCAATTAGAAGTGCGGGGGTGGGGGCGTTTGCAAATTTTCTGCTCGACAACAAAATAGGTTGTCTAGACATGCAACTAGGTGGAGAACCTCTATGACAAGCGCAACAAAGCAAAACGTGCAAGCAAAAATGGAAACACAAGATAATAAGCTTGCACAAAGTAAAGGACAGAAGTAACAACAAGTGGAGACGTGGATGTGTTTCTGAAGTTTCCTCTTGAAGGAGGTACATCTTCATTGGACGGGTGTGAAGGCACGATGCTCTCCAATAGCCACAATGGCTCACCCTATTCAATTCACACCCTTGTACCCTGCAAGGTGCCATGAATCCACTAGCGGTGCCCTTGAAGGTGGCAACTGAAACCTTTACAATTAAGGTTGGGGCAATCTCCAGAACTTAATTGGAGGCTCCCAACACCACCGTGAAGCTTCACCATAATGGATTATGGCTCTGACGTGGCCTTTTCCGTCTACGATGCCCAAACACCCAGGAGTAACAAGATCCTCACTAGAATGTAGGGGAGTGCAATTTGCTTTGGTGGAATTGCAGATCAAGGTCTTCTCTCTTAATCCCTAGCAAATCAACAAGTTTGGTAGGCTAGGGAAGGAGATCAGGCAAGATAGAGCTTTGGCAACAATCGACGAGGTGTGGGAGGAGGAAGAACCCCCACCTTATATTGCCCCACCAGAAATCCAACTGTTATGTGCAGAAAATTCATAGGGTGGTACAACCACTCCAGAGAGCAGTACAACTGCCCAAGTCCCATTTAGCAGTATGCAGGGTCCAAGAGGTAAAACACCTTAGGCAGGCGGTGCACCAATTCAGGAAGAAGGTGTAGCCGAGGCCGAAGAGGTACAACTGCTAGGGAAACCGATCTGGCACTACCCAAGTCCGCTTCGAAACCCGAGAGGAAATCCCACAAACGATAGTTCGGCCGATGGAAGCGTCGGCAGTAACGCTCCAGGATAGGGAGCCGTACAACCACACTACAACCACCTATTGTGGCCCGGTTGCCCACTCCATAGACGGAGTGGTAAAACTGCTAGCACAAGCGGTACATCCGCTTTGGGTGATTTCTGTTAGGTTAATTTTTGGTTTCTCTCCTCAAATAGATAGGAATGTATATGTGAGTGCAAAATGAAAGCAATTTGCACTGGGCACTAAATTAATATGTTAGTCCAGAAAATTAATATAAATTGATACAAAAACTATGCCAAAATGATATAAACATGGCATCAAACAATAAAAAATTATAAATGCGTTTCAGACGTACCATACCATCAAACGGCTGGCCAACTGCTTGCGTCGGCAAAAAATGACCAACAAACCTGGCTCCCCACAACCAAGGATCGGATTCCGGAAAAGGTACGTCGCCGCCGTTGTGCTTGGTGGCCGCGGCGGCTTTCTAGAGGAAACGTCAGGCTCCAGCGAGGAGAAGGATGGTTGGAGGTGGTGAGGAGCTCGCGGCTAGGGTTTCTCTCGGGGGCTAGTGGTCACGAATCTGGACAAGCCTTATGTCAACTCTAGTTCAACTTGTAGCTAGTTGTCCAAATCATGGGCAAGCAAAAGCTTTACCAATATATTGGCTAGCCAAATAGTTGGTAGAGTTAAATTGGGTTTAAACCAAATGTACCTAACATGACCAAACTTCACTAAGAAATGTTTCCAATTCTAATGAATTTTAGTATAGACAATTATCATATAGAATTAATGAAAATAAATAGTATTTCATGATTTGACTGTAGAATTCATGATGAACATACACTCTATCGTGATGTTTGACCATCCATACGTGCCTGGCTATTTTAGTGCCTCAAATTACCACTATAGGCTCAACATGATAAGGGCTTAACAAACTACCGGCCTCTCTAGCAACTGATCAAATTAGGGTGGAGAAGAAGCCCCCCCCCCCCCACCCCCACCCGCGTCGCGTTCCTCTAGCGACAGGGGAGAAATCCTCGCCGCCACTGTAGGATAGTCCCTCCTCCGCCAACCATTGTTGCACCACCACTTGAGGGCCGGTCGGCAAACCCGCACCACGCGCCGGGATGGTGGCGACAGGGCGGATCCCATTCCTGCAAGCTATGCATCTCCTCCTCGCCCCTGAGCTTCGGCCTCCTCCCAAGATGTCGCGGCATCGCCTTCCCTCCCAGCTGCGGTACCTGCCAGTCCGACGATGATGTGGCGCAGCCTAGCTTGCTGTTGTTGCTATCATGTCCGGGTGCGTGATATGTGGATGGTTGCGGGGTGCTCTCGACCTGCCTGGCGCAGCCGTCCCCCTCGTCTTCGACGGCCCCTCCACCGCCTCAAGTTGTCGTGCCGGCTCTCATGGCTGTGGTGAGGCAACAGTGTTAGTGGCTGGAGCCGGGCGCCTCACGGTGGATCCTTGTTGGCGCTGCTCCAGTCCTGGTGGCCTCCGACCCATGTTCTCTATTGTTCAGGGCTTGTCGGCATCCTCTGTCGGTGCAGCTCCGGCCTCGGCAACCCTGTAGATGTGCCCCTTCCAGCTTGTCGGGCTTGCGGATGTATCGATGGCCATGGCCCCGGCAACTCGAATCTATGTCCCTCCAGTCCTACCTTGCTGACATTGCCGTTCGTCGTTGCCTCCACCGTGCAGTTGTCTTTGCTTCACCGTCGGCCCTACCCAGTACACCTCGAAGCTTTCCCTTTTGCAGTTCCAAAGCTCGTGGACCCGGAGGCACTGCCATGGCCTTCAGCTGCACCCCTCTTCGAGGTAAGGGGATACCCTAGGTCTGGTTCGTCCGGATCGGATGGCGACAGCGTCTTAGCGTCGTCCTCCTTGAAGGCGCTATCTTTGATCGCTTGCGGTGTCCTTGGTGTTGGCTCTGGCGATGTTAGTCTTCTTGCTGGTTCGGCATTGTCGTTCTTGATTCTGGGCTTGGTAGGTTTAGCTCTGTTGTATCCTTTGTTCGGGCGAGCATCCCTTCTCTCTCTACTCCGGGACCATGTTCATGTTTGCCTGCGTTCGTGTCGTGTTGTATCATTCGCTGTACTAATTATATTCCTCCTATCAATTAAAAGATACGCAATCTTTGCATATTCGCGAAAAAATGATCGGAACGTACATACAACTGGATTGTACCACACCCAGCTGATGGTACATCAAACGAGCAGTCAACTGTTTTGCCACCTCTAAAATGTTTAGAACTCTAACTCTTCAAAAAAAATGAAGGAAAAAATTCGAATTCCCCATGACTTGTTCGTCAAACAATGTTGATGCTTGATGCCCAAGGAAAGCAATTCAACATTTTAAACTGTTAGCTACATTTGGTGCCCCTCGGGAAGAAAAAACTGCGTCCCTCTCAGATAGAAACTCTTAAACATACGTGTTGATGTCCTTTCAATGGGCTTGCTGCCCATCAAAATGTCTCTAAAATTCTCCTAGAATTGATTTTGCGTGCACAAAAAAAAACAATGTAATTTTTGAAATCGATAGGAGAAAGAAAACCTATAGATTGTTACATTAGGAAAGTTTCTATTACTTGTATAACCTATAGATTGTTACTTTAGGAAAGTCTCTATTACTTGTACAGCGTGCTCCGACCTGTCTCAGCTTCGATCGGTCTTCCTTGCGCGTGACGAATACTCCAGTCTCTGGCTAATCATCCGTAGAAGCTTGACAGGCCATAGGATGGGCATCCAACGGATGAGGGCGAAGCAATTCTCACGAGAAATTAATTCACACACCATCTGGTGTGCTAGCTGTTCATACCACCTTCCCTTCTCCGTGTTTTGCCGCCATTCCTCCTTTCCATTTCTACATGGCCGCCACCGTATAAGTTGATCCAATCCACCCCGGCCATCTCCCAGCGCTGACGCCAGCGGCCATGAAAGGTCCGTAATTCAATTAGATGTTCTGGCTTGTGGATCTATTTTCTGGTTGCTTTGTTGATATAATCTCGGCTGATTGTAACTCGTTAGATCTCATCTCGTGAATATGTTGTATGCGCGCGTGTTTGGTTTCAAATTATGCTCTAGTTAAGCTAAGCGTAGATCCGCTGAATCGATTTGCAGTATCATCCCAATGACCGATGAGGGGAACTGGGACGACCTCCCGCACGACCTCGTATGTATGGTGGCCGAGATCTTGCTGCGCAGCGACGTGACGGACTTTGTCCGCATGAGAACCGTTAAGCCGTGGAGGGACGCCGTCACGGCCCCGAAGCTCATGGGCATGAATCCGCGCTTCTTCCCACGGCACTGGAAGATGTTGCAGATCCAAGGTGAGCAAGCCAGGTTTGCGAATGTCCTCACCGGCACCTCCAACCCGGTCAAGATCCCTCAGGAGGACGGCCAATTCATTGCCAGCACACAAGGTGTGCTTGTTCAACCCGGTGACCGCAGCCACCACCGACCTGCCCATTCCCTTCTTCTGGATTAGGGCGAACCGCGTTACGGTAACACGGGATATCAAGGCCGTGGGAATCATCTACGACGGCGAGGGTGAGGACGATGTTGTTCCGACTCCCACGATGGTGCTCCTCGTGGCTCTGTTTTCCATTGATATGGTCAAGTAGGCCAGGCCCGGCGACGCCGTGTGGCAGTGGCCATTCTTCGCCCCAAATGACGATGGCGAGCTTCCGTTGTTCAACGGCGAGGGCGGCCTATCCCTGGGCGGCCGCTTCTATGTCCCATCCCTCACGGGAGACGTGCTCAAGTTGGAGCTCCAGCCGCAGCCTCACTTCGTGTACGCGGCCAGGCAGGAGGCTACTCAGGCCAGTCACTTACACTTACACCTGAGGTAATACCTGGTGCCGTCTGTCGACGCAGGGATGCTGCTGGTGGTTCGTAGGTTCGAGAACCATGACAGCTACGTAGTAGCGGCGTCCCATGTGTTCCAGGTGAACCTCAGAGAGGGCACCCTTACCCTACTGCAGGACCACAAGGACATTGGCAACCGGAGCATTTTCCACCAGTGGTTGACGCTCGGCACGCAGTGAAGAGAGTACTAATCGTACCGCAAAGTACTCGATCGCATGACGACAATATTTATGGCTATATATGATTTATCAGCAGGAATACACAATCCATCATGTTATATATCTAGCGGCCGTGGAGAAATTGATAATATGTACAACTAAATCCATTGTTTTTATTAGTCCAAGATTTGTAATTCTTATGAATAATCACGTGTGTGGAATGTCTGGTTTGTAGAATTTGCAACCTATATCTTAATTATTTGATTACTAAGAATTCCTTTGCGCTTCACTTCATATGAGAAATTTCTTGAGAACCAAACTTCGAAGAATATTTTCTTTCATTGTCATATTAATTATCAGTCAAACAGGTCCACAAAGATCTGTTGGATTTAAAGTAGCAATGACATTGTAGTCTATGTTTTTTTTTCTGTTATAGTGATTTGGGAATCTCCGTATGTCTAAACGGCATGAGCTCTGTTAATCATATCTATTTTTCTCGTAAAATAAGTTTGCAGTGTTGATAACCATTAGGATTTGCCGTCCATATATATCATTATCATATGATCAGTCAATGTGTGTACAGATCTGGTAGATTTAAGCTAGTACTGCATTGTTGTACTATTGTTTTGTTCTTGTCGTATGATAACTCGGATAATTAAGGAGAAGAAAATAGTGCATGTGCCACCCTTGGAAAATTCTCTATGTCTGAATAGCATGACCTTGCAAAGTTATCTAATAAAAGAATCAAATTTGTTACATAACTCCCATCCGTCCGGGTTTAATGCGCTCTTCATATTTTAGATCATACTTTGACCATCTATTTTGAATAACAAATACGAGGTATATGCCATTAAAAAGTATACTATTGGATTTTTATTCGGAAGATGTTTCGCATGGTACAATTTTTCTGACACATAGTTCATATGTGTTTAGTTGAATTTATAGTCAAAATTTTACCCATACTAAGACGAGGCCTTATAAACCCGGCGGGCTGTAGAAAATTGTTCTATTACACAACCCTTGGTTGGTCTGACAATGCCAAACTAGAGCTGATACTCCATCTTATATAGGTGGTTGCGTAAGTACTTAAAAAAATCCTCACCTCTGTTTATTCAGCCCTTAGAACCAACTGGAAGAGCTACGCATAGCAGCGGTTTCGCTGGTAAACTAGAACAGTTTTCTTGTATCCCAGATAGTCTCTCTTATAAGATTGTTTGTAATGTTTATTCCAGGGCTAAGCTAATTTATATTTTGCAGTTAGCCATGTAGTCAAAACGCACATCAAATAACTGAAAAAATGATCTATCATAGATCAATGCATGATTTATCACAAACACAGATGTGCATTCATCTCATCATTACATTCCATTATATTGGTACATAGTTCATAACAAAAAATATTGTATGTATGATTTCTCAGAAGGCCCCGCGGGATTGAAGTCAATAAGTACTACCTGAATGGTCGTGTGGCCACTCAGTCACTCGTTACTGGTCATCCAATGTACCATCATCTGGTGGGCGCTAGAGAAACATTAAATCCCAATGCAGTACATTACCCTCATCACTAGTAGAAAACGGAGCTTTATTACTGGTTCGTAAGAACCTTTAGTGCCGATTCTGCAACCGGCACTAAAGGGTGGAGACTAAAGCCCCCCCCCCCCCCCCTCTTAGTACTGGTTCGGCATGAACCGCCACTAAAGGCCGACCACGTGGCGTGAGCTCGCGCCGTGGTATGGGGGACCTTTAGTACCGGTTGGCAACACCAACCGGTACTAAAGGATATTTTTTTAATTTTTGTTTTTGAAAATTTTGGAAAAATGATTTTTTTCGATTTTCAATTTTCTGAATTATTTGATGATTTAGTCTCTAATCACCTCTCTTAACTGCTCAAGTATGGATCACTGATTTCAAATCGTCTAACTTCCCAACCGGTCACCCATCCTCTCACCACCCCAGCGTGAGCACGCTTAACTTCGGAGTTCTATTCCCCCTACTTTCCAAGTCTGCACTTGTTATTTTCCTGAGAAACGTAAGCTGTCAATCCTATTAACCATCAGGAGTTTAGCTTGAGCATTAGGTCACACGTTTCACTGTTTGAGTTTGAAACTATTGTTCTAAAAAACAGTAATTATCTAGTAACACTAATATTTCTTGAATAAGTAGTTTGACCATAGTTTGACTATAGTTTGACCAGATTTGACCAAAATTCAAAAAACTGAAATAATTATTTAGTAACACTAATATTCTTGAATAATTATTTAGTAACGCTAATATTTCTTGAATAAGTAGTTTGACCACAGTTTGACCAAAATTCAAAAAAACTGAAATTTGAGCATATCTGTTTTTCCTTTTAGAATTTGAGGAATCTAAAAATTTGCAAACAGGCCGTAGGCAATCAAAATCGGATGCGGATTTTCGTGCTGAACATTTTGATATATTATGCGTTTTTTCGACGTCGTATGCAAAAGATATTGTCGTTTTACTTTTTCATCACACTTTTTTGCAAAACATGTCCAAATTTAAGTTTTTAAAATTTCCTAACTTGTAGATGTAGTTACATAACTACATGTCGAAGTATTTTAATTTTTGAAGTTTTTATCATTTTTTTTGTTTTTTTCAATACTGAAATGGCGATACACAGTTAAGACTCTTTAGTGCCGGTTGGTGACACAAACCGGTACTATAGGTTAGACCTTTAGTGCCGGTTTGTGACACAAACCGGCACTAAAGGGGATCGTGGGGCCCCGGCCTGACGCCAGCCTGCCACCACCCCTTTAGTACCGGTTCGTGGCACTAATGCACGGACCGGCACTAATGCATAGCCGTTCGAACCGGCACTAATGATCACATTAGTGCCGGCTCAAATACAAACCGGGACTAATGAGCTGAACATTTGACCCTTTTTCTACTAGTGCATGGAGGATATGTAAGATAATTTTGGAGAAGTCTTCGGGCAGGTGATAGTGAGACCGATACACTCCCAATTACGGTAGGACTAAATTTTTGCCTTACTGATGGATGAGGACACGAAGGATATATAAGGAGACATACCTTGGTGTATGCTCTTCACTGATGATGTGGTCTTATTTGACAAAACAAGATTGGGCATCAATAGGAAAATAGATTTTCGAAGACATACTTTAGAGTCCAAGGGTCTTAGGGCATCTCCAACATGGATATCACTACACGGACGGCATCGATTGTCCATGGACACGTCCAGACTTGTCTGTGTGCAATAGGCGTGGCTGCGTCCATCTAACACCGTCCCTATTAGCCAGGCAGACACCCAATTTTCATAGATTTATTAGATGATTTTTTGTACAAAATTAAGATCTCTAAAGACATATTCTACTCCTCCCTGTTGCAGGTGAGGTCGACCCCTAAGTCGGAGCCACCTGCCTTGTTGTAGTTGGCAGCCAGCGTGTATGAGTCAGACTTCCCGATGTGTGCCTCTTTGGGATCGTCATCGTGCTGCTCTGGCACCTCGTCGTTCAAACCCTCGAGTTGTGTGAAGAGGAGGTCCCTCTGCGTGTCGTTGACACGGACCTAGCGCCGCTCGTGCTCGATGGTGTGGTGGCTCTACACATATGTGTGCACCACCCAGTTCTCATCAAGGACGCCTAGGTTCGTGAGGAGCTCCACTACAGCGGCAACATATGGGCACTCCGCCTCGAATTGAGCCACCAATGTGTGGTACTCCTCTAGGAGCGCGAGGTTGAGATACAGCTCCAGGCAGGAGGCTACTGATCAGGCTTGTCACTTAAGCCTGAGGTCCTACCTGGTGCCGTCTGTTCGACGCAGGGATGCTACTGCTGTTCGTAGGTTCGAGAACCATGCCGGCTACGTAGTTGCTGCGTCCCATGTGTTCCAGGTGAATGAACCTCATAGAGGGCGCCCTTACCCTACTGCAGGACCACAAGGACATTGGCAATCGGAGCAATTTTTTCCGGTGGTTAACGCTTGGCACACATTGAGCGTCGTAGTTAGTCACCATATGTCAGTGAAAAGTGTGCTCACATGATGAGAGATTTTGTCTGTTTATTTCGTTGTTTATTTCGTCTGCTACTGAACAATTTGCTCCCAGTTATTAATTAATCCGTGTTTGATCATGTAAACGTTTTAGTTTATTTATCAATTTCTCAAGATTTCTTCCTGGAACAGGTATAACCGAACCTTCGTGAATGTACTACAATCACTAAGTATGACAGGAAGATTTCAGTTGCTATTCTACTTCCACTCTTAATTTAGCTACTGTGTCCTCCATGGTATGTTTTCAGGAATGCAATCCATGTTATCTAGATAGAATTGATAATATATGTAAAAGTAAATACATTGTTCTTTACTTCAGGATTTGTAATCCTTATGATTTATCCTGCTTGTGGAATGTCCAGTTTTGTACGTAGGATTTGCAGTCCGTCTGATTTCATTTAAAAATTGCTATGCACTTCCTTTCTTATTACGAGAAATTTTATTTTATCCAACTTCACATGTTATTTTTCATCATTTTCATATAAGATCGATCAGTCAAACGGTCATAAAGATATGTTGGATTTCAGGTAGCATTTACATTTTGATAAATGGGCATTGTAGTCTTATATTTTCTGTTATTGTGGTTTGCGAATATCTATATATAAAGAGCATGACCTTTGCAAAGTTATCTAATATATCTGCTCAAACATTTACAACGGATATTTATTAATCATATATACTGTTTCTCCTAAAATATGTTTGTAACCTTATTAGGATTTATAGTCCAGATGAATTGATTTCGTAAATATGTTTCTCGGCATGGTGCAGTGAGTAGAGTACTGAGCAGTTACCTGCTCTGAGGGAAAGAAGAGCTAGCTGACACAGCGAAAATATTTGTATATATGGCTATAGTTGTGCCAGGAATTTCTGCTGGATGCACTATTCTATTTTTTCTCGACCTAGTGTATGTCCAATCCATTTTGTTTTATCAGAAATGCAATCCATGTTATCTAGCAGGGAGAAAGCGATAATATGTACAACTAAATTTATTGTTTCTTAGTCCAAGATTGGTAATGATTTATCCAACGTGTGGAATGTCTCGTTGGTAGAATTTGCAGTCCATCTGATTTTATTACTACGAATTGCTGTGCACTTCGGTCACTTCATACGAGAAATTTCATGGAATCCAACTTCATAGAATATTTTCTATCTTCTGCATATCAATTACCAGTCGAACGGACACAAAAAGATCGGTTAGCCCGATTTAAGGTAGCAATGACATTGTAGCTCTTTTTTTATGTTATTGGGAATCTCCCTATGTCTAAAACGCTCGACCCTTGCAAAGTTATCTAATATGTCTTCTCAAAGATTTGCATTGGATGTTTATTAACCATATGTATAGTTTCTCATAAAATACGTTCACAGTTTTTGTAACCATTTGGATTTTCAGTCCATATATATGAATTGATTCATAAGATTTCTTCTGCACTTCATTTCATTCAAGAATATATCATTAGATCAAACTCCCTAGAATATTTTCTATTATTTTCATGTGATGAGTCAAATGTCTATACAGACATGTTGGATTTAAGCTAGTGTGGCATTGTAGTCCTTTTTTCTCTCTCTTCTTGTGGTATGAGAACACACCTAATCAAAGAGTTGAAAAAGTGCATGCGGCACCTTATCAATCTCTCCATGTCTAGAAGGCATGACCTTGAAAAGTAATCTAATGAAAGATAATAAAAACTTTAGAAGGAAGTTCTATTACACAACCCTTGGTCGGTTTTGGGTTCCGACAATGCCAAACAAGAGGTAATACCCCAGTATATTCAGGCTTTAGTACTGGTTGGGAGAGTTAAGTATCCCAGTCGGTTCCACAGAAAACAATTAACAAATTCTACGCTACAATGTTTATTTGCAAATTCTTACACTTATTTTTTACTGATAATTTGCACGCTTTATGCTGTAGTGTATATTTGCAATTTTTAATACTGCTGAAAATTTACAAGTTTACGCGGCAGTTAGTTGTCCTAGTGCGAAAGATGGTGCCAAAATTAGCGCACAGAATATAGGGGTGCGAAGGGGGATGCTGGAAAACGTGCGCCCAAATGCAATAGACGTGCATGCCACTCATTGCCTAGACATAGCTTGGTGCAGCACCCATCTTCTATAAGCTATCAGTCGGCATACCATATGCATGCAAGTCTTACAATTGTTCCAGATACTTACGATAACCATGTTAGCTTGTCCTAACTATTGCAGAACCAGAAACATACTGCAGGATGAACATCCAATGGCCTGTAGTGGGGGTACCACACCCGCTGGGCACCAAATCCTCACTTGATGTGCATGATCATCCGCTATGTATCACATGTGGCATAAAGAAACAATAGATTATCAATTAAAAAAACGAAAAGAAATACGTGGTCATTGGTATTTTTATATCAATCCTCTCAAACCCGTGTCTGGGTTAACTCTCTAATCCATCTTCTGTAGCTAGTTGAAAGGTGAACTGGAGTTGAGAGGTGGAATGGATAGGTAGGATGAGACTGAAGTGAAGTGAAGTTCTTCCAAACTCATCTTATGTGCCTTCTGCATTTGGAAGATAAAATTTATCTTCTACCACCACAACACTTCAGGGTCTAGGGGATGTGCTTGAGGATGCCTCTCATTCCAATATCAGATTTCTGTTTATTCTTGTCTCTTTGTCTTGCTACCAAATCTTGACAGAAGTCCGCCATTTGTGTAAGCTAGAGCATAGGAAAAACGATAGTCAGCAAGGTTTTGGATCCCAAGTGGACATTTTTTTCTGGAGGGGCACCGGAATTTTCGGTTACCGTGGTAACCGCGAAATACCAGAAAAAATTGGGACGAAATTTGAAATTAAATTTTGAATTCCAATTTTTTGACGTTGATATAGATAGGCGTTTAACCTCCACATTATCACGTATCTGGCCCTACCGTAGTGTTTCTTCAACCCGAACAACCCTTGCTAAAAAGGTCGCGAGTTCGACCCCTGGCCGCTCCAACAATTTTGCCAGTTTTTTTTTAACTTTTGCATATAAAAAAGAAATTAAAAAGCGTGAGACAAGACTCTAACCCGCGACGCGCTGTTAAGGAAAGTGTGGCTTTGCCACTAGGACACGACCAGTTATTTTATGATAGAAGAGATGGCCTTTATTTAAATACACTCTGAGCGTTTGAATTCAAAAATTTCAAAAATTTCGAGATTTTTTGCCCGGTATGAGTGTTTCTCGAGGGGAGGTCGGTCAACACGTTAACCGGGCGAGATCGCGAAATTTCGTTCGGTAACCAAAACAGTGAGTCAGACATGATAAGCAGAAGATAATGAGTTTGACATACCTCTAGCTATGATTGGATCTAGTATATTATATGTAAGTACTGGCCGTGTGAAGTTGGCGGGCACATTAGCTACACTTTTAATGTCCAAGCAATATCATATCTTCTAGTACTACTAGAAGAACGCCCGTGCGTTGCAACGGGGCCACATTAACTTTAAAAGTTCAATATCAATTATGTTAATATTACATTTAATATTCTCATACATATTAAATGACATTGACGACCTTTTTTACCATCAAATTCTCACACACACGCACCCTCTCCCTCCCTCTTCCTCACTCGGAAGGTGGGACGAAAATAAATCCGAAACGGAGACTACCAACTGAGACATTAAGAGTAGAGATCATTTAGTTGATAAGAATAAATAGAAAACGGTGTTAAAAAGGAGAAACAGATTAGAATACATTGAAAAACCAAAAGGACGATGTAAAAGGGGATTCGCCTTGCCCCCCGGGCCTTGCCACAGAACCGGCTCAGCGGTCTAGTCCCCGCGCGGTCGTCTTCTCCTGTTCCCCGAGCCGCGTCGCTACAGAGCCGGGCTCCCGCCCGACCACCTCGCTGGCATCTAAGGGGAATGGATAAAGGTGACGCCCTTCCTTCCCTGCCCCCATGGCCTCACTCCTCCTCGACGCCCCCTCCCAAATCCACTTCTCCTCCTCGCTCGCTCGATCCCGTCGATCTGGACGAAGTCAGACGCCACGACCACCATGACCGACCCCGTCCACATGGCCACTACCCTCCCTGCGGGCAAGGAGCTTGTCGAGGAGCTCCGAACGCCTTCGCTACTTCGTCTGCGCCAACGAGATCAAGTCCAGCACCCCCGCATCAACGTCGCTGCCGTCTTCCTCAACCTTGGGCCACCGCGACATTGCCGTTCGATCCGCGCCGCCCCGAGCTCCCATGTCTTCCCCTAGGGTGCCATTGACACCGCCATGATCTCCTCTTGCCTTTCCCCTGTTTCCCCTCTTGTTTGCTCTCGTTAGGTACTTCGCCATGGCCGAGAACCGCCGTCCGCCATGGCCATTGCAGGGGTAGCCACCGAGCTCCTCGAACTGACCCCATGGCACATGCCCGCTCCTATGCACGCCCCTGCCCGAGCCTGCCGCTCTTCTTCCGCGCCCGCGGGGCCACTCCCTCTCCATGCCCACGCCCGTGCTACACCACGACGGTCACGCCCGCCGCTGTCGTCGCGCTCGCCGCAGCCACCGCACCACTGTGCCCCGCGCGACACACACCCTGGCCGCGCGCCACACTCTCGCTGGCTGCGCTCGCCCCGTCTGCTGCCGCCTATCCCTTCGCTCGCCCCGCTGTCGCGCCCCTGCCTTGCGCCGCCTCCAGTCGTGGCCATCTTCTGTCGGCCGCCCCCTCAGCCACGCCGCCCGCATCTCTGCCCTCCACCATCGGCCGCTCGCCTCGCCTGTTGCGTGTTGCTTCCTGCTGCTATGCGCTGCTCTACCGCTGGTACGCTGCTGCGCCATGCCCTCGACACCGCCGTGGACAAATGTGGCGGAGGGATTGTTAATGGAGTACGAGAAGGAGGTGCCGGAGAAGGTGTGGAGAGGCAGGAGGTCTGGGGCGGTGTCACCTGGCTGTGGTGGAGGTGTTTATGCGAGAAGGAGCCGGAGTGAAAGGAGAGGTCACAATTGGAAAGAATCGCAAAAAAAAATCATAACCAGGAGATCTCAGTTCAAAAAAATGCTAATATCGATGGAGGGGTGATTTCCTTCAATAGGTGGAAAACATAGGAAATATTGGTTGTTATCAAGGAAAGGTAAAAATTTAGGAAAGTTAGGATTTTTGAACTGATTTCTATGCAAATGGGGTTTTATTGTTTGGTAACGTGATATCAGTACCTGCCCGTTTGTGACGTGTCTGATTAGGAAAGTTTGCAAATGTTAAGAAACTATTTATTGGGAGGAAAGTTGTGACGTGTCTGTTATTTGTTTCCTAAAACAAATTTCACTAATAAGAGAAATCGATTGATTTAGATAAGTTAGGAAAGTTAGATTAAAATGTATTATTTGTTTCCTGAAAATCTGTTATTTGTTTCCTAAGACAAATTGAACCAATAAAAGGAATCGATTGATTTGCATAATTTAAGGAAGTTAGATTCAAATGTATTATTTGTTTCCTGAAAATTTGTTATTTGTTTCCTAAGACAAATTGAACCAATAAAAGGAATCGATTGATTTGCATAATTCAAGGAAGTTAGATCCGTGATTTGTTATACGTTAGGAAAGTTCTGGTTGTAATAAAGAGTGAAGAGAAAAATAAACCGATGGACCAGGGTGGGAGGGGTGGTGGGAGGAGAGACGAAAAAAACCCAGCGAAAATAAACCGCGGACCAGGGTGGGAGGGGGTGGTGGGAGGAGAGACGAAAAAAACCAGCGAAAATAAACCACGGGGACGATTCACCAACTCTTTCATTAGGAGTAGAGAAAATTACATCCAAAACACTGAACATGCATGTGCTGCAATTCATCCACATTTACTGTTTAAAACCACACAAGAGTATTCTCATATGACTCACTTCTGAAATAAACGTCTACGCCGAGACCCAAACTACAGAAAATCAGAAAAGACTCGATAATCCGACAGTACTTCTCGGCAAAGAGTGGCGCACTGCACAGACATGTCGTTGCTGACAATCTGGTAAAAGGGACTTGGTCAGGTGACGGGAGGAGCTGTAAAATGAGACATGTGTTTTAAGATAATCCGTAACTACTGAAACCTTGAACGCTCTTTTTACAGTTCCTCTCATGTTAATCTATATTTATATTTATACCTATTAATAAAGCAAGGTGCGTTTTTTTGTTTTTTTATCTGTTCACCGATGAAAAGTGTGTTTTTAATTTTACCCGATGTGGTACTAAATTTTTGTGCGTTCATCTGCTACAAAAGAAAAAACGTTTATCCAGGATTTCGCACCTGGGCCGCGCGCTGAGGCCCAGCGAAGCCAGACCTCTTATTTTCCAGCCCACACAGCTGGCAGAACCCTATTTGCCGGACGGATCGTCCGATACCCAAAGCTTCGCACAGATTGCCGAATAATGGGCCGGCCCATTTACGTTTTATACTGTGTGTTGTCTTTTTTGTGTTTATTTCTCTTTTTTTTCCTATATCTTTTTTACTTTTTCCTACCAAGTTTAGTTTCCTTTTTTTTCCTTTTTTAGTACATTCAACATTTTCGAAAACCTCGGAATTTAAATTTTTTGTTTGAGTTTTCGATAAATGTTCCAAATTCTAAAACAGTTTCTGTTTAGAAAATGTTCAGAACTTATTTTTCTTTCTGATTCTTTTCTCAAAATAAAATAAATATTTCCAATTTTTTATTTTTTTTATTTTCCACAATTATTCATCATTTCCAATATTTCTTTTTTGCATTTGAAAAAATGTTTCAAATTTGTTTTTTTGTTTTAGTGAATTGTTTAAGAAATTAAAATAATTTTATTAATTGGAAAAAATATTTTCAAAATTGTTCTCAATGTTCAACACAGCTTACGATTTTAAAAAATTGTTCACTAATTCAAAAAATGTTCAGGTTATTATAAAAGGTTAACGTTTCCAGAATTATTTTTGAATTTCAAAATATATTCCAATTTCAAATTTTGTTCATCTTTTTCGGAAATATTCAGCATTTTCAAAAGGTTGTTTGGAATTTAAAATCAAATTCATGTTTCGAAGAATATACGAAAATTCAATCTTATTTTTTTATAATAAGTTTAAAAAAATAAAAAAAATGTCTCAAAACTGACGCTTCATTATGTTTTTAAATATTCGCGCTGGCCATTGGTTATTAGGACATGTTTCTTCGACTAGCTAGCAGCACGTCGTCAGGTCTTTGATTTATGTGCTGCAATTAGTAATACATGCAGTTACGCCGTGATAGAATATGCCGACCAACCCCACCACGATCAAGATCCTGTACGCCAAATATGACCTGCGAGAAGATCGCAGCTCATACCTCCGCTGGCCACTGTTTCGGAGACTGTATTCAGAGGACACATCATTTCTCTCCCTTTACTTCTCGTAACAAATATCTTTCCCGTTGCAACGCACAGGCATATGTGCTAGTAATTCATAACTACTGAACCTCAAGTTCTGAATCATTAATACATGTGGTACTGAGTATAGAAACATCAATAAGCATGTCCGTAATCCAAAGATACCATCGCTAGATGATAGATTTTTGTTCCATGTTTCTAACTTTTTATTATATCAATCCTCAAAAAAAAATCTTATTGTATACATACAAATACATTTGGGTGCGTGCTCGATAAAAGATAGATATCAAAATTAAAGATGATGCAGAAAGAAAAAAGAAATGTATTACATTTGTGTCCATATCCTTGGATGGGTGTACTTTGAATGTATGTTCTTACTCTTATTTGTTTTCTCACTCATATGATAAAACAGAAAACATCCATTTAGTGCAACAGTATGCAGATACAATTTCGGTACATGATATTCACAGATAATGTTATTCAACAAATATTCACCCCCAAAGATTTACAGATTAGATAGAGACAATGCTAGAGATCTGATAATATGCTCATGGCATGGATAAGTCAAAAGTGTCATACTGAATACAACATGTCAAATTTTATAATATATTCGCCTGCAAACTGTAGTTTCCGATCACACAAGAAAACCACACATTTCACCTCTTCAATGATATCCAAATATAACACCTAAGTACAGATTTTTTTTTAACATCAACTAGTAGTTGGAGAATACTTGGCCACAAACTCAGCAATATTCTTGTCCGAGCTTCCTCCTTCCTGCATTGCTTCCTTAGCCTTTCTCGTCCACATAGCAGAATTCTTCATGTACTCCTGCTTCCTCTCACCGTCTAAGACTTCTCTAATGCACCTCTCTACCTCTTCCTTCCGCACTATACCTTCTTTATCACGATGCACACGCACACCAATCCCCCATGCACTCTCAATGTACCTTGCTGTAGTTGGTTGATCTGTCCACTGAGGCATTGCCAAAAGTGGTACGCCTGTAACAATTGCTTCTGTTGTCGAGTTCCATCCACAGTGAGTTAAGAAACAACCTATTCAATTGATGTGTTAGCATATACCAATAGCGTAGTTATTTGGAATGGATTACTTAATATGTTCACTACAAAATATGCAGGACAAACACCTCCTTTATAGTCTATTTTAGTGAATGCGGTTTAATTTCTAGAAAAAAATAATTTATCAGTGGCCCTAAGGTAGGATAATTGAAGGAAGAATATAAATATAAGTTTTGACGTTATGGAAACAGTACTCTAGTTCATCTATGTCGTAGTGCAGAACCAAAAAATAGGAGCCAGCGAACTATGCTCTTCTAGGATCCAATTACTACAAACTCCAGTAACAATAAATTAAATTTATACGCAACCAAGGAAGCATGAGCAGTAAATTAATCTGTTCTTATTTCTATTTTATCCTCTTGCAGGCTTCTCTAGTTACGGCCGAGATAAATAGATATGAAATTATAGTTCGTACTTTATGACAGTAACTGTGCATCTAAAACTTTCCAGTCTTGTATTCATATTGTAAATGCTGCCATTAAACAATAACTTTGTCTGTCATCAAAACAGTTGGCATCAACCATACAGCAGGGGGAAACCATTTTTCACGACGCACAGTATGCAACACCTTGCATACAGAGTACTCCTCTCCTCAGGCTTGCTCTGTTCATCTTGTCATGTCAACACATTCGAAAACTCCATAGCTACACCCATATTCTTTTTTTGCTTCAAAAATAACGCAATTGATTGTAAATATACCATTCCAATTGTATACATCATTTCATACCTGTGGCCTTGTGAGATAAGACTTCAAGCTGGGGGCACCACGAAACAATTAGCCCCTTTTCCTTGCACTTGTCACGGAGCTGTTCAGACAACTTGTGTTCATCAACGGACCTGACAACCCAGAGGAATTGTTTGCCGGAATCGCACAATCCATTGCCTATCTCCTCTAATTGGGCTTGGTCGAGGTCAGCGACAGTCCCATAGGAGGCATATACGACTGAGGAAGGGGGCTGGCTGTCCAGCCATGCCATGCACGGTGCTGTGTTGTCGAGGAGGTCAAACCCATAAGTCTTATTGGACGGCAACCGATTGTCGTCCAGGTAGAACGACGGCAGTGTCGGGCCAATGGTCTTCACGCGCCATGTTGATGCCAAGTAGTCAGCTTCCTGTTTAGATCCATAAGGCTCTCTGTGAGTTGAGCATTCACGGCTCTCCTCTAGTTGTGCTTTGATCAATCTTTATTTCACTCGGGCAAAACAACAAACAGGTGGGGTGCACGCGCAAGGGACCTCACCTTGGGCTCGAGCTCATGGAACGAGTTGACGAGCACGTCGTCGGCGTCCTCCAACCCATCGAACTGCCCCACCACCGCGTCCAGGAACAGAGGGTAGGACTCCGGCGCCGCCACGAACGACGGCACGTCCTCCGGCCCCAGCTCGACGCTCAGCAACCCACGTAGCGCGCTCCCGTCCACGACCGGCAGGCCGACGCGGCCCGCGTAGACCTCCCCGTAGACGACGTCCACCGAGCAGGGCTGCGAGAAGAGCGCGGCCGTCGGCACGCCGGCGGCGCGCGCCACACGGCCTGCCCAGGGTAGGTGCGGGTCGTACACGAGCACGCTCACGGGTCTCCCCTCCGCGGCCTCGGACCGGAAGAGCGCCTCCAGGGTCTCGGACCCCGCGGCCGCCAGCCGGCGCCCGTACTCCCGGAAGTCCGGGCACGCAGCCATGCCGCCTTCATCGAAACCGTCGGAGATGGCGGCGACGCGGAAGGGGGGCAAAGGGGGCGGGACGGTGGCGAGGAGGTGGCGCGTGGTGACTAGCGTGGGGCGGAGGCCGTGGTAGGCGAGGCGACGGCCGAGCTGCAGCATGGGGTTGAGGTGGCCCTGCGCCGCCGGGAAGGCGAGGAGGAGAACATGGCCGCCGCCGCCGCCGTGGCCGTCTGCTCGGACGACGGAGCGTGGGGTATCGGAAGTCGTCTCCATTTCTGACGAGTTGCGCGCGTTGGACTTGAGAGGAAAGTGCAGGTTCAGGTTGGCAGTCCCTCCCAAACTTTAGAGTTTGTTTGTGCGATCGTATCATCACAAGATTGGTTCTGGAGCTTTTGGGAAGTGGACAACCACATCTTTATTATTACTGACTTATGAATCCTGGCATCTTGCAATAGGTTGGACGGCATCAATATGACAAAAATAATGGAGGGTCATTTTGTTACTACTAGTCTGATCGTAGCCCAAAGCAGAAAGGAGAAGCTATTTGGTTTGAGACAAGAGCAAAGACAATATATAGGGTGAGATAAGCAGGCTATAGGAGTAAAATATTATATATTTACTTTGTTGGAGGAGAGAGAAGAGGAGAGAGACGGAAAGCGGGCCGTAGAATAAGAGCCGGCTATAGCATGAGACCCAACACACTTTCTGAGATCGTAAGATGGGTCAGCTATCAATAAAGTAGTACATATTTAAATTTTACTATTGTGCAAGCCAGCTATTAGGTTGACTCTAGATGACCGGCAACTTCATATAGCCTGTTTTTAGATGTGTTATTAACCAGGCTCTAAGGGTGTCTTTGGTTTGAGATTCAGTTTGTCAAAGGTTGTCACATCTAAAGTTAGGCATGTATGACAAACTTAGGTAGATGTTTGGTTCAAGCCACCATTAGGCAAACCATATTTGAGCCCCACATTACATACACATAAAAAATATGACAAGATTCTCTTAGACTCGCCAACGTGTGGCTTTCATTTTGTTAAGCTAACCTTAGGCAAGCTCAGCAAAAAAAATTGTGTCAAAGTGTGACAATCCAAGACATAGAACAAAACAGCCCACAGAACCAGACAACCCCGTAGAACGAAAGAGCCCCAGTGACGGTGTCCTGGACTAAGGGGTACCAACCTAGTTTGCCCACAGTCCATGGGTCGAGCTTATGGCCCACCGATCTCACAGGGAAGGACTCCGGAAGCGTCGAACCTAGACGTGATCAAGACGCACACTGCCAAAGACTTGGCGTATACTTCGAGGACTACTCCACCTATCGCATGTTTATCCTTAGTCGGCAACCGACCATGTGTAACCCTAGATACCCCTGGCATTAAAGTCGGAGGGTTTAGTCCATAGAGACAGAACAATCATGATAACGGACCTTAAGGTGTACAACACAACATACGGTCTCGAGGTAGGTCAACCTGTATTCAATACTCCATCATCAATATAATCAAAGCAGGACATAGGGTTTTACCTCTTCGAGAGGGCCCGAACCTGAGTAAACATCGTGCCTTTTGTCTCATGTTCAGAGTCATTCCTAGATCCACAGCTTGGGAACCCCCCCCCCCCTACTTAAGATCTGCCGGTTTTAGCACCGACAATGGTGGCCCATGCATGACCAATTGTGTGGTAAACAAGGATCAATGGCTCGCTTGCATATTCGTCCCCGGCGTTGTTTGTGTTCGGCAGCATCGTTATGCATGCCAACTCGACCGGCCGCCTCGACCGTGTCGAAAGCTTCGTCCCGGACCGAGCCATCATGTTCGGGAGTCTCGAGTACATACCTGACTCCCGCGGTGATCTCACCCTCTCTGGCTGGATGCCAGATCGTCTTGAGAACTCTTCGAGCACCACGGCATTGACCCCGGAGCCGACCCCTGATCTAGTTTTCGGGCCAAATCTCGCATGAGAACCAACCTTGGATATGGAGCCGGTCATTCTCACCTCGGAACTAGCTTCAAGCACGGATCCGACCACTATCTCATCAGATCTTGACCTCGAGTCAAGTCCGACCTTGGACCCGGTATTAAACTTGCGACCGATCTCCTTGCCGGCGGACCCAGAGTCAACCCTGGCTAGCCAAGACTCCGAAGTTGCGTCAAGAAACCCACAGAGCATATTTAATATCAATCCGGCCTACAGTCATGCCATGGACACTGAGGATCTCTCGCAGTTAAACAAGATGCTAGAGCAAATCCACAATCTGGCGATCTCATCCTCGGTCTATGATCAAATCGGATGTAAAGCCAACGATAGGGAAATTTACGTCCCTCCCACCACCCACCTAGTCGCTACTATCGAGGACTTAACCGAGGTACTGAACTATGCCTCTAACGAGGCGACTGACATGGATCAAGATGTCGATGGCACATCACGAGCGGCTTCGCCCATGGCCATATCACATGCTGGCAGCTGGGCCGCAACCTCCACCTACGACGTCTACATGGTCGACACTCCTAAGGAAGACGAGGAGAAGAAAAAAGATTCCTCGAAGCGCCGACGTCCTCGAAGGCGACCCAAGGGTTCCGAAAGGGGCAAGGAGAGCCAGACCAACAATACGGAGGCCACCGATAATGGCACCGCTCCAGACGATGCCGAGGACCAAGGCGACGATAATAACGCCACACCCAGTCGGCCTAATGGCCCTACAGGGATGTCTGATAATGGGGATCCCGAAGATCTTGAGGATGGGGAGTAAAGTAACTACCTCCCTGAGTTTGAGGAGGATGTCAGCCTCGGACCCAAGGATTTTATCATTCCCGAGGACCCCTATGAGCAAGAAAGGCTTTGGTGATGACTCGTCGTAATTGCCCATAGCTTGAAAAAAGAAACAGAAACAGCTCGAAGCTGATAAAAACACCCTCAATGACAAATGGGTAGAGGTTATCAAAACTGAACAAGACCTTGAGCTGCGACCTTGATTTGAGACGTACGGTTTGCGAACGCAATTAAACGTAAATCCAGTCCTGGCAAGATCCATCTACGGACCACGAGGACACGCACCTGTTGGTTAGGATGGCTACAAGGCCTCGCTAGACAGGTACGGTAGGGCTCGGGAGCAATCGTATAACTGGATGCCACTCGATATCCGACATGAAGCGGATCATTTTCAAGGGCCTACACACCCAATATGCTTTCAGACGAGGTCATGGAACACCAGTTCCTCGAAGGGTTTAAACCCGTAAACATCGAAGCTTACGACGGAACTACTGACCCGGCTGTCTGGATTGAGGACCTCCTTATCCACATTCATATGGCATGGGGAGATGATCTCCACGCCATCAAATACCTTCCGCTGAAGCTTAAAGGATCGTCAAGGCACTGGCTCAACAGCCTGCCCGAGAACTCTATCGAGAGCTAGGACCAGCTCGAAGACGCCTTCAGGGCAAACTTCCAAGGCACGTATGTTCGGCCCCCGGACACCGATGACCTTAACCACATTATTCAGCAGCCTCGCTTGTCCGCTAGGAAGTTCTGGAATCTGTTCTTAACCAAAAAGATCCAGATAGTCGACTGTTCTGACACATAAGTCACCACCACTTTCCGGCATAGTATCTAGGACAAGCGGCTGGAGCGACAGCTCGGACAAGTTAGCCTAGAACCATGGCGGCCCTTATCTCTCTTATGACCTGCTTTTGCATGGCCGAGGATAGCTGGTTGGCTCGTAGCACTCATGGCAGCAAGGTCGGCACCTCGGAGATGCGCGATGGCAACGGCAGGCCTCGGCGCAACAGAAACAAGCACCGGCATAAAAATAGTGGCAGTGACACCAAGGACGCAACAGTTAACGCTAGGTTCAACAATCCAAGGACGGTCCTACTCCAGTTGATAAAATCCTCGACAAGCCTTGCCAAATACATGGCACTTCAAATAAACTTGCAAATCATAATAACTGACACTCCTGGGTTATCGAGTAGGCCGAAAAGATTGCAGTCAAAAGCCAAGGCAAGAGCCAGTCTCGTAGCGAGGATGAGGATGAATCTCGCAGGCCCAATAATGGAAGCCAAAAAAAATTCCTTCCTGAGGTAAAAGAGGTGAGCATGATCTATGCCACACACATCCCTAATAAGGAGAGGAAACGCGCACTTCCGGACGTCTACGCCCTAGAGCCTATAGCTCAGAAGTACAATTTGTGGTCGGCTTGGCCAATCACCTTCACAAGCGTGACCAACCGACCAATATCCGTCACTGAGGGCAGGCAGCCCTAGTCCTCGATCCCATTGTAGACAGGTTTCAATTAACATGAGTTCTTATGGATGAGGTAGCAGCCTCAACTTGATCTATGCTGACACGATCAGGAAGATGGGAATCGATCCATTAAGGATCAAGCCCAGCAACACCACTTTCCAGGGTATAATACAAGGTGCGGAGGCACAATGCTCGGGGACCATCACTCTGGAGGTAGTCCTCGGCTCTCCTAAGAACTTCCGAAGCGAAGACTTGATCTTCGATATCATCCATTTTTTGAGCGGTTATCACGCACTGTGGGGATGAATTGCGTTCGCCCGATTCAACGCAGTCCCGCATTGTGCATAACAAAATCTTAAAATTCTAGGACCAAAGGGCGTTATTACAGTCAATGGTAACACCTAACGTTCCCTTCGCACTGAGGAGTGATATGTCTCCAACATATCTATAATTATTTATTATTCCATGCTATTATATTATCTGTTTGGGATGTTTTATATGCATTAATATGCTATTCTATATTATTTTTGGGACTAACTTATTAACCTAGAGCCCAGTGCCAGTTTCTGTTTTTTCCTTGTTTTTGAGTTTTACAGAAAAGGAATACCAAATGGAATAAAACTTTCGCGATGATTTTTCTTGGACCAGAAGACACACGTAGGACTTGGAGAAGAAGTCAGAGGAGTCCCGAGGAGGCCACAAGCCTCAGGGGCGCGCCGTAAGGGGGGCGTCTTCAGGGCTTGTGGGCCCCTCGGAGCTCCTCTAACCCTAATTCTTGGCCTATAAATTTCCAAATATTCCCAAACAACCAGAAGCGTCCACCAAAATATTTTTCCGCCGACGCAACCTTCTGTACCCGTAAGATCCCATCTTGGGGCCTTTTCCAGCACCCTGCCGGAGGGGGATTCGATCACGGAGGGCTTCTACATCAACACTATTGCCCTTCCAATGAAGCATGAGTAGTTTACCACCGACCTACGGGTCCATAGCTAGTAGCTAGATGCCTTCTCCTTCTCTCTTTGATCTTCAATAGAATGTTCTCCTCGATGTTCTTGGAGATCTATCTGATGTAATATTCTTTTGCGGTGTGTTTGTCGAGATCCGATGAATGGTGGATTTATGATCAGATTATTTATGAATATAATTTTAATCTTCTCTGAATTCTTATATGCATGATTTGATATCTTTGTATTACTCTTCGAATTATCGGTTTGGTTTGGCCAACTAGATTGGTTCTTCTTGCAATGGAAGAGGTGCTTAGTTTTGGGTTCAATCTTGTGGTGTCCTCATCCAGTGACAAAGTAGGGGTAGCGAGGCACGTATTGTGTTGTTACCGTTAAGGGTAAAAAGATGGGGTTTTCATCATATTGCTTGAGTTTATCTCTCTACATCATGTCATCTTACTTAAGCCGTTACTCCGTTCTTTTGAACTTAATACTCTAGATGCATGCTGGATAGCGGTCGATGTGTGGAGTAATAGTAGTAGATGCAGGCAGGAGTCGGTGTACTTGACACGGACGTGATGCCTATATTCATAATCATTGCCTTGGATATCTTCATAACTTTGCACTTTTCTATCAATTGCTCGACAGTAATTTGTTCACCCACCGTACTTTTTTTAGGAGAGAAGCCTCTAGTGAAACCTATGGTTGCCGGGTCTATTTTCCATCATATATTTTCAGATCTATAAACCAAAAAACCCAAAAATACCTTGCTGCAATTTATTTGTTTTTACTTTGTTTTGCGTTTTAGTAATATTTTATACCTATCTCCATTAGATATCATCTTTGCAAGTGATCATGAAGGGATTGACAACCCCTTTATCGCATTGGGCGCAAGAGTTTGATTGTTTGTGCGGGTGCATAGATTGGAGACTTGTGTGTACCTCCTACTGGATTGATACCTTGGTTCTCAAACTGAGGGAAATACTTATCTCTAATTTGCCGCATCACCCTTTCCTCTTCAAGGGAAAACCAACGCAAGCTCAAGAAGCAGCAAGGAGCAAACCGCGGCTTTCGCAACCGAGGCCCAAGCAGTCGAGGAGGCATCTAAGACCCTCGCTGACTTAAAGGAACAAGGCTCATCAAAGCGTACCCGAGGAGTTCCGTTAGTCTCACAGAGACCCGATCGTACACACAAATAGGAGTACACGCTCGATGGTCCCCCCTGCTTAGTTGAAGATTATGTCCCTCGGGTACACAACTTCTTGGGGTGAAAGTCCCGGTTCCCCTTGTGGGGGGCGGCGGCGTTTCGACGTCATTCCCTCCCTAGTGGCATCATCTAGGGTTTACCGAGGTGTGGATGGTGCTTTTCTGCTTGCTAAGGCAATATGGCGCCGACTTGTTCGATGTTCTTCATCTTCTCCGCGCGGTCTTTGTCTTCTGGTGGTGCTCTTCAGCTTGTTTGTGGATGTGTGGTTGCCCAGGTGGTGATGAGTGAGGGAGTCCTGGACTAAGGGGTCCTCAGATGTCCGGCCTGTTAGCCATGGGCCGGACTGCTGGGCTCTGAAGATACGAAGACCGAAGATTCTACTCGTGTCCGGATAGGATTCCCCTTGGCGTGGAAGGCAAGCTTGGCGGCCAAATATGAAGATTTCCTTCTCTGTAACCGACTCGATGTAACCCTAGATCCCTCCGGTGACTACAAGGATTCGGGTCTATTGCAACGAAACTAGTCGTCGCAATACATGTTGATTTGTGGCGATAAATACCTATTGCCACGAAACAGCATTCGTTGGCAGCCGTTGCAACTGGACGCATGGTAATAGGTTATTGCCACAAAAAAGCAATTGTGGCAATAAAGTGTGTTATTGCAACAGTCATGTGGGAAGTCGCCACATGTTTTCTCATGGCAACACTCAATCTGATGCCACAATTTTCTTTGTGGAGATAGCTTTAATGCAACATGTAACGAATCATGGCGACTGATAGCTCGTGGCGATAAACATTTGTGGCAACAACCTATGCCAACGACGCTCGTTTCGTGGTGCATACTGTTCCGTGGCAATAGTCAATTGTGGCAATAAACTATGGCAGCAATCCTTGTTTTCGTGGCATTAGGCATTTTGCCACAAACCGCTACACTTGTGGCATTAAGTTACGGCAACAAATATTCCAGTCGTCGTAATAGGAAATTGCAACATACTAGTTTTGGCGGTGATAAATAGGTATCACAACGGGTGAAATGTTTGTGGCGAGAAACTATTGCGACAATTTAAATTTTTGTGGTGCTAACATGTGGCAACCAAAAGTGGGTTGTGGCAATAGCCTATTGCAACCTAAAAAAAATGCATGCATTCAATTACAATATTCAAAACCATACATATAATATGTAGATTCATAAAATTCATAATTCTCATAGCAAATATCCATCAAATGAAACTCAAATGTAATTTAGCCATCCTAATTAAGTGCCAAGACTTAATTGTCCGTGATCTAGAGTCCAGTCGAGCTAGTTGGATCCTGCAATCAAGAAATCAAAAACAAATATATAGTTCTAGTCAATGAGTCCAACATAACATACGCCATACAATTATTCCAGCCCCATTAATTGTTAAAAAGAACTGTCGCCAGACTAACTAGAGTAATGCTGTGTCAGCAAGCATGTAACTGAGGGATCAAAACAATTTTACAAGTGTAAATGTCTAAAGTATAAGCACAATACATGTACTAAAATCTTCCACTATTGATTTAAGTTGTGGCTCAATCTATAGTTTCAGTTATGTAACGAAAAGAATAATTATAGGTGCGGTAACCACTATCAATTGCTTTGGATTCATGCAAAAAAAGTCTGGGCAAACATAGAACCACACCTCATGGTGAAAAGTAAACATATTGCATGTCAAAAGATAAAGTTGTACTAGAGGAGCGTCAATTAATTTGGATCGGAGGGAGCAGATTGAATGTTACCTTGAACTTATCCGCAGAACCAGCTTCTGCATAAGCCTCAACAGCTTTTGTGGCAGGTTCTTGTAGACCAAGGGCTGGGCAACGAGGGTCGTCAGCACCTGCATGGTAATCGATAAATGAAGCTCCAGCAGCAAGAAAAATGCTCAATTAACATTAATTTTTAAACGAAGGGTTAACAACAGTTCTGGCTCAACCATAAAATCATAAAACAAAAATATATACTGAAGACTGGAAGCCCAGCCCTGACAAGTGCTCATTGAACTCATAAAAGTGAGAGACTTTTGAATATGTTGGGTCATGCAATAACTATTGGACGAAGCAGAAGCACTCAATAAGAAATACGCTTGGTTATACCATTTAGGAGGATTGGACGTGGTGCAATCGGAGGAACTTAGTAGGGAGCATCAAACTGTGAAGCCATAGCAGGTGCTATCTTGTCCTAAACCTGGTAAAAATATGTCAATACACGATCGTGAAACATTTACAATGGAACAATCAGAAATAAATGTCAAATAAATCAGATAGTCACCTTTTTCACAACCTCTGCATCTATTTCACTCTTCCCTGAATCAATTCTTGCTTCTATAGGAAAGACAAACGACATAGGTACTTACATGTAAATGTTCTGAACTGATACAATATATTTCAGCTGTGACCTATATTTTTCAATGGTGTGTGCCCAATCTTAGAGGATGCATGCATGGCATCTAACCTTCAAATAAAGGCTTAATGCTATCAACTCTAGCTTGCCATATGTCTTATCTATTGCACATTGAAATCCCTGTAGCCACCACAAAGAGCATTGCTTTACTTACATGGGACAAATCACAAAACTATGTGCACCCATATCGATAAATTACTGCTGTGTGTACCTGAACACCAATTATTGGAACAACAACACTGTACTGTGTATCCACAAAAAGCAGCAAACAATGCACGCATTCCTTTATTCAGCTCCAAATAAAAAGGATAAGTTTTCTAAAAGTGAAGTCTATGTATTAATTCAGTATCATGATGCAATCATGATCTATAGTACCTCCGAGTGATTCACCAGTAATCCCTATCCTAGAGGGATCGACATCATCCCTTGCACTAAGATAATCTCCAAGATTTATCAAGTCCCACACCTGCACATGATCCTCACTGAGTATCGCAAAAAAATAGGCCCAACATGTTTTGAAGTATGATATACCAGGTCATACAGTAGAAGACAATCATAAGGAGAGAACCAGACCAGAATAAATCCCGAATTCAACTGAAGTGCCAACCCAGATAGTGTAGTTATGGCACCCGTACAGCTGGACTAACACCAACAATAGTGGTAATCCAGAGCTAATACTTAATCAGAAATAATTCCAATGCAATCCCTTGTTAACCTGCCCAAGCTGCCTCCGCAAGGCCACTCTGTAACTCTTCAAGATATCACCACCACTATGTACTAGCTTTGCTTCCTTTCGGAGGATTCAAGAACAGATTCACATACATCTCTCATCATTTTAAGTGCAGCTGGCTTATCAGTCACATTATTAAAGCCTAACTTCTCAATGAGTTGCTTCAAAGATAACACGCCCGCAATAGCAGATATTCTTCATACCATTGTTGCTTCACAAATAAAATATATATTATTAGTTTTTGGTTTGATTAATTAGTACTCATACACATACGGTTGCAGAATTATGTAGAGCAGATGTGAATACTAACATCTCATATTGAACTCCTCATGGCCTTCTAGCTCTGGGTGTCACCATCACGATCACCCATCGTCTTCATCATCCGACATCTTCGCAATAAAATCAAAGTAAGAAGCATTGTAGTCATGAACTGCATTATGCGAAATTATCAAAAACAAGAGGTACTACATTAGCAGTGCATGGCTCCTCCACGTTTAAAGGAGGAAAGCCAGACTTCTATCTTAATGCCCGGGGGAGGGGAGCCAGTCGACGCCCGCTGGCTCGACTTCGCCCAAACGTAGGCGCTGACAAGGGAGGGCGCACTGGCCGGGGTTCGCGGCGGGCAGCACGGGGGGCGGGGCGCTGCCGAGGGATGTCGCCCTGTGACGTAGTGGACGAGGGGCGGCGCTCGCGAGTATCGGGCAGCGGACGAGGGGCGGCGGCCGCGGGCCGGGGTCCATGGCAGCGGGTGAGGGCGACGGCCTCTGACAGCGGGCGGTAGGACCGGGCGGCTGGGCGAGCGGGCGGGGTCGCGTTGGCGTCGGGCAGCCGACGGGGCGTGCGGCAGCGAGCGGGCATGGCCGAGGACACGGAGACGCGGCCCGCGTCGACGGGCGCGGAGGAGAGGAAGGAGGGCGAGATCGAGGACGACGACTCCTCGTCGGCGGCACCGCGCGGCGCGCTGGGCAACCGCCGCACCCGCTGGACGACGCTAGGATTTCTGGACGTTCTAGATGGGAGGAGATCGGGAGAAAGAACAACCTGAACCAGGGACGAGAGCTCCAGATCTAATCCCCGGTGAAGACGCCGTGTGATTTGGTATTTTGGTTTACAATAGTAATCGTGGGTCGTTAGGAAGGGTCTTTAGCGGCAAGATAAATAGACTATATTTTTTTAGTGGGAACACAAAATATTGGCGTAAACTACAGTAAACCAAAATTATGTGGTGGGAAAGTAATTATTTGGAGGGAATGTTTAGAATAATGAAAAAAATAGGAAAAAATATATTATTTCAAAGCAATATGAGATATATATGCTGCTAAATCGGCTCACGATCATCATCTTCCCTCTGAAATAGATCGGGAGATTCCCGATGAAATCGTGCCACGTCCGTCATCTTCCCTAAGTCCGGCGGTAGGCGGCGTGTGGGAAGCTCGCATCCATCGCCGGTGGAGAGGCTCGAGCTCGCGGGCGAAGGTCGGGAAGAGGGACAACGGAACTGCTTGGTCAGCACCGAGGATGGAGGAAGCGGACGACGGGAGCCATGGCCAACCAGGAGCGACGTGCAAGGTCAAAGGGGCGGCTCGCTGGCCGGGGCTTGCCACCCGGGTCAGGACGGCACAAGCTGCAGCCTGGTAGGGGTGGCCATCGCGCAAAAGTAGGGGTCATGACCGGTGCTAGCGCGTTGTCGCCGAACGACCCGGTTGAATGTACAACCAGGTTTGCACTACAATTTCAAAAATCATTTCAGAAAGCAGCAGAAACTTGGCTAGTTTTGAACTACAACTCACAGAAACCTCATGTGGCCCTCACTTTAAAACTACTAGGTAATACTCTTGCCTTGGAACACAAGTACAAATGGGATGGGTTGATGAGACGGTCGATCTATGTCAGTCTCGATCTCACATTTTGATCTTGAGATGGGGTGATCTCAACATCTTTCATCTTACCAGATAGTCCGTGGAGGGTTCCTCCGCGCCAGACTAGGTCCAACATAATCATGTCATTTTTGTTTCAACGAAAACCATAAAGATTCAACTATGTAAATTAACAACCAATCCAATTTCGTTTTGAGATATGTTGTGTTAGCAATGTGTTGTTTCATCGTGGATCTACAATGTGTATCTTTGTTTACTCCCTAGTTGCCATGACAAATTGAAACTTGGGATATATGTCAAATATTTGTGCCCTTGCCCGCAGATCCGTCCTGCATCGGATCCACGCACGAGGGGGTGAAGGGGCCTTGGCACCGCTGCCGCTGGCTAGGCTTCACCAGGTCACGCCCTCTGGCAGTGACAAGGGAAGGGAGGAGCAGACGGCAGGGCACTGGGAGGTCTCTAGGGATCCCTCCCGTCGTCGTCCGTAGCTCGCGCCACCTGGTGCTTGGGACCATGGATTTGGTGAGATCGCCGCCGCCACCAAGACCCAGCACACCCCACCACCGGAGGCCACATCCGCGTCATCACCTCCCAACGTACCCACTAGGAAGCCAGATCGTGTTGCCGCGACCCACCGCATCACGACGCCCTTGTCCGTCAGATCCGTCCGGCATCGAATCCATGCGCGAGGGGGCGAAGGAGCCCTGTCGTCGCCGTCCTTGTTGGAATATCATGGTTTTGTTGCTATATCCACTTCTACTGGTATAATTGATTCGACTGTTGTAGTTTAATTTAAAAAAATCATCAAATTTGAAAACAGTTCTTCAATTTTTTATAAAAGTTAATCAATTTGAAAAAGTTTATTTCTTTCGAAAAAAGTTCGTCAAATTTGAAAAAAGGTTCATTATTTTTCTTAAAGTTCACAAATTAGAAAAAAAATCACCAATTCTGAAAAAAGCTTCACGAATTTGAGTAAAACTTGATGGATTTTGAAAAAAACCTTCATCAGTTTTAAAAAAAGTTAATGAATTTGAAAGGAAATCGCGCATTTAGGAAAAAGAATAAAGAAAGAAAAAAAAGAAAAACAGAATAAAAACAGCAGGAGAAAAAACCACGAAATTATAGAACAAATAAAAGAAGTAAAAAGCATGTATATCACAACCGATCGGATAGCCTAGTGGTTTGTGTTCTTTCCTTTCGTACGGAGATGTCATCGGGTCAATCATGTCAGCTGCACTTTTTTGTGAGTTTGACGAAAAGAATTACAAAAGTATACAACTACGACCAGATCTGCACTTTTTTGTGAGTGACAAAAAGAAATACAAACTTATACAAAAGCATAATACGAAAAAAAAACAGATATAAAAACGCAACGGACTAAAGTATACAAAGATATACGTCTGCTATTTTAAACTTTAAACGAACGGCGCAATGGAGCAGCGGCCACTTGAGGAACGGGCGCACTCTGCGCTTCTGCACTAGGCCGGCCCATGTAAGGTGAGCCTCTCCTGCACTTTTTGTGAGTTTGACTTAAAAAATAGTGATTTAAAAAAGTTTACGTTTTTTTTAAATGTTCACAAACTAAAAAAATGTTCACGAAATTAAAGAAAGTTCATTGATTTGAAAAAACGTTCACCGATTTTGAAAAATGTTCATCGAAATAGAAAAAAGTTCATCAAATTTGAACAAAATGTCATCGAATTAGAAAAAGTTCATCGAATTTTTAAAAAAAGTTCATTGATTTCCAAAAAAGTTCAACTAATTAAAAAATTCTGTTGAAATACATAGTCTCTATTACAACAAAATGGCTGCCTCGCGCAACAGAATTTGTTTGTCGCAATATCGCTACCATATTGCAACGTCGATGCAGTTTGTTGCAATAGTTAGCCACTTTTTTGCAACAACATTTGTATCTAATGCAACGTCACGCCGACGTTGCAATATCTTATTGAATATTGCCACGAATAGTTATTCTGTTGAAATACCTAGTCTCTATTACAACAAAATGACTGCCCTCACACAACGGAATTTGTTTGTCGCAATACCGCTGCCATATTGCAACGCCGATACAGTTTGTTGCAATAGGATGCCTGTATTGCAACAAAGTTAGTATTTATCGTGACGAAACTAAGTTATGGCAATATGTGCGGCCTATTACCACAACCGGAGAATTTGTGGTAATATTGCATTTTATTGCAACAAAACGTAGTTGTAGCAATAAAGTTTGTTGCAATAGACGGGAATCCTTGTAGGGAATTATGTAAACTGGAGGGCTTAGTCCGGATAGGGGGAGATACTCATTACCATAGTCATACAGGCTAGACTTTTAGGGTTTAGCCATTACGATCTCGTGGTAGATCAACTCTTGTAATACTCATATTCGTCAAGATCAATCAAGCAGGAAGTAGGGTATTACCTCCATAGAGAGGGCCCGAACCAGGGTAAACATTGTGTCCCCCGTCTCCTGTTACCATCATCCTTAGACGCACAGTTCGGGACCCCCTACCCGAGATCCGCTGGTTTTACCACCGACATTGGTGCTTTCATTGAGAGTTCCACTGTGCCGTCCACAACAGGTTTGATGGCTCCTTCAATCATCAACGACAATGCTGTCTAAAGAGAAACCTTCCTCCCCAGACAGATTTTCGTGTTCGGCGGCTTCGTACTGCGGGCCAACTCGCTTGACCATCTGGAGCAGATCGATAGCTACGCCTCTGGCCACCAGGTCAGATTTGGGAACTTGAACTACGTCGCAGACGTTCGCGGAGACTTGATCTTCGACGGATTCGAGACCACGACAGTCGTTCCCCTTCACCATGATGGACATGACTTAAATCTGTCATCGGGCCATACTCAGGAAATTGCACCGGTAGCCGCTCTGGCCTTAGATCCGGAGCGGGTCGTGCCATCCGAGGACGGGAAGCTCAACCCCACCACGGAAGCCGCAGATTCCGCGGCGTCGGAGCCGCACACTGATCTCACCTAGGGTGATATCCGTGTCTCCGGAACCTCGGACTCGTTTCCGGCTATAGGTTCCGAACCATGTGTATCCCCGCACGTCGAGCTGGATCAGTCATCGATCGTCGAATTCAGCGCCGCGAACATCTTCCGGCACTCGCCTTTAGGTGACATGCTCAACTCATTAAAAAATCTATCCCTAGCAGGGGGCTCTCAGCCGAATTATATCCGGTTTGAACTGGAGGCTGATGACGGGGAATTTCGCATCCCACCCGCCACCCACTACATAGCCACTGTCGCGGACTTAACCGACATGCTCGATTACGGCTCCGAAGGCATTGACGATATGGACGACGATGCCGATGAGGAACAAGGCCAAAGCCCGCCGTTTATCGGACGCTCGACGGCCACTTCCTTGTACGACGTATACATGGTGGATACACCTAAAGAAACCATCGACGATGACAAAGAAGATCCAGTTGAGGATAAACCCCCGGAGACACATCCCAGACGCCGGCGTCAGCGGCGCCACTCTAAGTCACGTCGCGCAAAAGATAGCAATACCGGCACCAGAGACGATGCCGAAGTCAATGAAGACCCTGTTGAGGCAACCTCCGAACAAGATGAACGGGGAAACAGGCACGTTAGCCCTGATGAACAGGCCATACACGAAGACTCGGAGGACAGTAGTTATCTTCCACTCTCCAAGAATGAGGAGAACCTCGGCAAAGAGGATTTCACCGTGCCTGAGGAACCTCTCGAGCAGGATCGCTTTAAACGCCGGCTAATACCCACTGCAAGGAGCCTGAAAATGAAGTAGCAGCAGCTTCAAGCTAACCAAAACCTGCTCAACGATAGATGGACAGATGTTCTAGCAGCCGAAGAATACGGCCTCAAGCGCCGAACCAAGGGTTACCCAAAACGCAGATTGCTACGTCAGTTCGATGAGCAGGCGACGGAACCTGCACGATGCGGTCGGGACAATGCGGCCGACCGACCACAACGCGGTCGGGATAAAACGGCAGCTCAAGCCGAACAGCAACCCGCCCCACCCCAACGAAAAGACAGAGATAAAACAGCTCGGGGTCATACATGCGACCCTCGGCAGGACCTGGACAATAGAGCAGAACATACCAGATCGATCTATGGATCGCGAGGATGTGCCCCGACACGAGACGACACCCACCTATTCGGACGTAACAAGCCTAGTCATGCCCGGGACGAACACCGCAGACGGACACCATCGGAGCTACGTCGCGATGTGGCCCAATATAGAGGCGCCGCACACCTACTCTGCTTCACTGATGAAGTTATGGAACATGATTTCCCAGAAGGGTTTAAACTCGTGAATATCGAATCATACGATGGAACAACTGATCCCGCGGTGTGGATCGAGGATTTTCTTCTCCATATACATATGCCCGCGGAGATGACCTCCATGCCATCAAATACCTACCGTTAAAACTCAAAGGACCAGCTCGGTACTGGTTAAACAGTCTGCCGGAAAACTCTATTGGCAGCTGGGAGGACTTGGAAGACGCCTTTCGCGACAACTTCCAAGGTACATATGTCCGGCCACCAGATGCCGATGACTTAAGTCACATTGTCCAGCAGCCCGGAGAGTTAGCCAGGAAGCTCTGGACTAGGTTCTTAGTTAAAAAGAACCAAATTGTCGACTGTCCGGACGCTGAAGCCCTAGCGGCCTTCAAACACAGCGTCCGGGATGAGTGGCTCGCCCGCCACCTCGGTCAAGAAAAACCAAAATCCATGACAGCCCTTACCGCTCTAATGACCCGCTTTTGTGCGGGAGAAGACAGCTGGCTCGCTCGTAGAAGCAGTAGCGCCAGCGATCCGGACACTTCCGAAGTCCGAGACCGCAATGGAAAGCCGTGACGCAGCAAGCATAAACGTCGCAATAATAATGGAAAAACACACGACACAGCGGTCAACGCTGGATTTAGCGGTCCCAAACCCAGTCACCGGAAGAAGCCATTCAAGGCAAACAGAGACGGACCATCCAAGTTAGACAAAATATTGGATACGCCATGCCAGATTCACGGCCACCCCAATAAACCAGCTAACCACACCAACAGAAGCTGTTGGGTCTTCAAACAGGCCGGCAAGTCAAATGCCGAACACAAGGGGAAGAGGCCTCCCGGCAGCAGCGATGACGAAGAAACTCGCCAACCGAACACCGGGGGTCAGAGGCAATTTCCCCCCGAAGTAAAAACAGTGTACATGGTACACATGACACACAACTCCAAAGGAGAGCAGGAGAAGCACTCCCTCCAAACCGAGGATCATACTACGGCAACCCCAGCCGAAGTGCAATGCGGTCTTATTAAACCGCATACCTTCTCGGCCATTAAGCCACCGGTCTCCATTCAACAGGATCGACCAATTTCGGAGCTGGACTAATAGTTCGGCTTCCGCCGTCCTCCTCATATATCTGCGAAATCAGTACCGCGCATACATAACTATGCACTTAGGATACCCTGGGCATCGGCGGAAGCAATATACGGACGAGCCTGCAAGTACTCCCATAAACCTCTTTTTTCCTTCTCTAACTACTCTTTCCTTTTTATTATCCTTTACCACAGGTGGCTCAAAGGCGGGTCATCCCACGAACTCTATTGAAGTTCGGGTTCATATACTCATCAGAGGGCTATTCCCGTCAAGGAACCCCTCCACAGAGGACAGGCGGCGCAAACGTGCGACAGGAGGTCCAAAATAACTTTTTGTAGACCACACTCTCTATTTTGAGCCTGTAAGGTGCCTTTTTCCTCAGCCTTCGACCCCTGGCATGTCAAATAGCCGGGGTTGCGGCTTTGTCATCTATACAATAATGATTGGCATGCCACTCAGGTCCCAGCGAACATAATCCGTATTCGGTATCTGTTTTTTCTAAAAAAACTGAATTTTGCCTCCTTGGTTGTTTCACACACACCTCGGCGTAACCTGCCAGGGGCTCGGTATGGGAACAAATGAGTTGCCTACAAAGTCCGAACAGCTTTATAGCATACTTCGGCATCGCGAGTTTGGCCTTATATGCATCAGCTCCGAATCATGTCTTGGGTCAATAGTTGGGTTGCCCGGCTCCTGTGGTTGCTACCTTACGTTCCGCTCTATCAGCTAAGGTAGTAAAGGGAGAACTACTGCGATTGTGCTTCCGGCTCATCTGGTCAAGCACCTCAATAGAGAAAGCCGAAAACTGACTGTCATGATGCGGCGAGAGCTGGTCAACCACTCGACGACTTATTGGAATATTTCGTGATTCCCTCCGTATTACACGAAGGACCTTTTCTTCAGGTCATACATGTAACGCACCGTATTGGGATAACCGCGTACATACAAGGGGCTATATCGTAGACCCACCGTAAAACTCCTATGGCTAAGTGAAAGTGTTAACGCCCTATAGTCTGATTGCCTCGTTTGCCGCATTGACGCCTCCTTCATGGACCAAGACATTGGATTAAGAGTGATCAAATGCTTTTCCGAACACCCCCGTACTTCCTACGAGGGGGCTGAAGCCGATGACTGTAAAACTTTCAGATTATACAAAAACGGCCGCACAGGAGGAAACAAAGCTTTTATGCAACACTAAAATAAAAATAGTTCTATTGTATTACAATATTGTCTTTCACAATTTCCATACACTTAGTTCGAATATTATGTCTTTCGAGCATCGACCCTCTATTAAGCGGGCAGCCTCTAAGACATCCTCGAAATAACGCTCTGGTGCGTGGTGTTCCTTGCCCTTGGGTGGATTCTTCGCTGCAACATCGATGGCCTTCATCTTCGTCCAGTATGTCTTAACACAGGCAAAGGCCATCCGTGCACCTTCAATACACGTTGATCGCTTAACAGCGTCGATATGCGGCACCGCATCAGCATGTCGCCACACCAAGCCAAAATAACTATCCGGAATCGGCTCGGTCGGCCACAGCCGGGCCACGACATCCTTTATGGCAGCACCGGATATCCGGTGAAGCTCGGCCCATTGGATCATCTGTTCGTTCAGCAACAGTGGGCGCCTTGACGCACCGAATTGTGACCAGAAAAGCTTCTCCGTCGCATACCCTTCTCGCGCCTGGTAAAATTGCGCCGCATCGGAAGCACTCTTCGGCAAGTCCAATAATGCGTCTGGAGAACTCCACACTTGATTAAGCGGAGCATAATTCAGATCGCCGAACTTAGTTTGCAATAAAAAAGGCTTACCAGCCGCGATCTCCCCAGCTTGTCGGATCTCCTCCCGCGCCGCTCTAGATTCGGACCCCGCTTCTTTCACCTCTTGCAAGGCCTTGTCAAGATCAGCCGTTTTGTCTTTATTATCCTTCTCGAGGAAATCACAGCGGCTAGCAGCATCCTTCAACTTATGCGCCATCTTGGATATTTTCTCCTCGCATTGGCGCCGAACAGCCTGTTCGGCCTTTAACTCGGCAGGCGCCTTCTCGGCAGCCGCATTACCAATCCGGGCTTGCTCCTTGGCCCGGGCCAGCTCGGCCCGAAGGATCTCGACCGCGGCGGCACCATCTACATTCATGTATATTTTAGCATACAATTCTTGGCACCATGATCAATTACAAGCATGTGCATATAATTACTAACCCCGAGACATACCTTGAATCTCGTCAAGCCGCCTGTTGATAAGCGTAATATCCTCATCCGCTACATCAGGCTTCCGCTGCAGGTCGGCAACATCTTTAGTCCAGACAGTCTCCAGGGGGGTAACAGCCTGCGTTCCAACTAATCAGATTATTTCTTGGGCATATCTTATTGATCCTCTGATCGCCTCCCTTGGGAAGCCAACCAGAGTCTCAGGGGCTACTACCTATACACAGGTGCAGTTTGTGAATAAAACACAATAAATTTTTTTACAGTACAAACCTCGAAGCCTCTTAGCAGGCTCGCGCAGGCTTCGGTCAACCCGCTTTTCGCGGTCAGAACCATTTCAACCACCGTACCCATCAAGGTACGATGTTCCTCCAAGACGGATGCCTGTCGCAACATGTCCGTCAATATATCCGGTGCTTCAGGACCTCCGGAAGCTGTCATAGGAGTACGGCCCCCTTTGAAGGGATCCGTTTATTCGTCCCTGGAGTGGTCTCCGGCTGTAGGCCGGACAGTTTGGGGCCTTCTATGTTAGCCCCCGGACCCTGGGATACCGAAGTATCATCTTCGGGTTGTGTCTTCATCACCCCTCACACCACTTGTGGATCGGGAGAGACCCTCCGGGATGACACCTCGAGGTCATCCGCCCTATTGGGCGAGGAGACCGGTGGAGGTGTCTCTCTTTCCGTCATCTCCGGGAGAAGATCCCCCGAGGAAGAGGATTGGTTAAGAAGGCTGTGTGCCAAGCTCAAAAAACATATATTCTAGATGTTACCTTGGTAACAGGAAAGGAGCGGGATATGTTCAAAAACACCCTTGTTCAATTACGATTCGGCTAGAGGCTTGTCCTCATCGCGGGACTGTGCGAGGGCGCCATCCCTCAAGCCCGAGCCGCCCGACTGGGGCACCTTGCCTCGCTTAGAAGCCCTTTCCTCCCAATCTTCGGAGGCAGCCCTTTTCTTACCCTGGGGGGAAGAGACCTTGATTTCTCCTTCACTTTTGTCTTCGGACGATGGAGTTTTGATTCCCCTGGACATAATGTCCAATATACCTTCGGGATGGAGGACACTTTTGTTCCTCCCGCTTCCTGCCTTGTTCTCCTCCACAGGCACCTGGTATGGTGCCGGGGCCAGCATCCTTGTTAGTACGGAATCTGCTGAGTCTTCGGGGAGGTGGGCCGAACACCTGATTCACTCCGGTTTCTTTATCCAGCCCTGGAAGAAGATAGGTTGCTCAGTAACATATTACGACATACTTAAAGTATCCGGGAACTGAGCGCTTACCGGGGTATCCGGGTGGTTGCAGTCGAGGCCGACGTCCTCGGTGGTGTCCGGCCACTGTTTTCGCTTCCCAAAAAACAACTTCCACATCCGTTTGTGCGTAATGCCGAAGAAGTGTTGGAGGGTTCGTGGCCCTTCCGGATTAAACTCCCACATGCGAAGAGACCTACGCTGGCATGGTAGGATTCGGCGGACTAACATTACTTGAATCACGTTGACAAGATTGATATCCTTCTCAAGGAGGGTTCAGATGCGGCTCTGTAGAGTCTGCACTTCATCAGCTGATCCCCAGTCCAGCCCCTTATTAATCCATGATGCAAGCTGTGGCGGAGGGCCCGAACGGAACGCAGGTGTAGCTGCCCACTTGGTACCGCGGGGTTCTGTGATGTAGAACCACTCCCGCTGCCATTGGTCAGAGGTTTCGGTAAAAGAACCTTTGGGCCAGAGAGTATTGGTAAGCTTGCTCACTACAGCACCGCCGCACTCCGCTTGTTTCCCTTCGATCACCTTCGGCTTCACACTAAAGGTCTTGAGCCATAAGCCGAAGTGTGGGGGAATTTGGAGGAAGGCATCACACGTGGTGATAAACGCCGAGATGTGGAGGAAAGAATCTGGGGCTAGATAGTGAAAATCTAGTTCGTAATAAAACATGAGTCCCCGGACGAAGGGGTGAAGAGCGAATCCTAGCCCTCGGAGGAGGCAAGGGATGAAAACTACCCTCTCGCCGGATCTGGGAGTCGGAATAACCTTTCCTTGAGCAGGAAGCCTGTGGAGGATCTCCGCGGTCAGGTATCTGGCCGCCCGAAGCTTCACAATGTCCTCCTCTATAACAGAGGAAGCCACCTATTGGCCCTGTGGGCTAGTCCCGGACATGCCTGGGAAGCTTGGAGCAATGAAGGCAAACCTGGGATGCTAGAGCTCGAGGTTGGAAAAGCTGGGGAGAAGTTTGGCGTAAATAGAGATGGCCCTTGGCTCCTTTATAACGGCAATGGGTATCGAACGCCTCCTCCTAAGCCTAAAAACCTGCCTATTCCTAAGGAATCTTTTCAATGGAACGGTTGGGTTACCCACGCTCGCATTAATGCGAATCCCGCGACAAGGGGGACGCGATCTCTGCTTTGACAAGACGTGCCAATAATAACCGCGCCTCGAAACGTGGAACGGCAGGACAAGAAACGGTTCGAAATAATGATCGGACATGCGTGATGTTACGTCACAAAAGGTTGTCAGCAGATTGGACTTGTAAAATATTATGTTCTCTGCGGTTGTGTATGGTACTTGTGTTGTAGATCCTGGGGGATTCGGAAAGGGGAACCCGCCTTGCAATGCCGAAGACAATCTGCGTGCCGGACACCTCGTCATTGAAGCCTGGTTCAGGGGCTACTGAGGGAGTCCTGGACTAAGGGGTCCTCGGACGTCCGGCCTGTTAGCCATGGGCCGGACTGCTGGGCAGTGAAGTGTTGGAAATATGCCCTAGAGGCAATAATAAATGGTTATTATTATATTTCTTTGTTCATGATAATTGTCTATTGTTCATGCTATAATTGTGTTATCCGGAAATCGTAATACATGTGTGAATACATAGACCACAATGTGTCCCTAGTAAGCCTCTAGTTGACTAGCTCGTTGATCAATAGATAGTCATGGGTTTCCTGACTATGGACATTGGATGTCATTGATAACGGGATCACATCATTAGGAGAATGATGTGATGGACAAGACCCAATCCTAAGCATAGCACAAAAGATCGTGTAGTTCGTTTGCTAGAGCTTTTCCAATGTCAAGTATCATTTCCTTAGACCATGAGATCGTGCAACTCCCGGATACCGTAGGAGTGCTTTGGGTGTACCAAACGTCACAACGTAACTGGGTGACTATAAAGGTACACTACGGGTATCTCTGAAAGTGTCTGTTGAGTTGGCACGGATCGAGACTGGGATTTGTCACTCCGTGTGACGGAGAGGTATCTCTGGGCCCACTCGATAATGCATCATCATAATGAGCTCAATGTGACTAAGGAGTTAGCCACGGGATCATGCATTACGGTACGAGTAAAGAGACTTGCCGGTAACGAGATTGAACAAGGTATTGGGATACCGACGATCGAATCTCGGGCAAGTAACATACCGATAGACAAAGGGAATTGTATACGGGATTGATTGAATCCTCGACATCGTGGCTCATCCGATGACATCATCGTGGAACATGTGGGAGCCAACATGGGTATCCAGATCCCGCTGTTGGTTATTGACCGGAGAGGCGTCTCATGTCTGCATGTCTCCCGAACCCGTAGGGTCTACACACTTAAGGTTCGGTGACGCTAGGGTTGTAGAGATACGAGTATGCGGAAACCCGAAAGTTGTTCGGAGACCCGGATGAGATCCAGGACGTCACGAGGAGTTCCGGAATGGTCCGGAGGTGAAGAATTATATATAGGAAGTCCAGTTTCGGCCACCGGGAAAGTTTTGGGGGTTATCGGTATTGTACCGGGACCACCGGAAGGGTCCCGGGGGTCCACCGGGTGGGGCCACCTATCCCGGAGGGCCCCATGGGCTGAAGTGGGAAGGAAACCAGCCCTTAGTGGGCTGGGGCGCCCCCCTTGGGCCTCCCCCTGCGCCTAGGGTTGGAAACCCTAGGGGTGGGGGGCGCCCCACTTGGCTTGGGGGGGAAGCCACCTCCCCCTTCCCCCTTGGCCGCCGCCCCCCATGTAGATGGGTTCCAGGGCCGGCGCCCCCCTCCAGGGGTCCTATAAATAGTGGGGGGGGGGGGAGGGAGGGCAGCAATACCACAGCCCCTGGCGCCTCCCTCTCCCCCTGCAACACCTCTCCCTCTCGCAGAAGCTTGGCGAAGCCCTGCCGAGATCCCGCTACATCCACCACCACGCCGTCGTGCTGCTGGATCAGCATCAACCTCTCCTTCCCCCTTACTGGATCAAGAAGGAGGAGACGTCGCTGCTCCGTACGTGTGTTGAACGCGGAGGTGCCGTCCGTTCGGCACTCGGTCATCGGTGATTTGGATCACGACGAGTACGACTCCATCAACCCCGTTCATTAGAACGCTTCCGCTCGCGATCTACAAGGGTATGTAGATGCACTCCTTTCCCCTCGTTGCTAGTATACTCCATAGATGGATCTTGGTGATGCATAGAAAAATTTTAAATTCTGCTACGATCCCCAACAGTGGCATCATGAGCCAGGCCTATGCGTAGTTACTATGCACGAGTAGAACACAAAGCAGTTGTGGGCGTAGATGTTGCCAATTCTTCTTGCCGCTACTAGTCTTATCTTGTTTCGGCGGTATTGTGGGATGAAGCGGCCCGGACCGACCTTACACGTACGCTTACGTGAGACTGGTTCCACCGACTGACATGCACTAGTTGCATAAGGTGGCTGGCGGGTGTCTGTCTCTCCTACTTTAGTCGGAACGGATTCGATGAAAAGGGTCCGTATGAAGGGTAAATAGAAATTGGCAAATCACGTTGTGGTTTTACTTAGGTAAGAAACGTTCTTTCTAGAAACCTATACAAGCCACGTAAAAACTTGCAACAACAATTAGAGGACGTCTAACTTGTTTTTGCAGCATGTGCCTTGTGATGTGATATGGCCAGAAGATGTGATGAATGATATATGTGATGTATGAGATTGATCATATTCTTGTAATAGGAATCACGACTTGCATGTCGATGAGTATGACAACCGGCAGGAGCCATAGGAGTTGTCTTTAGTTTTTGTATGACCTGCGTGTCATTGAATAACGCCATGTAAATTACTTTACTTTATTGCTAAACGCGTTAGCTGTAGAAGTAGAAGTAATCGTTGGCGTGACAACTTCATGGAGACACGATGATGGAGATCATGGTGTCATGCCGGTGACGAAGATGATCATGGCGCCCCGAAGATGGAGATCAAAGGAGCAAAATGATATTGGCCATATCATGTCACTATTTGATTGCATGTGATGTTTATCATGTTTTGCATCTTATTTGCTTAGAACGACGGTAGTGAGTAAGATGATCCCTTATAATAATTTCAAGAAAGTGTTCCCCCTAACTGTGCACCGTTGCGAAGGTTCGTTGTTTCGAAGCACCACGTGATGATCGGGTGTGATAGATTCTAACGTTCGCATACAACGGGTGTTGACGAGCCTAGCATGTACAGACATGGCCTCGGAACACACGCAATACACTTAGGTTGACTTGACGAGCCTAGCATGTACAGGCATGGCCTCGGAACACGGAGGACCGAAAGGTCAAGCATGAGTCATATAGAAGATACGATCAACATGGAGATATTCACCGATCTTGACTAGTCCGTCTCACGTGATGATCGGACACGGCCTAGTTAACTCGGATCATGTTTCACTTAGATGACTAGAGGGATGTCTATCTGAGTGGGAGTTCATTAAATAATTTGATTAGATGAACTTAATTATCATGAACTTAGTCTAAAATCTTTACAATATGTCTTGTAGATCAAATGGCCCACGTTGTCCTCAACTTCAACGCGTTCCTAGAGAAAACCAAGCTGAAAGATGATGGCAGCAACTATACGGACTGGGTCCGGAACCTGGGGATCATCCTCATAGCTGCCAAGAAAGATTATGTCCTAGAAGCACCGCTAGGTGAAGCACCAATCCCAGAGAACCAAGACGTTATGAACGCTTGGCAATCACGTGCTGATGATTACTCCCTCGTTCAGTGCGGCATGCTTTACAGCTTAGAACCGGGTCTCCAAAAGCGTTTTGAGAAACATGGAGCATATGAGATGTTCGAAGAGCTGAAAATGGTTTTCCAAGCTCATGCCCGGGTCGAGAGATATGAAGTCTCCGACAAGTTCTTCAGCTGTAAAATGGAGGAAAATAGTTCTGTTAGTGAGCACATACTCAGAATGTCTGGGTTACACAACCGCTTGTCTCAGCTGGGAGTTAATCTCCCGGATGACGCGGTCATTGACAGAATCCTTCAGTCGCTTCCACCAAGCTACAAGAGCTTTGTGATGAACTTCAATATGCAAGGGATGGAGAAGACCATTCCTGAGGTATATTCAATGCTGAAATCAGCAGAGGTGGAGATCAGAAAGGAACATCAAGTGTTGATGGTGAATAAAACCACTAAGTTCAAGAAAGGCAAGGGTAAGAAGAACTTCAAGAAGGACGGCAAGGGAGTTGCCGCGCCCGGTAAGCCAGTTGCCGGGAAGAAGCCAAAGAATGGACCCAAGCCTGAGACTGAGTGCTTTTATTGCAAGGGAAGTGGTCACTGGAAGCGGAACTGCCCCAAATACTTAGCGGACAAGAAGACCGGCAACACTAAAGGTATATGTGATATACATGTAATTGATGTGTACCTTACCAGTACTCGTAGTAGCTCCTGGGTATTTGATACCGGTGCGGTTGCTCATATTTGTAACTCAAAACAGGAGCTGCGGAATAAACGGAGACTGGCGAAGGACGAGGTGACGATGCGCGTCGGGAATGGTTCCAAGGTCGATGTGATCACCGTCGGCACGCTACCTCTGCATTTACCTACGGGATTAGTTTTAAACCTCAATAATTGTTATTTAGTGCCAACTTTGAGCATGAACATTGTATCTGGATCTCGTTTAATTCGAGATGGCTACTCATTTAAATCCGAGAATAATGGTTGTTCTATTTATATGAGAGATATGTTTTATGGTCATGCCCCGCTGGTCAATGGTTTATTCTTGATGAATCTCGAATGTGATGTTACACATATTCATAGTGTGAATACCAAAAGATGTAAAGTTGATAACGATAGTCCCACATACTTGTGGCACTTCCGCCTTGGTCATATTGGTGTCAAACGCATGAAGAAGCTCCATGCAGATGGACTTTTGGAGTCTCTTGATTACGAATCATTTGACACGTGCGAACCATGCCTCATGGGTAAGATGACCAAGACTCCGTTCTCCGGAACAATGGAGCGAGCAACCAACTTATTAGAAATCATACATACCGATGTGTGCGGTCCAATGAGTGTTGAGGCTTGCGGTGGCTATCGTTATGTTCTCACTCTCACTGATGATTTAAGTAGATATGGGTATGTCTACCTAATGAAACACAAGTCTGAAACCTTTGAAAAGTTCAAGGAATTTCAGAGTGAGGTTGAGAATCAACGTGACAGAAAAATAAAGTTCCTGCGATCAGATCGTGGAGGGGAATATTTAAGTCACGAATTTGGTACACACTTAAGGAAATGTGGAATAGTTTCACAACTCACGCCGCCTGGAACACCTCAGCGAAATGGTGTGTCCGAACGTCGTAACCGCACTCTATTGGATATGGTGCGATCTATGATGTCTCTTACCGATTTACCGCTATCATTTTGGGGATACGCTCTAGAGACAGCTGCATTCACTTTAAATAGGGCTCCGTCGAAATCCGTTGAGACGACACCGTATGAATTATGGTTTGGGAAGAAACCTAAGCTGTCGTTTCTAAAAGTTTGGGGATGCGATGCTTATGTCAAGAAACTTCAACCTGAAGAGCTCGAACCGAAGTCGGAAAAATGCGTCTTCATAGGATACCCCAAGGAAACCATTGGGTATACCTTCTACCTGAGATCCGAAGGCAAGATCTTTGTTGCCAAGAACAGGTCCTTTCTGGAGAAAGAGTTTCTCTCGAAAGAATTAAGTGGGAGGAAAGTGGAACTTGATGAGGTGATAGTCACCCCTTCTGAACCGGAAAGTAGCGCAGCGCGGGAAGATATTCCTGTGGTGCCTACACCGACTGGGGAGGAAGTTAATGATGATGATCATGAAGCTTCGGATCAAGTTACTGCTGAACTTCGTAGGTCCACAAGGACACGTTCCGCACCAGAGTGGTACGGCAACCCTGTCCTGGAAATCATGTTGTTAGACAACGGTGAACCTTCGAACTATGAAGAAGCGATGGCGGGCCCGGATTCCGACAAATGGCTAGAAGCCATGAAATCCGAGATAGGATCCATGTATGAAAACGAAGTATGGACTTTGACTGACTTGCTCGATGATCGGCGAGCCATAGAAAATAAATGGATCTTTAAGAAGAAGACAGACGCGGATGGTAATGTGACCATCTATAAGGCTCGACTTGTCGCTAAGGGTTATCGACAAGTTCAAGGGGTTGACTACGATGAGACTTTCTCACCCGTAGCGCAGCTGAAGTCCGTCCGAATCATGTTAGCAATTGCCGCATTCTATGATTATGAGATATGGCAAATGGACGTCAAAATGGCATTCCTTAACGGCTTTCTTAAGGAAGAATTGTATATGATGCAGCCGGAAGGTTTTGTCGATCCTAATAATGCTAACAAGGTATGCAAGCTCCAGCGCTCAATCTATGGGCTGGTGCAAGCATCTCGGAGTTGGAACATTCGCTTTGATGAGATGATCAAAGCGTTTGGGTTTACACAGACTTATGGAGAAGCCTGTGTTTACAAGAAAGTGAGTGGGAGCTCTGTAACATTTCTCTTATTATATGTGGATGACATACTATTGATGGGAAATGATATAGAATTCTTGGAAAGTATAAAGGCCTATTTGAATAAGTGTTTTTCAATGAAGGACCTTGGAGAAGCTGCTTATATATTAGGCATCAAGATCTATAGAGATAGATCAAGACGCCTCATTGGTCTTTCACAGAGTACGTACCTTGACAAGATATTGAAGAAGTTCAATATGGATCAGTCCAAGAAGGGGTTCTTGCCTGTATTGCAAGGTATGCAATTGAGCACGGCTCAATGCCCGACCACGATAGAAGATAGAGAAAAGATGAGTGTCATCCCCTATGCCTCGGCCATAGGGTCTATTATGTATGCCATGCTGTGTACGAGACCTGATGTGAACCTTGCCATAAGTTTGGTAGGAAGGTACCAAAGTAATCCCGGCATGGAACACTGGACAGCGGTCAAGAATATCCTGAAGTACCTGAAAAGGACTAAGGATATGTTTCTCCTTTATGGAGGTGACGAAGAGCTCGTTGTAAAGGGTTACGTCGACGCTAGCTTCGACACAGATCTGGATGACTCTAAGTCACAAACCGGATACGTGTATATTTTGAATGGAGGGGCAGTAAGCTGGTGCAGTTGCAAGCAAAGCGTCGTGGTGGGATCTACATGTGAAGCGGAGTACATGGCGGCCTCAGAGGCAGCACAGGAAGCAGTCTGGATGAAGGAGTTCATTACCGACCTAGGGGTGATTCCCAATGCGTCGGGCCCGATGACTCTCTTCTGTGACAACACTGGAGCTATTGCCCTTGCCAAGGAGCCCAGGTTTCACAGGAAGACCAGGCATATCAAGCGTCGCTTCAACTCCATTAGTGAAAGTGTTCAAAATGGAGACATAGATATTTGTAAAGTACGTACGGACCTGAATGTAGCAGATCCGTTGACTAAACCTCTCCCTAGAGCAAAACATGATCAACACCAGAACGCTATGGGTGTTCGATTCATCACAATGTAACTAGATTATTGACTCTAGTGCAAGTGGGAGACTGTTGGAAATATGCCCTAGAGGCAATAATAAATGGTTATTATTATATTTCTTTGTTCATGATAATTGTCTATTGTTCATGCTATAATTGTGTTATCCGGAAATCGTAATACATGTGTGAATACATAGACCACAATGTGTCCCTAGTAAGCCTCTAGTTGACTAGCGCGTTGATCAATAGATAGTCATGGGTTTCCTGACTACGGACATTGGATGTCATTGATAACGGGATCACATCATTAGGAGAATGATGTGATGGACAAGACCCAATCCTAAGCATAGCACAAAAGATCGTGTAGTTCGTTTACTAGAGCTTTTCCAATGTCAAGTATCATTTCCTTAGACCATGAGATCATGCAACTCCCGGATACAGTAGGAGTGCTTTGGGTGTACCAAACGTCACAACGTAACTGGGTGACTATAAAGGTACACTACGGGTATCTCTGAAAGTGTCTGTTGAGTTGGCACGGATCGAGACTGGGATTTGTCACTCCGTGTGACGGAGAGGTATCTCTGGGCCCACTCGGTAATGCATCATCATAATGAGCTCAATGTGACTAAGGAGTTAGCCACGGGATCATGCATTACGGTACGAGTAAAGAGACTTGCCGGTAACGAGATTGAACAAGGTATTGGGATACCGACGATCGAATCTCGGGCAAGTAACATACCGATAGACAAAGGGAATTGTATACGGGATTGATTGAATCCTCGACATCGTGGTTCATCCGATGACATCATCGTGGAACATGTGGGAGCCAACATGGGTATCCAGATCCCGCTGTTGGTTATTGACCGGAGAGGCGTCTCGGTCATGTCTGCATGTCTCCCGAACCCGTAGGGTCTACACACTTAAGGTTCGGTGACGCTAGGGTTGTAGAGATATGAGTATGCGGAAACCCGAAAGTTGTTCGGAGTCCCGGATGAGATCCCGGACGTCACGAGGAGTTCCGGAATGGTCCGGAGGTGAAGAATTATATATAGGAAGTCCAGTTTCGGCCACCGGGAAAGTTTTGGGGGTTATCGGTATTGTACCGGGACCACCGGAAGGGTCCCGGGGGTCCACCGGGTGGGGCCACCTATCCCGGAGGGCCCCATGGGCTGAAGTGGGAAGGGAACCAGCCCTTAGTGGGCTGGGGCGCCCCCTTGGGCCTCCCCCTGCGCCTAGGGTTGGAAACCCTAGGGGTGGGGGGCGCCCCACTTGGCTTGGGGGGGAAGCCACCTCCCCCTTCCCCCTTGGCCGCCGCCCCCCCATGTAGATGGGTTCCAGGGCCGGCGCCCCCCCTCCAGGGGTCCTATAAATAGTGGGGGGGGGGGAGGGAGGGCAGCAATACCACAGCCCCTGGCGCCTCCCTCTCCCCCTGCAACACCTCTCCCTCTCGCAGAAGCTTGGCGAATCCCTGCCAAGATCCCGCTACATCCACCACCACGCCGTCGTGCTGCTGGATCTCCATCAACCTCTCCTTCCCCCTTACTGGATCAAGAAGGAGGAGACGTCACTGCTCCGTACGTGTGTTGAACGCGGAGGTGCCGTCCGTTCGGCACTCGGTCATCGGTGATTTGGATCACGACGAGTACGACTCCATCAACCCCGTTCATTAGAACGCTTCCGCTCGCGATCTACAAGGGTATGTAGATGCACTCCTTTCCCCTCGTTGCTAGTATACTCCATAGATGGATCTTGGTGATGCGTAGAATTTTTTTAAATTCTGCTACGATCCCCAACATGAAGATACGAAGACCGAAGATTCTACTCGTGTCCGGATAGGACTCCCCTTGGCATGGAAGGCAAGCTTGGCGGCCAAATATGAAGATTTCCTTCTCTGTAACCGACTCGATGTACTCCTAGATCCCTCCGGTGCTTATATAAACCGGAGGGCTTAGTCCGGATAGGGGGAGATACTCATTACCATAGTCATACATGCTAGACTTTTAGGGTTTAACCATTACGATCTCGTGGTAGATCAACTCTTGTAATACTCATATTCGTCAAGATCAATCAATCAGGAAGTAGGGTATTACCTCCATAGAGAGGACCCGAACCTGGGTAAACATTGTGTCCCCCATCTCCTGTTACCATCATCCTTAGACGCACAGTTCAGGACCCCCTACCTGAGATCCGCCGGTTTTGACACCGATAGTGAGGTCGTGGGAACCCATCAGAGATGGTGATCTTCTCCCTCATGCCCGAGCTGCCAGTCGACATTATCCTTTCGGCTCTAAGGGTGAGCCCTCTGCCTTCCGATGGTTTAGCACCCTTCAAGCCAGCGCGAGTGGGCAGTGATCTTCTTCGTAGGTAGAAGTGAATGGCCTGTCTATCTTGGGATGTTCCGTGGGAGTAGGCGAGGAGGTGTTGGCAGTCGATGTTGGTTTCTTGCTGCCTCTCACCCTACTACTGGTGTGGCTGCTACTCTTAACGTTTAACCTTCGTGATTTTGGCTAGGCTCCTATTACTATCTTGCGTTGTATCACCGCTAGGTTGTAAGCTGCTATAACACTCCGTATCTTTGTCGTTTCTTGTTTCTTTACTTTGTATATGCTTCATTGTAATCCTAGCTGATTGATGCTTCATGAATTCAAAGTCGAGTTAGGTTCGAGCCTTTTCTCGGGTTGGGCTAACACCTTTTCTCTAAAAAGTGGCTGGACTGGGAAACAACAACACTGGTGTGTTCTTCCCTTTCCAGGTGTCTTTTTTTGGAGAATCAATCTGGCAGTTCTTGTGTTGTCAAGGTGATGATGGATGTTGCTGCTTGAAGTAAATCACCTTGGTCCTTTTTCTCTTTTTACAATTTTATTGCATGCACTTTTCATCCTGGCCCAACCTTTTCTTCGGGCCTCGTCTCCTTACGGAAGTTTGGCTCGATTCGAAGGGCTATAAAAGATGAAAGAAGCGTTAATATATGTACATACAAAACAATTAGTGCATCTAGTTAGCATAGGCTTTATATATATACCTCGCTGGACTTTGCAATAGTTAAGGCTCCAACATCGGCGGAGCCGTCATATCCTCCCTCCTCCATTCGATCACCGGAGCCGTCACGATCTCCGCCCTCCTCCATTCGATCACCGGAGTCGCCGTCCTCCCTTTCCTCACCATCGGTGTCATTGAGAAACGACAAGGTGATATCACCTCCGTCACGGATTATATCCCCCAACAACTCTTAGACCTAGCTAATCACAACAATGAATCATATGCATATATGAGCAATGGATTAATCTCAAACATCAAGCAAAGTTATCGGGGGGTATACTTTCGAGAGAGGATACTATGCGGACCGCCTCTCTCATGCATGTCCGACGTCCCCCCTCATGTCGAAGCTATCGGGGTTATACTTGCGGGATAGGACACTTTGGAAAAAGAAATGTTCTTCAATTTGAATTCCCGAGAGAGTTATGAACAATTGCTATGCAGGAGATTGAACTATGCCGCCTACCGAATAAATAAAGTCACTTCGGTTCACTGAGGTCAGACCGGTGAATTAGACGTCAATAGTATTATACATTTCCAGCAAAAAATAGTATTATACATAACAAGCGGGTAGGGGCGGGAGGGGGTAGGTTTGCAAGGTCATGCTTTTTAGACATGGGGAGTGTCCTAAGGGTGGCACATGCAAGCTTTTCTTTTCTTTGATTAGGCGAGTCATCATACCACAAGAATAGAAAGAAAAAAATAGGAGTACCATACCATGCTAGCATAAATCGAATAGGTTTGTACAGACATTTGACTAATCATGTGATGATAGAAAATATCTAGGGAGTTTAATCCAATGAAAATTGTCGTATAAAATGAAGTCTAAACGAAATCAATCCATCTGGACTATAAATCCAAAGGTTACAAACATATTTTACGAGAAACAGTACATATGATTAATAAATATCCATTGTAAATTTCGTGTGGACATATTAGATAACTTTGCAAAGGTGATGTTCTTCAGGCATTGAGAGATACTAACAGGTGGACTGCGAATAAGACTACACTGGCATTTATCGAAATGTAAATGCTGTCTTAAATCCAAGATATTATCTCCGTTATAGTGAACGATCGTATGGAAGTGATAGAAAATTTCTCGTAATAAAGGAACTGCAGAGGAATACTAAACAAAGATCAGGTGGACTGCGAATCCGACATACAAAACATGACATTCCACATGCGGGATAAATCATAAGGATTACATACAAATCCTGAACTAAAAAACTGTGAATTTATATAGTTGTCGATATATTATCAATTTTTACCCAGATAACACGGATTGCATTCCTGAAGAAATAACATGGATGACACACAAGCTAGGTTAAGAGTGGAAATAGAATAGTCCATCCAACTGAAATCTTCTTGTCATACACTCATACTCAGTTGTTGTGGTACATTCACGAAGGTTCTGTTATACATGTTCCAGGAAGAAATTGATCTCGAGAAATTGATAAATAAACTAAAAGGTTTACACGATCAAACTGGAATTAATTAACAACTGAGAGCAAATTGTTCAGTAGCAAACCATAGCCATACATTCTCCCAAATGGAAATAAACAGACAAAATCTCTCATCATGTGAGCACACTTTTCCCTGAGATCTACTGTAACTAGGACACTCTCGGTGCGTGCCTAGCGTCTCAACCAGCGGAGAAAAATGCTCTGATTGCCGATGTCCTTGTGGTCCTGCAGTTGGGTAAGGGTGCCCTCTATGAGGTTCACCTGGAACACTGCAGGCACACGGCTAGGTAGCCGCCATGGCTCTTGAACCTACGAACCACCAGCAACATCTCTGCGTCGACAGACGGCACCAGGAAGGACCTCAGGTTTAAGTGTAAGTGACTAGCCTGACCAGTTGCTTGCTGTTGCCTGGCCGCGTACACGAAGTAAGGCTGCGGGTGGAGCTCCAACTTGAGGACGTCTCCTGACCGCTTGGGGACGTAGAAGCTGCCGCCCAGGGAGAGGCTGCTATCGCCGTCCAACAGCGGAAGCTCGGCGCCGTCTCCCTCGTCACATTGGGGTATGTGGATCATAACTCGTAATAGGTGTCTATAACTTGCAAGATCAGATCAAGAATACAAATATATTCATGAAAACATAATAGGTTCAGATCTGAAATCATGGCACTCGGGCCCTAGTGACAAGCATTAAGAATGGCAAAGTCATAGCAACATCAATCTCAGACCATAGTGGATACTAGGGAACAAACCCGAGCAAAACTAACTCAATTACATGATAAATCTCATCCAACCCATCACCGTCCAGCAAGCCTACGATGGAATTAGTCATGCACGGCGGTGAGCATTATGGAAGTGGTGATGGAGGAAGGTTGATGATGATGGGGACGAATCCCCCTCTCTGGAGCCCCGAACGGACTCCAGATCAGCCCTCCCAATGAAGAACAGGAGGCAGCGGCGGCTCCATATCGTAAAACATGATGAATCCTTCTCTATGATTTATTTTCTCCCCGAATAGGGTTATATAGAGTTGGAGTTGAGATCGGAGGAGGTCTAGGGGGCCCACAAGCCCTCTAGGCGCGCCCCGAGGGGGCGCCCCCCAGGCCTGTGGCCTCAGCGTGGACCCCCTCTGGTTAATTCTTGCGCTAGAATTTTTTATATATTCCACAAATATTCTCCGTAAATTTTCTGGCCAATCCGAGGACTTTTATTTCTGCACAAAAATAACACCATGACAATTCTGCTGAAAACAACGTTAGTCTGGTTTAGTTTCATTCAAATCATGCAAATAAGAGTCCAAAATAAGGGCAAAAGAGTTTGGAAAAGTAGATACGATGGAGACGTATTATACCTCATTATGTCTGCAAACTTTACAAAGCGCTGTATGGTTTGAAACATGCACCAAGAGCGTGGTATTCAAGGTTGAGCTCTCGGTTAAGGTGTCTGGGCTTTGTTGCATCCAAGGCTGACACGTCACTCTTCATTTATAACAAGACAAATACAGTTATATTTGTGCTGATATATGTTGATGATATTATAGTTGAAAGTTCCTCACAATGTGTTACTAATGCTCTTCTTCATGATCGAAGTTCAGAATTTGCACTGAAGGATCTTGGTGATCTACACTTCTTCCTAGGCATTGAAGTTAAGAAGATTCAGGATGGCATATACTAAATCTAGATAAATATGCTACTGAACTTCTAACTCGTATGGGAATGAAGGACTGCAATCCTTCACCAACACCTTTGTCTTCCTCAGAAATACTTTCAACATTTGAGGGTGAGCCACTTAAGGAAGAAGAGAGCACAAAATACATGTGTTGCAGGAGCTTTAGAATATTTGACACTAACAAGGCCAGATATATCTTTTGTTGTTAACAAGGTTTGTCAGTATCTTCATGCACCTACTACTTCAAATTGGACAGCAGTGAAAACAATTGTACGATACATAAAACACACTGTGAGCTTAGGTCTTCAGTTCAGACATTCTAACTCCACTCTTGTTAGTGCCTTATCTGATGTTGACTGGACAGGATGTAGTGATTACAGAAAGTCAACTGGAGGATTTGAAGTATTCTTTGGCTCTAATCTCGTATCTTGGAGTGCCAGAAAACAGGCCACAATGTCGAGATCAAGTATTGAGGCTGAATACAAGTCTCTAGCAAATGCAACTGTTGAGATCATTTGGTTGGAAACATTGCTTAATGAGTTGGGAATTAATCACCGCCGAGTTTCCTGTCTATGGTGTGACAATTTAGGAGCCACTTATCTCTCTGCTAATCCAGTCTTCCATGGCAGAACCAAACATATTGAAATTGACTTTCACTTTGTGCGAGAAAGAGTTGTAGAGAAGAAATTGGGCATCCAGTTCATTCCATCCAAAGATCAAGTAGCAGATGGTTTTACTAAAGCTTTTATCAACCAAGCCATTTGAGGAGTTCAAGAGAAATCTCAATATAGGATAGTTGAGATTAAGGGAGGATGTTAGATAGATATATTTTTGACATAGAGATATGCATGTAATCTCAACCCCCTACCTGTATCTTTCTCTCTCAGGACTCTCTCTCTCTCTCTCTTTCTCTCTCTCTCTTATCCATTATAACCATCGTATCCTTGAGATCGATGGCAAACTTGTAATCCACGACAGGGGGTTCCTGTCTCACTCAATATAAACGTCACAAGGCTCCCCTCGTGGGAGTAGGAATGCTTCACCATCTAATAGGAATAAACATTAAAACCGATTTTACTAGATAAACTCTCTAGAATTCAAAACTGTTCCAGTCGCACATAATCGACTGGGATGGTTAATTCTTACAATCGGTTCTAAGGCCTGAATAAACTGGGTGGTTCGCACAGAATCGAGTGGGATGCTTAATTCTTACAATCGGTTCTAAGGCCTGAATAAACTGGGTGGTGATTTTTTTTGTAGTACTTACGCAACCGCCAACAATAAGATGGAGTATCAGTTCTTGTTTGGCATTGTCATAATCGACAAAGGGTTGTGTGATAGAACCACCTTGTAATTAAAGCCATGTTAGATACCAGTGTATACTCATAGGCTTTTATTAGATAAGTTTTCTTGGTCATGCTTTTTAGACATGGGGAGTGCGCTAAGGTTGGCACATGCACGTCACCATACCACGAGAACAGAAAAAACTAGGAGCACAATGCCCTACTAGCTTAAATCCAACACATCTGTACAGACATGACTAATCATATGACGATAGCAAATATTCTTGGGAGTTTGAT